>NC_048577.1:42152466-42752466 GCF_013265735.2 Oncorhynchus mykiss | reverse complement strand
TCGTGTTCTTATTTCTATTTCTCGTGTTTTTGTTCTACCCTGTTATTTTTAGTACTACATGGATACTGATTACCGCATTGTTGGGTTTAGAGCTGGCAAGAAAGGCATTTCACTGTACTTGTGCACGTGACACAACTTGGCGTCTAAACAGAACAACTATATTGCCTGGTAGCATCATACATCTCTGAACCAGAAGACTGTAGCTTCTCTGTATAGGGAAGTGACCAGCTCCAAAAAGTAGTACTTTAAGCTTTTTATGCAGCCAACCTAAAAATGAACAAATGCAATGTCAATCAATCCCACTGACTCTCCTCTCACTCAACACACACTAAATTACCAAATTAAAATATTCAATTTGATCTGTCTTTTTATTCTGCAGTTGTTTAAACACCACAAAGACAAAACATTGCATCAGAATCTTTAAAGCAGAATAATACCAATATACAAATGAACACAAAAGTATGAAACAAAATAATATAAGGAATATGGAGCAAAGACGATACAGAAGTAAGCATTCTGTGCTTTATCATTATTATACCCACCAATAAACATATTCCATTATCTAGTTCAACTTTATATACAATATCCTGTCTTTTCAGGAATAATATATTCATTTGAATCAAGACACAGCATAGGGCACATCATTAAAACAATCACTTAAGTGTATGTAGCCTATACTTAACATTAAAACCTATGAAATTTACAGTACCAGTCAAGTTTGAACACACCTACTCATTCCAGGGTTTATCATTACTTTTACTATTTTCTAAATTGTGTAATAATAGCGAAGACATCAAAACTAATGAAATAACACATACGGAATCACGTAGTAACCAAAAAACTGTTAAACAAATCAAAATATAGCCACCCTTTGCCTTGACAGCTTTGCACACTCTTGGCATTCTCTCAACCAGCTTCATGAGGTAGTCACCTGGAATGCATTTCAATTAACAGGTGTGCCTTGTTAATTTGTGTAATTTTATTTCTTTCTTTAATGCGTTTGAGCCAATCAGTTGTGTTGTGACAAGGTATTGGTGGTATACAGAAGATATTTGGTAAAAGACCAAGTCCATATTATGGCAAAAACAGCTTGAATAAGCAAAGAGAAACGACAGTCCATCATTACTTTAAGACATGAAGGTCAGCCAATCCAGAAAATTTCAAGAACTTTGAAAGTTTCTTCAAGTGCAGTCGCAAAAACCTCTCATGAGAACCGCCACAGGAAAGGAAAACCAAGAGTTAACTCTGTTGCAGAAGATAAGTTCATTGGAGTTACCAGCCTCAGAAATTGCAGCCCAAATAAATGTAACAGACATATCAAACTCGACTGTTCAGAGGAGACTGTGTGAATTAGGCCTTCATGGTCGATTTGCTGCAAAGAAACCAATACTAAAGGACACAAATAATAAGACTTGCTTGGGCCAAGAAACACGACATTAGACTGGTGGAAATCTGTACTTTGGCTCTGATGACTCCAAATTGGAGATTTTTTGGTTCCAACCGACGTATCTTTGTGAGACGCAGAGCAGGTGAATGGATTGATCTCTGTATGTGTGGTTCCAACCGTGACGCATGGTGTGGGGGTGCTTTGCTGGTGACACTGTCAGTGATTTATTTAGAATTCAAGGCACACTTAACCAGCATGGCTACCACAGCGATACGCCATCCCATCTGGTTTGCACTTAGTGGGACTATCATTTGTTTTTTAACAGGACAATGACCCAACACACCTCCAGGCTGTGTAAGGGCTAATTGACCAAGAAGGAGAGTGATGGAGTGCTGCATCAGATGACCTGGCCTCCACAATCACCCGACCTCAAACCAATTGAGATAGTTTGGGATGAGTTGGACCGCAAACTGAAGGAAAAGCAGCCAAGTGCTCAGCATATGTGGGAAATCCTTCAAGCATTCCAGGTGAAGCTGGTTGAGAGAATTCCAAGAGTGTGCAAAGCTGTCAGAGGCAAAAGGTGGCTACTTTGAGAAATATAAAATACAAATCATGCATTCCAGGTGACTACCTCATGAAGCTGGTTGAGAGAATGACAAGTGTGCAAAGCTGTCATGGCAAAGGGTGGCTATATTTTGATTTGTTTAACTTTTTTTTGGTAACTACATGATTCCATATGTGTTATTTCATAGTTTTGATGTCTTCACTATTATTCTACAATGTAGAAAATAGTAAAAATAAAGAAAAACCCTGGAATGAGTAGGTGTCCAAACTTTTGACTGGTACTGTATTTATTGGACCCTGTAGACCAGGGTTTTTTATCCCGAAGTGGACCCTGGGCACGTGAGAGGTAGGTCGCGAGTTATGAGAATACATCTACAATAACACACTATTTCTTCTTAATTTGGGTCGTTAGAGGAAGGACGGTAAAATGTCTAATTTGGGTTTCAAGATAAACGTTTAAGAACCCCCACTGTAGAAAAACACTTCACTCAGGTATTCAAATATGGGTTGTTCCTATTTACATTTTTTGTAAAACTGCAGTTTGGGATTTTTTTGAGTAAAACGTTTCAAAATGATCTGTTTGTGTGTTGTCTTCAGCAAAAAGACCTCAAAGGAAGAAAATCAATGAGGAGGCTAGTGACACTGAGCAGCAACATAGCAACCCTAACAAGACAAGAAAACAGCCATGATGAAGAAAGCAGGTATATTCAGGCATAACTGATGTATATCAATGCTGAAGATAGCCAAGCCTTGCCTATGTATTCAAATAAACTATTTCTGCTCAACAGGCTCCTCCCAGAGGCTGGGCTGGAAATCTCTCTGCCTCTTGCCACCAGGGGGAAGAATTGCATGGTCCCCATATCCTTGACAACTTCACCGAGTTTCTAAATCCAGAGGTGCAACATTGAAGTCTTCCAGGAACACCTGCGAAACAGACCAGGCTGAGGTTTGAGATGAGAACAGTGAAATTAGTTGTTTATTTTCTCAATCTAAAGACACAACCTAGATTTGAGCCAATGTCTTAAGTAGTTGAACATGTTATTACTCCAACCTCGTGAAAGTGACAAACTGACAAGTTTTCATTTTTGTCCAAAAACTATCAAAAGACATCCTTTAAATTAGGCGTTCTGCACATGCGCAGTTTGGCGCGATATGACCATTAGACCAACGTAATGGTAAAACATGCCTGATCTGTGCCGCACATAATGCCCCAATTACGGGATTCTAATCCTGTCTGCTGCGGCCGGGTCCAGCTCTGCTAAGAAGCCCGTTCCTCTTTCATCTGAAATCCGCACCAAACCTCTGTCAACAGCTGTTCCCTCAATACGTCGTCAACAACAACCATAACATTCCGGGAGACACCCCAAATGACCCCCCAATTATATTATCCTCACTGTACCTTCCTGTTCATGCCAACACACTAACACACATCATACAATAACCTCCCTTCATAATAGATTTGTTTAAAATGAGAAGAACACCATCAGGTCAATAAACATCAAAATATACAGTGATTTCAGGATCCCTTAGTGTCTTATCCAAGTCACTCTGAAATCTTAAGTTAGAGAGGGTCCTGCTGACCAAGCGGGATCTCACTCTATTTGGCAACATTTCAGCAAGAGGCAGAGCTGGCAGGAGGGTGAGGGGGATGCTGTATAATTGACAATATTTCAATGGTACTCATGTCAATGGCATACAGGTTGGTGAGTGTTTTTCTGTGTGGTAGGCCTTTTGTAGTGTTAAAACACAGCCTGCAGACACCTGGGAATGGTCTATGCACGAGTGTGTGTATCTGTATTGATCCATATTGGCAGGGGTATGTGGCAATGGACCCCTATGTAGTACGTTGCTTGTATTGTCAATCTAGACTGAGGAATATGAGTACTATGTTCACGTACGCAATGAAGTGGATCAGCCAAAGGACTCAAGCCTGTCGATTTGGTACGGCACTATAGTAGAGTCCATAAAGCCCCTCCCGTCTCCACCTCCCAGTAGTACCACCGGTCGGTGTGTAGGGGGGCTCAGAACTCATCGTCGGAGCTGAGCAGCAGGGTCTTCTCGTTGTCGCGGGTGCTGAGGTTGCTGTGGCTGCGGGACACTGGCGCCCCTCCGCGCTGCTCAAGGGTGGACTGCTGTGTGTACTGCTGGTAGGCCGGGGAGAAGTTGTGGATGGCGTCCTGCACCATGTCTCCGGGGTTCATGGTCTCCTTCAGACTGCTGGAGATGCTCTTCATTGGGGCGCAGCGACCTGCCGGGAGAGGATGGAAATAAAGGGAGGATGAGGGATAATGGAAGAAAGAGTGGAACCCTACAGTGAGCAACCTGAATGCCATGAGTAAACAAAGTGGAGGATCACATAATACTACTGAACCAAACAGACAGAAACAGCCAGTGGAGCTCCTAGTGCATTGCAAGTGGAGAACTCATACACACCACAAAATAATACATTGATAAAAGCAGCACATACTGTACAACAATGGCAATACAAATGTATGACAGCACTGAGGATGCTCAAAATAAATTGTTTGTACAAAATTAAACTCTATATCTCAGAAACAGTTAATAAATAATAGAATAACAAAATATGAGCACATCACAGAAATGGAGACAACCAGAAAGTACTGTGGCAGTGAGAAGCCAAACACAGCTGAGCTAGTGGTAGACCTACCGTACTGTCCAAAAATAGGAAAGGACCCTTATAGTGCAGCACAAAGAGAGACAGATAAAGAGAGAGAGGAGGGACATAAGAAAATATAAAAGGATGAATATTGAACAGTAAAAAAAGAGAAGGGCGAGAGAACAGAACAGGAGAATAAGGAAGAGATGGAAGATAAATGAGGAGAAAAAGGGATTCAACAAAATAAAAATTGAGTAAAATACCGAGGGAGAGGAGGGAGGAGAGAGAGGGAGAATAAAAGAGAGGATGAAACATTTAGAGACAGACAGAGCAGGTCAGTGGAACAAAGTCACTGAAATAGACTTGAAGAGCAACCATGGAGAACCAGTGTCCTGAATCCTCATTGAACACAGTTCCAGAAACATAAGCAACTGCTTGTGTCATTTAGTCAGGGACACACTAATATGCTAGTGATGACTTGATTTCTTTTTACTTAAACAGTTCTCTCTCTAAACTGCATGGATAGTCCCTCCCTCTGTATCCTTACCGTAGGAGTCCAGCCTCTTGTCCATGTAGACCTTGTAGGTGAAGGCGTGGCGCAGGGCCACAGCGGCAAAGAACATCTCAATGCAGATGATAAAGTTCTGGTAGCCGGCGGCGACCGTGCCCTCCCCAACTGACACTTCGGGAGAGTTGATTTTAGGGATGGCTCCACACTTCTCCAGGATGGCCAGCAGCATACCTTATCCCCCAGAGAGAGAGGGAGAGAGAAATCGAGGAAGGAGGATCAGAGTACTGTCAAATCACATTGTGTGTATTATCTGGAAGAGAGGGTCAGCACACTTGGATGCAGCATTATCTATGATACATTGCGTGTGTGTGTCGATCGAGACATTTCCTTACCCTGCCAGAAAGAGAGGAAGATGACAGACTTGACCATGAGGAACTTGAGCATGGGGCTGTAGGGGACCAGCAGGTTGCGGGTGGCGAAGTAGAAGAGGAAGAGGGCGTAGAGAGACAGGCTGACAGAGAAGTTATAGATGATGGTCACATACAGGTACCCACTGGCCACACTGGAGAGAGAGAGAGAGGCACAGCCAGCTATCAGAACAGTGTCAACACATAGGAATGTCTTAGCACAGTCTTGTCTTAGAGATTAAGTAATATAATTCCTACTCTGAGATGCTTGACAACTACAACCCTGACATTGATGAAAACAGATTTACAGCCAGAATAGTGCAAATGTAAAAAAAACACCTGTGGGAACAAACAAATAACATTTAAACTGTTCATGCAGAAAAGTACAGACAAGTAAAGATATTATAGACAAACATGAATCCTCTGTGGCTTTTGAAACAATTAACTTTTGAGGTCAACACAGGTTAAGCAAATACTCTGATATAGTCTAGAGTAGAATGAGTGAGTGTCCCATAGCCCTACGTACTTGAAGTCTCCATCTCTGTACTTCCCAAAGGCCTGCAGGATGACTGTGATCATGGCCATCAGAGGCTTCACCACACAGAACTGTAGAGTGGCCTGAGAGAGAGAGAATATGTAGTGCTGTAACAACTCTGTGTTCATATGTAAGGGTTTCTCACAAATAATGTGTGAGAAGAAGGCTTTCACTATACCTGTTTGCAGAATCGGAGAAACCCAATGGAGTAAGTCCTTCCCCAGAGACAGCAGGTGCCGTACACACAGCTGGACCTGTAGACAGCCAAGACACAAGCATTTGGTAGTCTGTGATCTCAAGATCCAAATGGCATGAAGAGGTTCAAACCATACAATAAAGTATTGATACACATGACTATTCTGCAGTTGTGGGATGTTTGAATGACATTATTGGATTGTACATGAATTGTCTTTTTAACATTTTTATAAGAGAGGACAAAGAGTGATAATAGAGAAAGACTCACTCAATGGGCTTTCCTCTGATCTCAGCCATGATGGCGCTCTCCCCTCCAAGGTACTCATAACACAGGCTGAGGAAGTTGTAGATCACAAACGCTACAGAGTAAACACACAAAAACACATGTAAGCAGTGTCAGAGAGTTGAGAGAATATGGGGGTAGTTGCCTCTATGTAACTCCAGCAGTCTTTCGGTTAAGCTTTCATATCCAAAAATCAATCTGTCTGTCTGTGTGTATTTGGTCTGTTTGGACTCTGGGCCTCCCCTTGAGAACCCAGAAACATTTACGAGAAAGAACACTAACAAACACCGAAGTAAACATGTTCTATCTAGAGGCATTGGCCATGTTCCTCTCTACAGTATTAAGGCCTTGGTCCCTATTTCCCACGAGCAGAATGCTGATGTGCTGTGTCAGTGCATGGGCCAGTGCAGAAAGCAAAACAAGATGAGACAGTCATTGTCCCCAATGGCCTCTGGCTAAACCGCCCTCCATTCTAGCTTGGATCAACATCACTCTGTCCCCCTGTGTGCACACAAAGCTACCCTCCCCCACTGTGTGTATGTGTGTGAGACAACGGGTTTTCCAGAGATGACCAAATATTGATATCCATCCAGCTGAATGTTTAGTCCAAAACTATTCAGTTACCATCCTATTTAACAACACATGTACAGTACTGGTATAATCTAATTACGCGCCTGTTTATTTGAATCCACTCATTAGCATAAATTATTTAGCTAAGAGATTTGAATGGTTCATAGAGATTTCAATTGATTTGGAAATTAAATAAATTGTTTCAAATTAACAGAGCACAGTTGTGGGTCCCGACTCCTTGGGACAGACGGAGAGTTGAGAGAAAATCCTCTCGTCAGACTGAATCACTTCCAGTTCATCGGGGCAGAAGAGGCACTAGGACATCTGTCTCTCCTTTGACTATGAACACTGTTATTGGTGTCATTGACTGGGAAGAATGTGGTTTCAGCTGCTGTTCCAGGTGTTCAGGACATGCTAATTTGAGGGTGGTGAAGCAACTACAGGACGAATCAATCCTGAAGCTTTGCTGCTCTTTCTCCTGTTCTGTCTCTTTTCTGGCATGGGAAACTCCAGCCATAAAAGACCCCTGCCTATTCCATTTGATTTCCTTGTATATTGTATTTTCACACATAGCTGCATTGAGGTCTGAGCAGACAATAATGGGAATCCCAGTGGCATCCTTACAGTATTGACTCCTGCTATTCGAATGTTTGCAAGCATGCATGTATAAATACACAACATCTGTGTGTGAGTGTGTGTGTGTGTGTGTGTGTGAGTGAGTGAGTGAGAGTGAGTAACTTTGACAGCACTGGGGCCCTCTATATTTAGCAGTGTGGAGCCCTGGGGCCACAGCTGCTGCCCGTGCGGTGTGCTGGCAGGGAGAGACCACTGTGTGTAGCCTGGCTGAGCTGTCCGCTCCCCTGCCGTCAATCCATGCGCTCCAAGCACTCACACACATCGTACAGTACACACACACACAGCATTCTCTCACGCATCGTAGACTCAGAACTCTCTTTGACACAAGGTAGACAAAATGTGCAGCGCAAAGCACTCGTTCATGCATTGAGCACACCTTCGCACTGAGGTCCCCTTTTCCCCACAGACATAGGGTTGTACATTGTACGTACAATAGAGTTGTCAGGAATAATATGATGGCAGAGTCCGGTAAGCAAGTGGCACACCTGTCTGTATTATGTAACCACTGTAACAAAATGCTAATGCCAATTTCTGTTGATGTTACTTCTGTTGAGATACAGCTGGCTGATACAGAACAGACAGACAATTTATCTGTTCATAAGTGAGTGGTTTCTAAAACTCTTCAACGCTTCAGTCGTTTGCATACTGTTGCTAGGGAACAGGCTTCCCCTCCCCAGCAATCCCAGCAGGCCTTGGAAACAACAAGAGAACAAAGATGGCCACTCTCGTAAAGGCAGAGAGATCGCAAAGGCCATCTGTCACTAGGCACAGAACAGATTCCCATACACTCGATACTACGGACCAGGGGCTGGAACCGGTTCAGAGAACAGAACTAAAAACCGTAAAATAACTACATTTTTCTATGAACAAAATCAGAACCAGGAACGAAAGTGATCTATTCTTCTCCGGAACAGAACCATTACTTTAAAAGCATGGGGACCGGTTAATAATGTTCCGGGCATTTACATTTTTTTTTTTAAAGTCCCACAAAATAAACAAAGCGCCTATGCAAAGCCCTCCCTCTGTCAATCAGAAACTTCTTCCAGTGTCGTCCTGCTAGAGGTGTGCCGAGTAGTCGGACAAAACAAGTATTGTAACAGATATGGGCAATTTTTGGGAAACGACTTGATCAGAGTATTTTTTGTAATTATCTTCCTCATGTCAGTCAAGTGAGATGCTACATGGTCTAAATTACTTAAATGGTCAGTTTGCCTGTGTGTCAAGAAAAGGATGGGCTGTACATTGATCCTGCTACTCTGATTGGATAGAGTGAAGCTGTATTTCTTTGTGCACTTGCTTCATAATTTCACCCGATCACTTTCACTTCTCTGTTTCGGTCTGATCATTCAGACTGCTGCTGCCTCCTGTTAGCCTGCTACTATGATAAATCAAATGGCAAAGGCGTTTGGTATCAAGCTATCAATGTGCATAATATCTAACAAGAGGGTAGGGAAAAAGATTAAATGGAGTCTTATATCTCCCTCTCTAACTTTAAGCATCAGCTGTCAGAGCAGCTTACCGATCACTGTACCTGTACACAACCAATCTGTAAATAGCACACCCAACTACCTCATCCCCATATTGTTATTTATCTTGCTCTTTTGCAACCCAGTATCTCTACTTGCACATCATCATCTGCACATCTATCACTCCTGTGTTAATGCTAAATTGTAATTACTTCGCCTATATGGCCTATTTATTGCCTTACCTCCCTAATCTTCTACATTTGCAAACACTGTACATAGATTTTTCTATTGTGTTATTGACTGTACTTTTATGTGTAACTTTGTTGTTTTTGTCGCACTGCTTTGCTTTATCTTGGCCAGGTCGCAGTTGTAAATTAGAACTTGTTCTCAACTGGCCAACCTGGTTAGTTAAATAAAGGTAAAATAAAAAATGCTGACGTGCATTCTGATTGATAGCAAACTTGTCTGCCCGCTACAAATTGAAGACACACAGGCACACCGCTCCTAATCTGCAACTTATTTGGTCTATAAACGTGCAGGGAGATAAGTAGATGTTGGCAAAATACCTAAGCATATTAAAACCTCTACGTTTTTTCCGATCACTAGTATCATCCGATTCGACTATCAACTGTCAATTTATGGATACAAATATGAGTATGGCCATGTCGGCACACACATAATGCCTGCCAGCTGAAGATGTTTGCCAGTGTGCATGTAGACAATTTGCCCCTCCCCTCCAAAGCATCGCTGTAGTCTACTGAAGTTACAAGTGTGATTCAGAATTTTGTGAGAAAGATTTTTTAATTAGAGAGGAACGGATCAACTTCAATGTTAGTTAGGGATACTATAGTTATAAAATTTCACATTGGATTTATTAACTACAAAAAGGTAAGACGTGTTTTTCATTCTGGTGCCGCTCAGTAGACACAAGCTTGTTAGCTAGCTCTAAGCCAACTCTGAAGTTCAAAGAAAAAAAAAGTTCCTCCAGCCGCTCCTCCGTTGTTATAATTCTGTGGGTCTAATTCAGATAATGCATGTCATCACAAGATGCTCAGCGCTTCTAGCCAAGTCTCTAACCACCCACAGTTGCACCTTGTGTCCTACACTAGTATTTTACATCACGCATGTAAACAACTCACTGAGCTATAGCTTGCCAGTTCCATAGAAAGCTGCTCTATCCATACTGCACACTTGGTGAAGTAATTTAATGTAAAAAAAATAATTTAATCTAAAAAGTTAGATGTAAAAAATATATATATATTATTTCAGAGGTTTAAAAAGGAACAGAAAGGAACGATATAAACATGTCATCTTTTGGGGTCGAACCGGTTAAGAACTTTATTTGGCAGGTCGAAAAAGTGGAATGGAACGAAAAAAAAACAATGGTTCTATTCAGAACAAAAGGATTGTGAAATTATTTTGTTTCCAACTCCTGCTACGGGACACAAAACAAGTGCACATGCAAAAACACAATCATTGAAGAAAATGTGTTGAGTACTTGTGCATCTCCGATGGAGTAGAACGTACGTGTGTGATATTGCTTTAAAAAACACAGAACATGTAGTAGCACAGCAGAAAGGTTTCGGCCTTAACAGTGTACTGCAAACAATGGAATGCACCTGTGCTTAGCGCAAATACATTCTTCCATTGCAACATCAAACCATAGACAAGCAGGATGAGCAACAGACCACAAACCATGTCGATCACAGCTCTATTTGAATGTATAAAGAACAAAAATATAAACACAACACGCAACAATTTCAAAGATTTTACTGAGTTACAGTTCATTTAAGGAAATCAGTCAACTGAAATAAATTAGGCCCTAATCTATGACTGTTGGTTACAGATACCTTTAAAACAATGGGCCCCAGGATCTCGTCACGGTGTCTCTGTACATTCAAATTGCCATCGATAAAATGCAATTGGGTTTGTTGTCCATAGCTTATGCCTGCCCATACAATAACACCTCCTCTGCCATGGAGCACTCTGTTTACATCAGCAAACCGCTCGCCCACACACGTGGTCTGCGGTTGTGAGACCGGTTGGACGTAGTGCTAAATTCCCTAAAACAACGTAGGAGACGGCTTATGGTAGAGAAATGAACATTCAACTCTCTGGCAACGGCTGTCGTGGATATTCCTCCAGTCACCATGCCAATTGCAAGCACATTATCTCTTCTCTCTAAAACTTGTATGTACTTGTATGTATTTTATGTTTCTCAAGGCATTCTATTCAGGTAAGAGTCATACACCATTGACAGGGTGGGAAGGTTCTCACCTTCGTAGCAGTCGCGGACCGTGTCAAAGTAGACGTAGTACTCTTCGTTAGTGAAGAAGAGGAGGCTGAGCCACGAGTCAAAGGCGTAGATGGGAACGATGAAGAGGATGCGAACTATGTGCCTCTGCTCATTGGGAGAGCTGTAGTAGCGCAGGTGCATGTAGATCTGTCAAAGGGAGAAAATTAAATCAATGTGTTTTCACTAGGGCTCAGTGACTGATTTATGGTCCTGCCCACATCCTGGGGAGAGCAGTCGACATCGTGCGTGTGTGTGATGAGTGGAGCTGTGTTGTGTTTCCATTTGGATGAGCAGGCTCTGTCATCAGTACCTTTTGTCTAATTCATCCTGTCCCAGGTTCCACTTACACAAATCTACACCTATCACCTTTCCTGACCTGGGCACACACACCTTTGGTAAAATAACAAACAGTAGGGCGCTCGCACACAGAGAGCACTGTACCCAGCTTTGTTACTAGGCAACAGCCCCCGCTCTCTGATGTCACTGCAGAGCTAGGTACACCTGTTGTCAGAGCGACGGCTCATCTTTAACCCTTTGTGTGTGCAGCAACACACAATGGAGAGGAATCATTAACCTGGGCCTTTCAGTAGCTCTGAACCTACAGGAGGTTAGTGGTCTGCAGGCAACATGACTACATATTTGAAGACCTGCCACAACTACTTTATCATGGCTGAACAGCCTGAGGTGTTTCAGAGTGCATAATCAACCTGGACTTGGCAGGCGTGAGGAATCTGAAGGGATGCCTTGATATGCTTCTGCAGTTTCTATCTGCAATTTGATTTGTTCATACTGAGATTACTACTGTAGGCACTAGGCATCCATCTTATGCAGCAGTGAGACCACACTAACATATGATTTAAGAACACACAGTTGAAGCATATGTTAGATGCAGCATGCAGAAAAACATAGGAGCGTGTGTGTGTATGTATTAGAGGTCGACCGATTATGATTTTTCAACGCCGATACTGATTATTGGAAGACCAAAAAAAGCAGATACCGATTAATCGGCCGATTTAAAAATAAATGTATTTGTAATAATGACAATTACAACAATACTGAATGAACACTTATTTTAACTTAATATAATACATCAATAAAATCAATTTAGCCTCAAGTAGATAATGAAACATGTTCAATTTGGTTTAAATAACGCAAAAACAAAGTGTTGGAGAAGAACGTAAAAGTGCAATATGCGCTATGTAAGAAAGCTAACGTTTCAGTTCCTTGCTCAGAACATGAACATATGAAAGCTGGTGGTTCCTTTTAACATGAGTCTTCAATATTCCCAGGTAAGAAGTTTTAGGTTGTAGTTATTATGGGACTATTTCCCTCTATACCATTTGTATTTCATTAACCTTTGACTATTGGATGTTCTCACTTTAGTATTGCCAGTGTAACAGTATAGCTTCGGTCCCTCTCCTCGCTCCTCCCTGGGCTCAAACCAGCAACACAACAGCCACCACATCAAAGCAGCGTTACCCATGCAGAGCAAGCGAAACAACCACCCCAAGGCTCAGAGCGAATGAAGTTTGAAACGCTATTAGCGCGCGCTAACTAGCCAGCCATTTCACTTCGGTCACACCAGCCTCATCTCGGGAGTTGATAGGTTTGAAGTCATAAACAGCGCAATGCTTGACGCACAACGAAGAGCTGCTGGCAAAACGCACGAAAGTGCTGTTTAAATTAATGTTTATGCGCCTGCTTCTGCCTACTACCGCTCAGTCAGATACTTAGATACTTGTATGCTCAGTCAGATTATATGCAACACAGGACACGCTAGATAATATCTAGTAATATCATCAACCATGTGTAGTTAACTAGTGATTATGATTGATTGTTTTTTATAAGATAAGTTTAATGCTAGCTAGCAACTTACCTTGGACAGGCAGTCTCCTTGTGGAGTGCAACAAGAGAGGCAGGTCATTATTGCGTTGGACTGTAAGGTTGCAAGATTGGGTCCCCCGAGCTGACAAGGTGAAAATATGTCATTCTGCCCCTGAACGAGGCAGTTAACCCACCGTTCCTAGGCCGTCATTGAAAATAAGAATGTGTTCTTAACTGACTTGCCAAGTTAAATAAAGATTAAATAAAAGGTGTAAAAAAAATTAATAAAAATAAATTGCCGCCCAAAAATACCGATTTCCCATTGTTATGAAAACTTGAAATCGGCCCTAATTAATCGGCCATTCCTATTAATCGGTCGACCTCTAGTATGTATGTGTGAGAAAGAGTTCACTAGCCCCTTACCTGGTGGCAGGTTATTAGCAGGGCTGTCCAGACAAAGAACCCTGACACGGTCTGGGCAGTGGAGGTCATGAGGAAGTATGGTTCCTCAGGGGTCACCAGGGGGGTGTCTGGCACCCAGGAGGCATTGGAGCCCGACGGGGCCGCTGTGGTCGTGGACCCTGGGGCCATATCGGCTGGGGGGTCATTTTCCATTCGATCTGACAGGGGCATGCCACGTCTCCACAGCTCCTCCATCATCTGGAGGGAGACAACAGGGGGAAATGGTGGGTTTTTGGGTCTTCCGGATATTCACAATCACACATTAACAGAAGTAGCTAAATATGTAGAAAAGGTAGAGCTCCATTAAGGAACAGTGTGCCTCCCAAGGGACCAATACCCTAGTTTCTTTCAAGGTTATCGAACACATCACACATGGATGGTTGTCTCGGGCATACCAATAAAAACCTACTACTTTATTCAATTGAACAATTGAAGCTGAAACTAACATCCTAGTGGACAGAGAAAATCTAAATAAGATATGGAGAGGAGAGAGAAAGAGGGGAACCAGAAGGAGCTGAGTGAGGAAGAGAGAGGGGGACCAGAAGGAGCTGAGTGAGGAAGAGAAAGGGGAACCAGAACGAGCTGAGTGAGGGAGAGAAAGGGGAATCAGAAGCAACTGAGCGAGGGGAACCAGAAGGAGCTGAATGAGGGAGAGAGGGGGGAACCAGAAGGAGATGAGTGAGGGAGAGGGGAACCAGGAGGAGCTGAGTGAGGGAGAAAGAGAGAGGGGGGAACCAGAAGGAGCTGAGTGAGGAAGAGAGAGAGAGAGGAGAACCAGAAGGAACTGAGTGAGGGAGAGAGAGGGGAACCAGAAGGAACTGAGTGAGGGAGAGATAGGGGAACCAGAAGGAGCTGAGTGAGGGAGAGAGAGGGGAACCAGAAGGAGCTGAGTGAGGGAGAGAGAGAGAGAGGGGAACCAGAAGGAACTGAGTGAGGGAGAGAGAGAGGGGAACCAGAAGAAACTGAGTGAGGGAGAGAGAGAGAGGGGAACCAGAAGGAACTGAGTGAGGGAGAGAGAGAGAGGGGAACCAGAAGGAACTGAGTGAGGGAGAGAGAGAGAGAGGGGAACCAGAAGGAACTGAGTGAGGGAGAGAGAGAGAGGGGAACCAGAAGGAACTTAGTGAGGGAGAGAGAGGGGAACCAGAAGGAGCTGAGTGAGGAAGAGATAGGGGAACCAGAAGGAGCTGAGTGAGGAAGAGAGAGAGAGGGGAACCAGAAGGAACTGAGTGAGGGAGAGAGAGGGGAAACAGAAGGAGCTGAGTGAGGAAGAGATAGGGGAACCAGAAGGAGCTGAGTGAGGGAGAGAGAGGGGAACCAGAAGGAGCTGAGTGAGGGAGAGAGGGGGGAACCAGGAGGAGCTGAGCGAGGGGAACCAGAAGGATGCTGAGTGAGGGAGAGGGAGTTGGAAGTTGAGAGAGAACACAGGGACAGAGTGAATCAGTCAGACAGAGCGAATTGGTGTGACATGGGCTGAGGGCCCACTGACCCAAATTCTCCTTCTCCTCTCCTCCTGGTTTGAGAGCAGGGGCGAGCGTAGTAGAGCCACAAATACACCAAATAAATCTCTATGGAGCACACTGAAGGACAGACTGGGTATATCAGTGCCAGTGGGACATATAGCTAATGAGAGGAATTTATTGAATGACAGAAAAATTGTAAACATTTATGATGTTGGTTTGAGTCTTTTAGCTGTCAGCAGCACATGATCAATTCTCAAAGTGAGCAAGGTAACAGATTGCTCATTAGGTCTGTATTGCAGAGTAGCCAGATATCAGTTTTCTAATGGGAAACTGTAGGCTAAGTGACCATTAGAAAGATGGACAGTAGATACTCCACATCCTTGTACTCAATCTTGGCATTAGTGATACTCACTAGGTAATGTGATTGCTAGACGCATCAGTCTGGAGTCCAATGATGGCAAATAACCTAATCATTCAGAATAAAACTACTAATTTAAAAATGGGGATTCAATTAATATGCATGGCTAAATATAGGCAGGCCATGGCCATGGGTGACTCACGCTGCTGGACGAAGCCTGCTTTATGCTTTAATTTTGAGGGGACAGTTACATTTGAATGTCACACTCGTTTCCCTCAAGTTGGGTTTCTCAAGTAACTATTGGTTCGTGATAAGCATAGACTATTGACTGATGACTATTGAGGTTGAATATCAGCAATACGAAGGCCTATTCTGTATAGGCCTAGAGAATGAATGCCTATTCGGTTTATAATGTGATTTTCCCATGACACAAATGCTTAAGTATTAAAGAAAAAGGGGAAGGGTTGAGACAGTAGTAAAGAATGAAAGTATTGGTCAATATTGATGGCTTCTAAAAACAGAAAACATGTTATATTGATAAGGTATACTGCTGTTCAGTTGTAATTGAGAGCCATGTCTGGTGCATTTCGTTTGGTTCAAAGACCACATAATTCATATAGACACGACAGGGGAGACTCCATCAATCCCTGCTTGACTGAGACGGAGGGTGTATTTCATACCATATATTGTACTTTGACCTAAATCCTATCAGTCATGCAACATAGGCTTTTTGACATTGATGCCAAAATAAAACGAGATACATTTCTGCAGTTTTCCTCTCCAGATATACTAAAGGCATAACATACTAAGGAGAATATAGGGCGTTGTACTGAGAATAAATGAACAGCAACATCATTTCCATGCAAAGACTTCAATAAAAAAACATTAGCAGCTGCCCATTTTCATATGAGAAAAATAGGCAACCAAAACCTCTTTATGGATGGTTTCATTATGAAAATTGTCATTGTACAACAAAGTGAAAACAGGAGCTGAAATTACAGCTGTGTCATCAAAGCGAAAGCTACATTCGTCGTTCGTTTGGAAACAGTTTCTTTCCATCCATTCTGAACACAAAAACACAGCGCGAGCGGTGGCTTACCTGCCTCTGCTGCAGTTGTTTGATTTGTGTACACACTGCGGCTGTTTGAATCCAAGCATAAATGTATCCTAAATACGTTATTAGCTACGACAGACACACATTCATAACATAATTCAGTCAATTAAAATTTCTGCAATATAACGTCAAGTGAGCAACCAATTTAAACCATGTTTACAGTTGTATCTAGCTCGCTAGCTAACGTTAGCATAGCTAGTTAGGTAGCTGCTCGCAAACTCTTCAAAGCCTAGGCAAATAAACTTTTGTCTGTACTAATTGTCCATCTCATGTAGAAAAACTTTATTCGGTCACTATCATTTCAAAATAGCATTATCGGGGAACGCTCGTAAATTCGGCTACGTTCTTCCCCTGTATCTCTCCTAGCGATTCACTACCCTAAGATTTTACAGTAGCGAAACTCCTCCACCGTTCCTGCTTTCACGCAGGCGCAGTAGCTTCTTCTCCTTGAGCCACTTTCCCATGATGGAGCTCGTACATGCCAGCTGGTCGGTCTTGCAGTGTTGTCCAAACCCAAATTTCTAATATTTGTGTATGAAGAATTTACCAGGTAGTATGAAGTTTATTCATTCAGTAGCTTTGTTTTCATTCGAATAATATGACACATTTTATTGTAAATACATACGTCTTAATGAAATAAACGCAATTACTTAGCTCGCTCCAAAATAACTTGTCACAAAACATTTGGAAATAGTTTCCCCATTTTAAAGTTAATTTCTTTCACTTTGATATACAAATCAAGGGGCAACCAAGCTTTTTTCCATTCAATTTCAGTAATATATCCGTTCCAGAAGAATTGAACTTATTTATTAAAATCTATAAAATTAGACAATGACGAGAACAATATTTTCTTACATAATTTCACAAATGTTAACCCTGATCCTTTTAAAATTTGTATCTGCAAATGAAATGTACAAATGTTGATTATTCCTCACATCTTCACGTATTCAAGTGTAGTGACTTACTTGATTGTATGTTTAGATTGAAAAATATGTACTGAGATGTTTCTCATTACTGTATTGAGAATGTAATTTGAATTTGGAAAAAAAGCATTTCAAACCCAGTCACTCCTCCATAGTCCCCTGAAATGGTCCTCTTTTAGATACAATAACATGCAATTTCCCAAATGCAGAGTACAGCTACAGTACACAAGTGCACAGAACTGAAGTAGAATAGAGCCATTTCAACAAATTACTAAAAAAAGTGTGGACGTTTTATTTTTTATTAGGTCATAAAATATACACAAATACTGTTTGTAAATAAAGTTAAAGTGTGTTAAAGAACTGTACAAGATATCAGTACATACATAAAGTGTATACTCCCCATAACCTGACCAGCGCTATCCTTCCCCGTAGTTACATTGCCACTGTGTCACACTGGCTTGCCAAAGGGACATGTCGCAAACACAGGTCATTACCAGAATCTGTGACATCACTGTGACTGCATCCGAGTCCCAGTTATCATCAATGACATCAAGGGTGCTGGTAAATGACATCCAGGGCCCTCTTATTTTGCAATAGAAGACGCCAACCCCTGTCAGCATCCCCTTTTTCAAGAGTGCTTTTTTGTTTTAAAGGAAAAGTAGACAGCCCTATATCAGGTCCTTGGTGGAGAACATGGACAGCCTCCAGGAAAGGCTTTGAGTGGAGTGATGGGGAGAGTAGTGACAAATTCTCAACAGGCTATGAACAAACTGCTGGGAATAAAATAAACGGGACAAAAAGAGGAAAAACAAAGTGCAATACTTCAAGAGTTTCCTCATACACAAGAGAAACAAAATGGAGTTTCAAAAAAATAACAGTGAGATGGACAATCTCAAATAATGAGGCATGAGAAATGTATAGCCTGCAGTTTGTCCCTAGCAGCTCTGTGATCTTAACAGGGGACCTATGGAATTCTGAGAGTCCATGCACCAGACCTACACTTCTGACGACACACACACACACAAACCAGTTGGCGATGTAAAAGTTTCTAAAATTCCTCCCAATTTAGTACTTAATATTTTCAAAAATTCTGATCCCCAGCCACAATTTATGCATTTAACATGTATTTTTCTACATTACACCTTAAAAACAACCAATCACATTTTGGCTTTACACAGAAATAAAAATATTAAAAAGCCATTCCACTTCATGCGCACCCCCCCCCCCCCCCCCCCAGTCAAGTACAGAGTGCATCCATTCCCATCAGACCAACAAAAATAAAATAATTAAAATAAAAGTTGACGTTAAGAACAATCGTGAAAATCATAGCCATCATCATTTGTCAACTTGTTCATCGCAGTCTCTGGTCAAATACAATAGGCTTGTGATTCTCCCATGTCTTAAGAGTGTTGCAGTCTTAAAATAAGCATGGTTGCTTTGACCTTACCAACCTTCCAAATATTATGACCAAAGAACACAGATCAAAAAGGAGACCTAAGTGGGTAAAAAGGGAGGATTTAAAAAAACAAGTGTGGATGAGATGGTGAATAAATGAGAGCGGGAGAAGGGTAGAAAATGCATTTTCACCTCAATCATTGTGTGAGGTGTTGGCTTTTGGGCAACATCAGTTCCAAAGAGGGCTAAAGTAGAGAATTAGCAATTCAGTAAGAGGTAAAGTAGGGGAAAAGAACCCAACACTATTTCTACACCATTACAGCTAATAATCACTTGCTCTTTCTTTCTCATTGCTTCATCTACCACCCACCCATCTCTCTCACCATTCCTTCTCTTCAGCTGTACCTTTCCTTTTCGAATTAAAACATCAAATAAGAAACTAAAATTGCCCAAACCTCAACAGGACCCCCACCAAATGAATATGATCTATTCACAAAATATTCACAGTAAATTATACTAATGGAGTACAGCCCCTTACTATTCTATAAATGAACTGGTTAAAACATACATGGTTACATTTGTGTGTGTGTGTGGTCTTTGCAGTGTAACAGAAATGGCTAAATCCACACAAGCCCAAATTTCGAGTTGACCTTTCCTTGGAACGCGTTTGTGCCCGCAACTATATTTGGCAAAGGAGCACCTGCTTGGCTTTTTCAACCCCCAAATCAGTCTTCTACCTCTGCCAGCCGCCCAGAGAATAGTGGGGGAGGGACAAAGGTGTGTGGCAAGGGGTGCATGATCCAAGCTACCATGGGGTAAATAGGTCAGTGGAGAGGAGGGTGTTATTCACTATCTTATCCTCGTACTATTACAGGCCAGGTTTATCCCATCAAAGTTAGGGTGGAGGGGAGAAATTCCTGCAGTCCTTGACCAACTGCCATCCTTTCATCAGTTTATGATTCTCTGTCCTTTCCTCCAAGATCCACATATTTGTCCAATTAGCAAAAATTCACAAAAATAAACAAAATTGGGACAAAGGATCTCTTGAAGCCCTGCAATGGAAGATTGCGTATTTAGTCAGATGTGTAGATAGTGTTTTTTTGTTGTCATTTATCATCTGTCTGACAAACTAGGTACATTTAAGTCCTGTGTGTCAACTTAGGGAAAGAGACATCCTCACCTGTCAGGATCCAGTGAATGTGGCGCTGAAGGTTTCACTTCCCCAGGTGCTCAAATGGCATGCTGACCTGAAGAGAGAGAGAGAAGAGTGGAGAGAACAAATGACTCAGAAAATTGGAGTGCAAATGAGAGGGCGAACGAGTGCTTCAAATCTGGCACAATATAAAAATAATAAATCAACCCACTGCATGCTACATAATATAGAAGCTAAACACTAATAAGAAGTTCTCTGAAACTTTGACAAGAAATGTCATCTTGTTCTGGAAGGGTGGACCTTTTTCTAGTTGATATTCCCCCTCAAAAAGTTGGTCATAGGAGTTGGGCTCAGGTGCATGACACCTGGGTTTTAGGGTTTGTGATGACGTATGATGGGGTAGCGTTAGCGTACCTGCGATGTGGAAATTCGGGATTGGTCAAGACGGGCTGTGAGGTCAGAGGATGACACGTTTGCGGGGGCTCCCCGGTGTAGCCGCATGCTCACCTTCCGCTCACGCTCAGCGCGAGAGATAGCCCGCGGCGACGTGTTCCCTGAAAGAGGAAGAATACAAGGGAGGCCGTTTAGAAATATAACTGTTGACTTTGCAAACTGTCATTCCTGTCAATGTGTTTACAAAAGTATTTATCTATATCAAAAGCTATTTCATTGTCCCCAGCGATGAAATCGGGGAGTGGTCTGCGGCTTGGTCTCCGTTCATTCGTAAATTAGTCACACGCAATCTCTGACAGCACTGGGACGATTTTGACGAAACTTGGATGAATGTCTTGTCATAGGGATCCGGCATTTACAAAATTACACTGATTGGCAGAAGGAGGGAGCTATAGTAATTAACTGAAATGTGTTAGACACACACACTCTCTCTCTGCCCTTTTTGGATCATTTCCTAAATGTTTCTATTCCATTCAACTATAGCTCTAGTTAAAAGAGCACAGGTGTGTGCTCACCAGACTGCTGCACCCGTGATGCAGGGTTAGAGATGGCCTGCTCAGCTCCATTCCTAACTCTGTTGGCGGCTGGTGGGTTTGGCCCTGGCGGGAGACCCCGTGCAGCGGATCCCCGAGGGCCTCCTACGATACGCTCGTCCCTTTCTTCAGCTCCCCTCCTCTCACCGTCTTCTGCTGTCCTACTGGCACCCTGAGAGGAGACCACACAGGTTTCAGCAAACCCATAACTACATAGAACTACATCCAAATCTTTCAGAATCATTCTGGTTATGTGGAAACACTGAATAGTGTATACATACCACTGCTTTACAACCCTGTTTTTGGAGAGCTACCCTCCTGTAGGTTTTCGCTCCAACCCCTTGTAACTAACCGGATTCAGCTTATCAACTAGCTAATTATTAGAAATCAGGTGTGCAAGATTAGGGTTGGAGTGAAAACCTACAGGACAGTAGCTCTCCAGGAACAGGGTTGGAGAGCCCTGGTGTAGACAGACAGAATGTAGCACTTAGTTCCTGGTAAAGAATAAGAGCTTTGGTGTGGCAAACTCACAAATTTGAGCATGTTCCAGTCGAATACGTAGTCATAGGAGAAGCCTTGTCTGTGGAACAGATTCCTGAAGAGCTGACGAAGGTATGAGTAGTCTGGCTTGTCATCAAAGCGCAGCGAGCGGCAGAAATTCAGGTAGGTGGAGAACTCGGCTGCAGACAAGCAATGCCAATAAAAGGGAAGGGTGAGCAAAAACCCAGGATTGAGAGACTATGGTATATGCAAACATTTGTTACAACACAATGGGGAAGGAAAATAGTTGTCCACACAGACAGATACTAGCAGTCACTTACAGGGGTATCCTTTGCAGAGCACCTCGATGGGGGTGGACATCTTTTTCTCGCTGATGCGTTCGTACTTCTGCCCCTTTGTGGCGGCTTTGAGGCCTTGCCAGGGCAGAGAGCCCAGGTTGAAGTACATGAGGACATATCCCAGAGACTCCAGGTCGTCACGCCGAGACTGCTCTGAAGAACGGTAGACAGGTTTGAATGATTTGCTATTTAGGACATAGACAGGATTGAGTGGTATCAAAATATGTAAGCTAAGAACAAGGGGACAATAGTCACTACATCTCAACACTAGGCATGAGCATTGGAGGGTAAAATGAAATCACATTCATGAAGACATTTAGATACTTCAGCCAAACAGGAGGTGGTGATTTAAAAAGTTCCTTACCGATGCCCATGTGGGTGTTGATGGACGCGTAGCGTGCAGTGCCCGTCAGGTTCTTGTTCTCCCTGTAGGGGATGTGCTGGTGTGTGCGGGCGTCTCTGTACTTCTTGGCCAGGCCAAAGTCGATGATGTACACCAGGTTGCCCTTCTTCCCCAGCCCCATGAGGAAGTTGTCGGGCTTGACGTCGCGATGGATGAAGTTCTTGGAGTGAATGTACTCGATGCGACTGATCTGGGGAGGACAGAGGGGGATTCAGAAGAAAAGAAAAGCGAGACAACAAAGCTCTGCTGGCATAGTCTGTAAAAACCTTGAAACGTTACTGTAAGCTAACCGTAATTTGAACCCTCCAACAGCCAATGCCTTTCGGGGGCACAACATTGGTAAAAACAGCAACAATAAGTAACAGAACAAATCTGAGCAAAAGGAAGAACAATGAGGAGGACAGGAAGTAGAGAAAGGAGAGCCGAAGACCATAGAAGAGTAATACACAGCAAAGTTAAGAGAAAAGGGTGACACAGCAGCAGAAGCAAAGTTAGGACAGAAGACAGAGAGGTGAAGGGTATAGAGGACAAACAGTACAATGAAAGTTGAGGGGAAAAGATGACACCATAAGAGTTCTGTACCATCTGGTCTGCCAACAGTAGCACCGTTTTGAGGCTGAACTTGCGGGAACAGAAGTTGAAGAGGTCTTCCAGACTGGGGCCCAGGAGCTCCATCACCATGACGTTGTAGTCTCCCTCTGCCCCGCACCACTTTATCGAGGGAATCCCCACTGTCAGGCAGGCACAAATAATTAGCTTTTAGTGTACGTCTAACCATAGTTACATGCGCATACATCCTTTATGACTAATGTCATACAACAACTTCAGCAAAAGAGTGTTTCAGTGCTCAACACATTGTTTTTGGTGAACATGATACTTCTGAAATAAAATAAATGGGTACATTTGACCATTTATGATTCAGTCACTACTTACTGATCCCAATACACTCAGATGTGTCAATATGGCATTTGCTAGGAATTTACTAATGTTCCTTCTCAGTCACCCCCCCCCCCCCCCCCCAATTCTCCTCACCTCCTCCCTGCATCATCTTGTAGAACTTGCTCTCGATGTGCAGCTGTGGGTGTTTGGTCTTCACACATTCTAGCTTAATGGCCACCTCCTCGCCCGTGGCAATGTTGGCACCTGAGGAAGTGCGTGCACACACACACACACACACATTAGGGCTAGACTCAGGAACAACTTGGGAACCGTGAACATGGAAAGAAACTCCAGTTGAACACAGAGGGAATGGAAAGTCTAAGGCTAAGGGGAGGAAAAAATACAATATGGGGACTAGGCCAGTAGACAGAGGCAAATGGAGAAAAGGACAAGGAAGAAGAGAAATGCCAACAGAGGGAGATGGAGCACTTCCACTTACCAAGGTAAATGTCTCCAAAGGACCCACTCCCTATTTTCCGTCCCAGTCGGTACTTGTTCCCCACTCTCAGATCCATGGTGTTGACAGTTCACTATAGACACAGAACAAACAGACGAGAAGAGGCCAAGATGTTACGAGGCAATCCTGACCACACAGTCTTATATTTTACACTTGGCATAGGCTAATTTAAAACAAATGATACAAATACAACATAATCCACTAGACCTCGAATCGAAGGCATACTGACTAGTGGAACATTACTTCCCCAATCAGCGGTAGGCCATCTTACAATCACTTTGCACATTCCAACACAGGATGACCATTAACTGCAAACACCTAAATGAAGTGTGTAGCTTGAGCGGGTTGATTAGCAGACAGATGTCTGGATTCCAGCGATAGGCTACATGATTACATTTGTAGGGCTGCTGAGGAGGTGGTACAGAGAAAGTGGGAAATACAGTGGGAAATTTGGAAGATGAGGCCTGAAAGAGAGACAAGAGAAAGAGCAACAACATATCTCCCTGGAAGGGCCCGGGAGAGCTCCCCAGAGTCAGCTGGGGCCTGGATAGTAGAAATTGTCAGACACGAGGGAGGTAAGGAAGCGAGTCTTCTGAGCCAAACTGCACGTGACACTGGAGCAGGATCATCATTTATTTAGCACCCTCAACCACATTCTGCAGCCACTGCAAAGGCGCTGCTGCGTGGACTGTATGCGTGTCAAAGCCCAGAAACGACTTGGACCTGGAGAAGGATATATGAGGCATAATTTATAGAGTGCCACACCAATTTAGGTGGCCTAAGAAAAGCTTATTCTATCTCTCAGTTGACAATGTAGTACATACAGATGGGAAGCATGATTCAGTCAGTTCTCATTACTAAACTACTATAGAGCTTTTCATTGTGTGTATGACCTTGTCATGTTTTTCCTATGATTAGGCCTAGGCCATCCTACAACACTGACCACATTATACCTCACCATGATTACGGGTCTACTTCCTCGCAACATAATACTTTGGAAATGGAAGTAGCTCACGCCAGAGCAGAACGAGGAAGAACGAGAAGAAGCATTCTCAGTCAACCTCAGTTTTGTGGGCAATGGACATACCAATTCGGGAATGGAAAAAAGTCATCAATTGCGCAGGACTAGTTGTGCATATTTAAACTACCAAGGGGAACCAAATACCTTTCCTGAAATTATTTTTAAAAAATGGGCATGAGGTTCTCTCCATTGCCTGTGGTGTTGTCAGAAGAGGCATCAGCTGACAGAAATACAGATGTGATGGTAGTAGATGGATTAGGGTTCATAAAGGGTTAGGTTTCATTACAACATGAGGGTTTTAACTGTAGAGACCCAGCTCAGGCCTAACATTAATCAGGGCCTATGTATTAAACACCATAGATGAATTGCTTTGTCAGAAATAGTGACATTGCTTTATATCACACATTGCTCCCCCGGGCATGACATTCAGCTATGGAATACTGTCAACTATAGTTTGTCACAGTGCAGAAAATCGCAATGGTCTACCGCTGGTTATTCAGTTTGTAACATGGGACTTGTGATAATTATTTTAGCAGTTGATTAATTCTACTGGGTCATGTGAGAGGTTTTATCAACAGATCACAGTTCAGAGCCAGGCTTTATATTTTTGGTAGGAAACGATCAGGACCTGGTAACTACAGTGTAAACCATACACTCCGGCACCATGTATTGCAATATTCAACCATTACCACTACTCCCATGAAACACTACATACAGTATTTATTGACTTGAATCATTTCATCAGTGTGGGCCTGTAACCTACATAGAATTACAATGCGTTCTCTTTAAGAGGAATTCTGTCTTAACAAAAAGCTAGGAGGATTTCACAACCACATGAAAAGAGGCTGTCTTTTTTCAGAAACAATACAACTAGGTCTACATAATGCCAGTCTATTTCACCTAGTGTTAATGTATTAACTAGGTACGGCAACGTTAAATTTAACATTTGCATGGACAAAATCCTTTTACGGATTTGAGTATCATCAACCCAACTAAACATCTTCTTACGTCACCTTTTAGAAAGCTGTCGCTGCGTTGGTAACAATCAAAAGGGAAGCACCTCAACTAGGTTGAATAGTTGTGACACGATCACTCAAGTCGAACTGGTTACAATAATAATAATAATAACAACAACATCTACCGTACACTTCAAACAAAAGGTTGCTACTGTGACAATACCAACTGACCGTATACAGCAGTGGTTGTGCCTAGCTAGTAAGTAGCCTGAGAATACGCTTGCGCTTCAACCATGTACCAGGCATTCACACCATTTTAAATGCCTTCAAGCTTCACAAATAGTTGACAGTGTATACGATCATGTAACATTTTGACTTTATTCTAGCCGCACCCTTACACCGGGGTACCTACCCTATGTTCTCCAGTGCTAGCCATCTATTCGCCCCTCCCCCTCTGAATACAAGACTCCGGTTCGGTCGAATCAAGTTCCCTTTCCCCCCTGGTATCGTCGGTTCCCCAGTACACTACTCACACGATATTAGGTTTATTCGAGAGGTGGTTCAGTGGCGGTGCTGATCCGAAAGATGTCAGTCAGACTGGGCCCCGGGCAGCGAAGGATGGGAACGGATTCTGGTGGCTCTCATACCCCAATTTTCCTTTTGCATCGGTTGTACTCCCTGTTGATAGTCCCCGTGAAGCTTCAATACGAATGGCCGTCTCTATCAGAGTTCTGTCTCCCCCTCTCGTTATTTGCAACGCACCATTGACAACATCTATGATGTCAGAAGCACCCGGATTGCCTTAAAGAAATAGAACAGCTACAACTGTAGACATTCTTAAATGTTACACATTTGAGGAATAGGCAGCCTCAGAAAATAAATGCAACTGAATTAGTGGAAATAGGCTGCATTTACACAGACAGCCCAATTCTGATATTTTTTCTCTCACTTATTGGTCTTTTGACCAATCAGATCAGCACTGAAAAGAGCTGATATGAAAAGATTAGTGTAAAGAAGATCAGAATTGGGCTGCTTGTGTAAACACGACCATAGAGAGTTGGCTTTTGTTCAGTTATTCAGAGAATAGGTATTTGCAGGATGATTAGATTCTTATGAACATTGTTCTGAAGGATAATAGAGTGAAGACAAGAGCCATCAAAACAAATAGCAATGGTTCTGGTTTAGAGATAGTGAAGATTCCATCCAGACATTAGTCCTCATGCACATTACCAAAGGGTTTTGCACCCTGGAGTTTGGACACAAGCAGCAGAAGTGAAAGAACAGCGGAGGTCCCCATAAAGTACCTCTGGACCCTGATGGTTTTGCACAGTGATGGGAAACTGGCAGGCCTCCCTTTTTGTGGAACCCAGTTGGGGTCTCAACTTGATGTTGAAAGTCAGAATAGGAGAACACACTGGGTGCAATTTCCAAATTTGGTTGTGCATCAACAGTTTTTTTTCTTGTTATAGGGTGGCAGGGTAGCCTAGTGGTGAACTAGCAACCGGAAGGTTGCAAGTTCAAACCCCAGAGCTGACAAGTTACAAATCTGTCGTTCTGCCCCTGAACGAGGCAGTTGACCCACTGTTCCTAGGCCATCATTGAAAATAAGAATTTGTTCTTAGCTGACTTCTCTAGTTAAAAAATAAATAAAATAATCACTAGTCACTCAATTAGGCCAATTAATCAGCTAAACATTTTTAGATTGGTAAATTAGTCTAGCCAGCCATCTAAACTTCTAGTAATCATGGTCAAATTACCAACCAGGGGTTCCCCATTGATTTTGTTAATCACACTCACTCATACTCAACTACAAACATTTCTCTCCACCCTATGGCAAAATTAGTAGAATTGCAGGAAATGCTATGAAATTGCTAAATCTTCTCCCCGCCCCATTGCAAAATGTTTTGTTCGCAAGGTGGGGTGCCCAACAAATTCCCCAATTGGCTAGGGCTGGCTCCGACTGCACATGTGGTTATGGATATCGGTATTCAGACCCGCAAGCCACTGCAGCCACGCGTTCAGATTTTTTTGTGGCCCCCACACCCATCAAAGTGGTCCATCTGTTTTTTCACATAAAGGCTTTAATACTCAATACTGTCATACTAATTGCACCGCAAATGATAGATCACTGGAGAAGCACATGCTTCTTACAGGCTGTGTGGCTTGTACAGTAAATAGGATTGGTTAAGATGGCATAGCAGATGGACACAGGCTTATTTGAGTGCATGTGACGTGGAGTAGACACAGGAACCCGTGTGAACGGTGTTGGGACACCTGAGGATAAGAGGCCATTCTGTATAGATGGACAATTCTCAATGACCACAAGACAAGTAGAAGCCAATACTTTAATCTTTATTATTAATCTTGTTCTCTTTTTAAATAAATTTCTTTGTAAAATCTCAAAACGAAACACTGAACAGGAGTGTTAAAGCCTGTCTTAATTTAAAACGATACACAAAACATATAAACACACGGTAACTCTTTACTGTGTCTTGTAAACAACCCCCCACCACTCCACAGTTTGATAAGATTTGGCATGTCCTTTTTTCAATACATATGCCTTCAGCTCTTTGTCATTAAAATTAAAATGTTTATTATTGCAGTTCGGACAATAAAAAAAGACAGTCTGCAAAAATAATATTAAAATGAGAAAATAAAACTAAGCATTAGTGCCAATGTTCTTGAACACAGTCAGCAGTATACCAATGCACTCAAAACAGATTTATAGACCTTCTGTAAGCAGCCTCGCACACTAATCATGACAGGCAGTAACATGCACACTACATTATCCTCACATTCACACACAGGGGTTTATCACTTGGTCTCATTCATACACACTGAGTATTCCACACACAGTATCCCACTCTGAGAAATGCAATGTTGCCTCATACTGCCAGAGTTTCAACAATTATCATAGTAACAGTAACAAACGTGATTGAGAGAAAACAGTAGGAGGTCAGCATTTGAAAGGAACAATCACATTTCAGTATTCCACTGTTCAAAATAAAAACCTTACAAAACAGACACTAACATACACAATAAGACACAGTTCTGTCATCAATCAGAGCAGTGTGTTTGCACGTGTTTTGATTCAGTCTCCATAAGGTACATGAATGGAAACTGCAGGTTGTCCTGCATCACGTAGTTTTCCTATATGACGCGAGTAATGCTGTTACAGTGCCCATCTGTCCGAAGGCTAGTTTGTATTTGGTGTGTGCATGTGTATATAAGTCTGTCATCAAATCACCTACTAAGCACAATGCAATCCAGCCAGTCTCTCAGACCGACAGACTTTAATTTCAGGTTCAAGTCTAGCAGTTGTAGTCTTCATCTGTGGAAAAAGGCCTTAAACATCTAACAGTCCCTGCATATGTTTATAGAATAGCTTAAGTCTGGCCATGAGAATGTGTGTAAGCATGTCTCACATTTCTGCGTGTGTGTTTACGTAGTTATATTTAGTCATTTATATGTATTTGTGTTTCCCAGTGTATGTCGTGTGTCTAAATATATTCTTATGTGAAGGTGTGTCAGATGGAGTCAGCCCCTCCTCCCAGCAGGTCACCAGGCAACAGGGCAGCTGGGCTGCCCATTTGGTGCCTGTCCTCCATTTGGGGTGCACCCCACAAGCTGCTGCTGGAGTAACCTGGAGTCACACCACCCCAGAGCCCAGACCTCCCTCCCTCTACCCGTCCCACCCCACCCCCTACCCCTTTCCCAGCCCCGTTGGCACTCCACTGAGCAAAAATACCAAGCCCAGGACCTTGGGCTGAGGTGGCCTCTGGAGAGCTGCCAGTTCCATCCAAACTCTGCCAGCCGGAAGGCCCCACACTACCCAGAACCACTCCTCCCCCGCTGTTCCCACCCAAATTGTTTCCTGCTCCTATTGCTGCTCGTTCACTCCCCGGGGAGCCCCCTCTGTTGCCCACCGCTGTGCGCGTTCCTGACGAGCCCTGGGCTGCCCCTGCCACTGGGCTGGCCCCCTCCGCTCCTCCAACCTGGGAATGTGCAAAATAGCGAGCCACTTCCTCCTCACTCACAAATTCCGCTAGGATTGTGGTGTTTCCCAGAACACACCTGGAGAAAACAAAATAGGGCAGTGTCCTTTAGTAAAACAGGTGAAGTAGTAGAACATTTACTAACTGAATGGTCATCAGGCTCTGATTCAGCATTATAATCTGAATGCTGAATGCTCAAGATTGCAATGATTAATATATTTTTTGCAATGATATAAATCAAGCAATAACTGATTTTTAAAACATGCTGCATGGAGCTAACATTAGGGCAAATTTGTAAATCTTTCATTACAGGCATTACACTAGTCAGCAGCCCAGTGTTTGTTGGTGTGTAGAGGGGTAGTAGCCTACATGTGCAGTGCACCCTGAGCCTTGGCTGCTTCCTGACGTGTGCTGTAGCGAATCAGGGCGCTGCCCTGGGTCAGGCCGAGGTGAAAGGTCAGCAGGGGGCCATGCTGCATACAGATAGTCCGTAGTGTGGAACCATCGATCTGTAGGGGAACAGAAAACTTAGTGGGATACCAGTGTGTCTGTGGTGGGCAAGTGTGAGACTGTTTAATTATACTGCCTGCCCTTTTACATTCTCCCATTCTGTTTTTCCCTTAGCAGCCCTTTCATGCCAATGCCATTCATGCAATCCTTAATTGATTAAATGGATCAGCCAACTTCACAATCCAATTACACTTTGGTCACGCATGACACTGGGTCATTTGATAGAATATTGGTGCTCCCTGCTCATTGGTGCTAGTGCTAACATCTTTATCAATTCTCTGTCTGTACCTGAGGGGTGAGGTTGCTGAGCAGTAGCCAGCAGCTGCCTCTGGAGGCCACACCATCACTCCACGCTGAGCCTACGGAAGAGAGAAAGAGGGTAGTCTTCCAATCTTTTTTGTCTGTTGTAAAGCCAGTATATAATAAATATCTTACTACAATGAGTTCTGAAAACCCAACAGCTATACATTATTTTGTATCAAGTTGGCCAGGAAACAGTTAAAATCGCTACAGGGTTGATCCAGATATACAGTGCCTTGCGAAAGTATTCGGCCCCCTTGAACTTTGCGACCTTTTGCCACATTTCAGGCTTCAAACAAAGATATAAAACTGTATTTTTTTGTGAAGAATCAACAACAAGTGGGACACAATCATGAAGTGGAACGACATTTATTGGATATTTCAAACTTTTTAACAAATCAAAAACTGAAAAATTGGGCGTGCAAAATTATTCAGCCCCTTTACTTTCAGTGCAGCAAACTCTCTCCATTAGTTCAGTGAGGATCTCTGAATGATCCAATGTTGACCTAAATGACTAATGATAAATACAATCCACTTGTGTGTAATCAAGTCTCCGTATAAATGCACCTGCACTGTGAGAGTCTCAGAGGTCCGTTAAAAGCGCAGAGCATCATGAAGAACAAGGAACACACCAGGCAGGTCCGAGATACTGTTGTGAAGAAGTTTAAAGCCGGATTTGGATACAAAAAGATTTCCCAAGCTTTAAACATCCCAAGGAGCACTGTGCAAGCGATAATATTGAAATGGAAGGAGTATCAGACCACTGCAAATCTACCAAGACCTGGCCGTCCCTCTAAACTTTCAGCTCATACAAGGAGAAGACTGATCAGAGATGCAGCCAAGAGGCCCATGATCACTCTGGATGAACTGCAGAGATCTACAGCTGAGGTGGGAGACTCTGTTCATAGGACAACAATCAGTCGTATATTGCACAAATCTGGCCTTTATGGAAGAGTGGCAAGAAGAAAGCCATTTCTTAAAGATATCCATAAAAAGTGTTGTTTAAAGTTTGCCACAAGCCACCTGGGAGACACACCAAACATGTGGAAGAAGGTGCTCTGGTCAGATGAAACCAAAATTGAACTTTTTGGCGACAATGCAAAACGTTACGTTTGGCGTAAAAGCAACACACCATTCCCACTGTCAAACATGGTGGTGGCAGCATCATGGTTTGGGCCTGCTTTTCTTCAGCAGGGACAGGGAAGATGGTTAAAATTGATGGGAAGATGGATGGAGCCAAATACAGGACCATTCTGGAAGAAAACCTGATGGAGTCTGCAAAAGACCTGAGACTGGGACGGAGATTTGTCTTCCAACAAGACAATGATCCAAAACATAAAGCAAAATCTACAATGGAATGGTTCAAAAATAAACATATCCAGGTGTTAGAATGGCCAAGTCAAAGTCCAGACCTGAATCCAATCGAGAATCTGTGGAAAGAACTGAAAACTGCTGTTCACAAATGCTCTCCATCCAACCTCACTGAGCTCGAGCTGTTTTGCAAGGAGGAATGGGAAAAAATGTCAGTCTCTCGATGTGCAAAACTGATAGAGACATACCCCAAGCGACTTACAGCTGTAATCGCAGCAAAAGGTGGCGCTACAAAGTATTAACTTAAGGGGGCTGAATAATTTTGCACGCCCAATTTTTCAGTTTTTGATTTGTTAAAAAAGTTTGAAATATCCAATAAATGTCGTTCCACTTCATGATTGTGTCCCACTTGTTGTTGATTCTTCACAAAAAAATACAGTTTTATATCTTTATGTTTGAAGCCTGAAATGTGGCAAAAGGTCGCAAAGTTCAAGGGGGCCGAATACTTTCGCAAGGCACTGTATATTACCTGTCCCAAATCTTGAATCCTGACTGCCCCCGCCCTCTCCCCAGCCCCTGGCCAAACGCGGGGCTCCGCTGCTCCATGGGGAAGTCGAGGCCTGTTTCTGACTGGTCAGTCCAGGAGGGGGGCGTGGCAGCTGGGAACTGACGTGACTGGTCTTCCACGGCTTATTGTGTCCGATGGGCTCTGGGGGCCAGCTGGGTTTGTACTCCGAGTACTTTGCTGAAGAAACAAGCACGACCAAGGGAAACATAACTAATTTCAATATATCATCAATTTACAGAGCTTTGGTTAGCAGCTCATGCTGTCAAATATGAGACTTTAAAGTTGTTCATATATTAGAGAATGTCACCTGTGCTGTGTGCATTGCCAAGGGGGCTGTCTGAGGCACTGTAGGGCCAGGCACCTGGTGAAGGCAGCAAGGTGTTGAGGGAGGGGTTTGGCCCTGCAACAGAGAGATAGGATGTGTCAAGAAATCCTGCAATACAACATATGTTGTGCCGAGGGCTGTGGCAAGTCATGAAACTGTCAGTTGGTGACTTACAATCAAGTAACTGTCACAGTAATTGATCGTAAATTAACAAACACATTTGGTATCTCCTGGCTTCCACACAGCCTACAAGCCACTGCTGTGCACGTTTCTGATGAGCCCTGGGCCGCCCCTGGGTTGGCCCCATCCGCACCTCTAACCTGGGAATGTGCAAAATAGCAAGCCACTTCCTCCTCACTCACCACCAGGATTGTGGTGTTCCCCAGAACACAAGGGAAACATAGCTAATTTCAATAAATTATCAATTTACACAGCTTTAGTTAGCAGCTCAGTCTCAACTATTGGACTGGATCTTAAAGTTGTTCATATTAGAGAATGCCCCTACCTGTGCTGTTGCATCCCCAGTTGTGGGATGCAATAGATCCCAAATTAATACGACCACCAGTATAAACTTTTATTTACGCAATGTGGCTGACGCAACAGATCAGAACATTAAGGCTATTTCTTCACATTATAAGCAGAGCAATGAGCACAGCTATAAGCGCAAATGTTCCATTAGTAGAAAACACCATTATCAAAAGTAAGTGAATGCAAATATGCACGTAATGAATGCTTTGATTATAAAAAAGGTGCATTTTCAGGGTGAAAATTATCCCCAAAATTGAAAACGCACTCACTGCTCATGTATGCTATTAAGGCTCTACACCCTTAAAACTGATTGTGCTTAAATTTTAAGAAGTTATTTGGCCACTTTAGTTGCTAATATTGCCACAAAGGTTGCACATTTTTGAGAATATATGCAAATGAATATTAATAGCATTTAAATGTGTTTTTTTGCATTGGATACATTTACCATATGGTGACAAACTTTTTACCTTATAAGTAGACAATTGCAAATTATTAAATACTTCCAATAGAACAAATATTTGTTACGAGTTGAAGTTTAATTCAATGAATTGTGATGTTCTCACTGAACAAAAAAAAGGAATATTGAATGATACATCGCATCTCCCAAAAACATTTTCAACATATCTGTAAAATGATAGTCTAGAAACTAAAGCATTGGTTGTCTTCCTCTCAGGCTTCCATGTCTTCTCCCTGAACATCCTCAATGTCCACCTCTTGAACATCAGACTCTGAGGCCTCATCTTCACTGTTACTTTCCAACCCTGTTGAGGATGGCTCATAGTTAGGCTCAAAAAGCCTCAAATTTGCCCGGATATAACCACCAAATTTTCAACCCTTGTATTGGTCAGCCTGTTGCGTGCTTTGGTGTGTGTGTTCCCAAACAAGGACCAGTTGCGCTCTGAGGCGGCTGATGTTGGTGGGATTTGGAGGATAATGGAGGCAACATGGGAAAGCGCCTCAGATCCACAAAATCCCTTCCACCAGGTGGCTGATGAGATATGTTGGCACGACTGCAATATTGCATCTCCATCCCAAAGCCCTTGCTTGGAAGTGTACTTCACCAGACTGCCAAGAACCTTGCCCTCATCCAGGCCAAGGTGCCGAGACACAGTGATGACACCATAGGCCTTGTTGATCTCTGCACCAGACAGGATGCTCTTGCCAAGCATACTTGGGGTCCAACATGTACGCTGCAGCATGTATGGGCTTCTGGCAGAAGTCTTCACACTTTTTGATGTATTTCAAAACTGCAGTTTCCTCTGCTTGGAGCAACAGTGAAGTGGGCAGGGCAATACGGATTTCTTCTCATACATCTGCAAGCAGAGTTTCAACATCAGACAGGATGGCAATGTCTCCCTCAATCCGTGCAATGGCTAATGCTATAGGTTTCAGGAGTTTCAGGCTGCTTACCACTCTCTCCCAAAATACATCATCCAGGAGGATCCTCTTGATGGGGCTGTCTGTATCGGCAGCCTGTGATATGGATGTTTCTTGGAGACTCCTTCCCCTCCAGGAGACTATCAAACATGATGACAACACCACCCCAATGTGTATTGCTGGGCAGCTTCAATGTGGTGCTCTTATTCTTCTCACTTCGCTTGGTGAGGTAGATTGCTGCAATAACTTGATGACTCTTCACATACCTAACCATTTCCTTGGCTTTCTTGTAGAGTGTATCATTGTTTTCAGTGCCATGATGTCCTTGAGGATCAGATTCAAATGCATGAGCAGCACAGCCAGTGGGTGTGATATGAGGGTAGGACTCCTCCACTTTAGACCAAGCAGCCTTCATGTTCGCAGCATTGTCTGTCACCAGTGCAAAGACCTTCTGTTGTCTAAGGTCATTGATGACTGCCTTCAGCTCATCTGCAATGTAGAGACCGGTGTGTCTGCTGTCCCTTGTGTCTGTGCTCTTGTAGAATACTGGTTGAGAGGTGGAGATGTAGTTAATTATTCCTTGCCCACGAACATTCAACCACCCATCAGAGATGATTACAATACAGTCTGCTTTCTCTATGATTTGCTTGACCTTCACTTGAACTCTGCATCCAGAAAATTAGTAGATAAAGCATGTCTGGTTGGAGGGGTGTATGCTGGGCGAAGAACATTCAGAAACCTCTTCCAATACACATTTCCTGTGAGCATCAGAGGTGAACCAGTTGCATACACAGCTCGAGCAAGACATTCATCAGCATTTCTCTGACTACGTTCCTACATTGAGTCAAAAAAAGTCTGATTCCAGGAGGACCATGAGCCGTTGCTATCGATAAGGTGTCTGATTCATAATTTTCACCTCGACTAGAAGTTGTCAGAGGTTGCTTGTTGTGAGCGCTGAGGGAACTTTATGCACTTGGCCAGATGATTCTGCATCTTTGTTGTATTCTTCACATATGATTTGGCACAATACTTGCAAATGTACACAGCTTTTCCTTCTACATTAGCTGCAGTGAAATGTCTCCACACATCAGATAGTGCCTGTGGCATTTTCCTGTAAAGATTAGGGGGATATGTATTAAAAAAAATAAAAAAATACAATTCCATGTACAGATAAATAGTTAAGCAGTTAGATTAAACAACTCCTTCCTAAGATAAATGTTTTAAAATGAAATATGTATGGAAACAGGTGGATTAACACTCCTCAGTTAGCAGGCTCATGCAAACTAAAACCCACATGGTATCAAAAAACTAACTAGCAGAAATTGTTAAGTTAGAAATGATTTAAACATTTTGCTGTAGGCTCCTAATTACTAGTTAACAAAAAAATAATGTCATACAATATATTCACCCCACCCAGTGTTGTAATCAAAACTTACCAGAAAGCATGTAGTCCTTGGCTCAGACAATGTAGTAGTGTGGGCTCAACAGCATCTCATTAGTGTGCAAGATCTTGAGAATCAGCTGTACATGTGATGGAAGAGTGTGCATGCAGAGGATTGCAATTCCATTGAATTGGGGATAGTTTAACCAAAATATGCCACAAGACCTAGAATTGCCTTATATGTATCCTACAAAAAAAAGGTTCACACGCTTTGAATTTAAGCAAAATGCCCCAAATTCCAGGGCTCAACTTCCCATGGGAAATTTCCAGACATTTACCGACCCTTTGCAACCCTAATTGTCACCCATCAGACTAAATATATATGTGAAATTTGTTTTGATTTAATACGGACCATTGTCGTGCACCTGTACCAAAACAGAGGCAGCAGGATTTAAAAAAATGTAATCTTTGCACTTAAATAGTGAATGGAGGATGCTTTTCCCACCAGGCAGTCGACTGCCTTTGTGACCACCAGTGTGATAGTAATACGGTCCCTGCAACAGCCCAAGGTGTGCAAATAGGTTTAATCTCATCCAATACTTACACAGAAGCAGTGATTAAACAGTGAGTACCTGTGTTGTCTCGCAGTAACTGGTGGTCAGAGTCACTGAGGCTGGAGGGTCCATGGGAGCCCAGAACACTGCCAGGGGTCATGTAAGGGTCAGACTCCGGGTCGGCACTCTGGATGCCTTTCCAGGGCACTCCAGGCTGGAACTCTGTCACCACAGAAACCACAGGGAAGACTACTGAGCTTGGCAATATTGACATTTATTAGAACTGCAATGTTTCATACGTCCATTTCAAAATTGTGCATTAGGGGTACTGAAAGCAACTTACCTGGGGGCCAGCTGGATGTCCCAGCCATGCCCATCTTGCTTCCAGGGGTACGGTGCCAGTTGTCAGAAGGGCCCTGAGGGGGCATTCCCAAATCATCAACCCCGAGCAACTCATACTGTGAATATGGGGAGCCCTCTCGAACTTTCATGGCCATGGGTAAAGGACCTGCAATAGCACACAAAACAAAAACAGAAATACAAATAATTTGTCCGTTTGACATGGCATTTCCTTTTATGGCTTTATATTGGTATGATTATTCGTGTCATTTGCTAGATATTGGACTTTAATGACTCACCATTCTTGTGATGGGCTGTATCTGGGGGAGAAGGGGCCGGAGAGTGACCTTCCATCATCCATTTGAAGCGGGACTGCTGCCCTCCATCCTTCACCCCCCCCACCATGGAGCCCAGCTCCAGCCCAGACAGGTTGCCTCCGGGAGCAAGCCCTGAGATACCGGGGGAAAAAATGATCATATGATTCATTCAATGCAGTCATGAGCAAAGATGATGGCTGTGTTGGTAAAACTTGGGCCAGTGTAATCCCCCTGAAATCAAACATCACGGAATAGCTGCTAGGGGATTTAAATGAAAGACTTGGGTCACGGCAACAGTGATATACGAGCTACGGTTTACACAAATTAGTTGGATATGATTCAGTAATGGTTTGCCTTTGAAATCATACTGAGTAGACTGCTCTAAACTGACAGATTGGACTGAGATGTGTTAGAGAGATAATAACAAAGACCAAACCTAAGCAACTTACCAGAGTACATCCCCTGAGTTTTGGCATGAAGATCTGACAAGGGGCCACCCATACCAGGGTGGGGCATCGAGTCTGCCATCGGCTGTTTTGGTGCCCCTCCAAGAGATGGGGACAGTTTGGAGCTCCCACTGCCTCCGCCCACCACTTCCTGTTGTTGCTGTCTCTGTTGTTGCAGAATAGCCATGATTCTAGCCAGCTATGAAGACATCGGGTAAGAGAAAAGATTGAAAACTATGTACATAAACAAAACATTGCATCAAGAGACTAAAGACAAGCTGGCTAGAAACCTACTACACACTGAAAGTGTAGCACAACTATTGAATCTAATATTTAAATTAGTTCGAACTGCTATATGTAGTGATAAGGCACTACACTACTATGGGACGTTCAGTACCTGCTGTGGATCAGGCTGCTGGCGTATAGGCTGGGGCAACTTCCTCTGGTTCTGCAGGAGCTGCTGCTGCTGTTGCTGCTGCAGAAGAAGCTGACAAGCCTGGGGGGGTATGGAGTTGACAGGCACAAAGTAGTTTTACTATTCTATTCCACTGATAGAGCCAGTGTAGTAGCAGTTTTACAGTGGCAATTACTTGATATCCAATCAGTAGAAGATTATTTGAATTACTGAGCAAATTTGAAAATTGTGATAAATGGTTCAGACGGCCTGAACCACAACATCGAGGCGGAGACGATACTTACCAGGTGGAACTGCTGCACATGGGGGTAAATGTTACTAAGCACGGCAAGTTGCTGTGGGGAGAGCTGAGGTGGGAACACCCCTCCTCCGACACCAACTCCTCCAACACTGCTGCCAGGAGAGGGTATCTGCTTTAGCATCGGGCCCGGCACCTGTGAGGTGAAATAAGATAAAAATGAAGCATCACCATGTGTATTAGGACTGTGGATGCTGGAGAAAGAAAAATGCTCTTAGATAAAGAACGTAAAGCTTTGTTAGATAACCTGGCCAATATTCCAAAATGGTAATCTAAAGACAAGATGGAAAATATATTGTTATTGAATGTTAGAGCACCTGCTCATACCCCACGTGGAGCAACTTTCTAAATAAAAACATTACAACACAGGCAACGTACCTGCGCAGACAAGAATTGATGAGGGACTTGTCCGCGTAACCCTTGGGAGGGGTTCATGGGATGCATCCCAGGCTGGTGCATTCCCCGAGACGGAGGCATCCCACCGCTGCCACCAAATAAACCATGACCACCCATCTGGAACGATGGATATATAGAAGAGTAGTTAAATATGAAATGATAAAAAGTTAAAGTGAGAGCTGCTAAAAGGAAAAAAATCTATAAAGTAAGTTGACAAAAAAAAAGCTAGTTGATGTTAGCTGGCTAGCTAATGATAGGGTCAACATATCTAGCCTCCTCCACCTAGGCCAATCGACGGATCACGCAAACTTTGCTAAGCATAGCTTCAAGGACACCTTGAACCCTTTGACAGGAGTATGACTCACTTACCTTGTCACTGTAAGGCCCCATGTCTCCAGGCCCCATGTCTTTGGAACTGGGCATACGGTAGCCTCCGCCACCTCTTCCTCCTCTCCGCATTTCACCGCTGTAGTCGTTCATCCCTCTCTTATCTCCTTCCAACTTTTTATCAAGACTCAAGTCTTCGCCCTATTAAAAATAAGACACTTGAGTTTTTACTCAAAGTAACAGTGTGATCAAAGACTTAGTAACTTAGTTGTCACGATCTGGTTAACCATCACTATAAACACTTATGTTTCAGCATTTTTTAAACATTTACTAACTTAAAGATATATCTTCAGAACTACCCATTTCTCAACATCTTGAGAATTGATGCTACTTAGCTAGTTCCAGTTGGCTAACGTTAGCTACTAGCCATGCTAGCATGTAATTACATTCCAATTCATAGTGAGATACTATGTGCATCCACAAATAATAAACTATATAAATTAATGCAAAAAACTGCAACGCCTCTACTCCTGTGTGTTTGGTGGAGTATGGGAACCGGGTGCACATCTACTGTATGCGGTGCTCATTTCACCCCGGAGGACTTCGATGGCTTAGTATAACCAGTGGAAGGCAGGATTCATAATGAAACCAGGTGTTGTGCCGAGCGTTATTTGTGAAGACTGCAAGCTCTATTTCAGGGTTCCCCAACTGGTGGCCTTATTTGGGTCAAGTTGTGTGCAAAAACAATTATAATAATCTATATAAAAATTAAAACAAATGGTATGGTTCATTGGACATAAGACTGTAAAAACAGCAATAAATCAGTTCCAAGTGAGTTTTATTTTGGAAATCTGTTCCAACTATTCCCAAGCATAATAAAGAGACAATCGTATAAAAATGTAAGCACGGTTTTAAATTATTATGTTGTAGTCAAATATATCTGTTGTTTGGGCTTGCCGTGGATCATTTGCAGACTACGAATGATTTGTAATTATGTTCCGGTCCCCCAGATCGTCCACTCACAAAAAAAAAAAAAAAAATGTAATAGTCCTGCTAAATCCAGTTGACGATCCCTGCTCGATTTCCAACTGGTACATCGAGTGTCAGCAGTGATGAGAAACCATGTAAATTCAATGTGGATTTACTAAATGCATGCTCTTCAACCGATTGCTGCCTGCACCTGCCCGCCCGTCCAGCATCACTAGTCTGGATGGTTCTGACCTAGAATATGTGGACAACTACAAATACCTAGGTGTCTGGTTAGACTGTAAACTCTCCTTCCAAACCCACATTAAGCATATCCAATCCAAAATTAAATCTAGAATCAGCTTGCTACTTCGCAATAAAGCATCCTTCACTCATGCTGCCAAACATACCCTCGTAAAACTGACCATCCTACCGGTCCTCGACTTCAGCGATGTAATTTACAAAATTGCCTCCAACACTCAAATTGGATGCAGTCTATCACAGTGCCATCCGTTTTGTCACCAAAGCCCCATATACTACCTGTTAACTCGAAATGACAAGGTTCCAGTTTAACAAAGTTTACTATACCATATATACCCACTACAAGGTTGCCATTCCACTCAAGGCTAGGTCCATCAACAACCAAACTTCCCACGCAGGCGCACTCGACAGAGTGATAGCCCAGTAATAACAGAAATATAGGGAAACTTAAAACATGAACTTAACACTACCCACCACTGCGACCTAAACACTCTCGTTGGCTGGCCCTCGCTTCATATTCGTCGCCAAACCCATTAGCTCCAGGTCATCTACATGTCTTTGCTAAGTAAAACACCGCCTTATCTCAGTTCACTGGTTACCATAGCAGCACCCACCCGCAGCACACACTCCAGCAGGTATATTTCACTGGTCACCCACCAAGCCAATTCCTTCTTTCGGCGACCTTTCCTTCCAGTTCTCTGCTGCCAATGACTGGAACGTACAGCAAAAATCGCTGAAGCTGGAGACTCATATCTCCCACACTAACTTTAAGCACCAGCTGTCAGAGCAGCTCACAGATCACTGCACCTGTAAATAGCCCATCCAACTAACTCATCCCCATACTGTATTTATTAATTTAGCTCCTTTACACCCCAGTATCTCTACTTGCACAGTCATCTTCTGCACATCTATCACTCCGGTGTTTAATTGCTATATTGCAAGTTCAAATCCCCGAGCTGACAAGGTACAAAATCTGTCGTTCTGCCCCTGAACAGGCAGACCCACTGTTCCTAGGCCGTCATTGAAAATAAGAATTCGTTCTTAACTGACTTGCCTAGTTAAATAAAGGTAAAATAAATAAAATAGAAAATAGCGTAATTACCTCGCCACTATGGCCCATTTTATTGCCTTAACTCCCTTCTCTTACCTCATTTGCACACACTGTATAAATACTTTTTCCCCCTACAGTTTATTGACTGCATGTTTGTTTATTCCACGTGTAACTCTGTTGTATGTGTCGAACTGCTTTGCTTTATCTTGGCCAGGTCGCAGTTGTAAATGAAAACTTGGTTAAATACCTGGTTTAAATGTTTATTTATTTTTTAATTAAATTCACCTTTAACTCACTATTGGATTAGCATGCAGACTATCCCTCTGAAGTCCTCTCCTTGGCTCTTTGACTTTGGTAGCTAACTCAGCCGTCAATTGTTAAGTCTCCCCTCTTCACTTTATATCTGCTGTCTTTTGTTTTGTTCTCTGGCTTACTACTTAGCCATGTCGACAGTGGTGATTGGATAGCTAGACTAGTTAGCTGGCAGGCAAAAATAACAAAATTAGCTGGCTTGCTAAGATAACTGGTAACATTATTTGATAACGGGACATTATGTATTTCTAAAACTTTGGTTTACTTTAACATAGCTGTAAGCTAAGTGTTGACAGCAACTGGCTGACTCAAGCAGTGCTAACCAAATGTTCCCTCTAAGCTGCGCGCATGCCGCACAGCTCCCTGGGACTGCCGCGCAGAAATATCAGCCCACAGAGATGCACAAGATATAACTTCACTGCTCTACAAAGTTGAGTGGTCACCAACTGGTCAATCATGATCGACCGGTTGATCGTGTTGGCATTGCTAGTCGATTGCCAAATAAAAACCTAATGATAAAGCATTGAGTTACTACTTTTACCGCTGTTGCCAGTAAGCGAACCAGATTCAGCTGCCCTGTGCGCCAGGTAGGAGAACTGTTGCCATTTTGAACTATTTTATGTGTCTTAAGGCACAATCTCTGCCTTCCCGGTGGGCCCAGAGAGCAAATCAAGTGCACTATAGGTCTACCGTTGGCCAATCAGATGGCTCAGATGACTGTCTGCAGAAACGTAGCAGGCATAAAAGGAAACTACAGCAAAGTTGATACTGAGTTTTCAAAACCATGACGAGACTCGGCGAATACAGCAAAGATATTTTTTTATGAGTGGGTTCAAGTTTAAGTCAGCGCTGTCAACACTTTGTATTCAATACTTTTAAAAGCCATAAAATGAGCATTCTTCCCATTTCCACTCAGTGCTACAACAGGCACTGCACCAGTAATGAATGACCACTGTCCTAGAGTTTTCCTTGTTAACACTATCAATGTTTCCCTTTACTGTGGTAATTGTGATCGAATCAATGAAATATACCAAAACAAGATTTATGTATGCAGAACGCATCGGAGTAGAATACTATTGCATTGACACTCACTAGTCAGCCCGTACACTACACAGCCCGGGGCGGCATAAACAAATCAGAGCTGCAGTAGCTCTATTTGCAAATAGACCATTGCCATATATGGGTCTGTGCCATTTACTTTAAACTGGACTGTGTTTACGGCATGAGCAGTCATGAGTAGATGGAGTTGTTTTGAGATCAAAGAGTTGCATGTAGCCAGGTGCACATTTTGTTCATATTTGTTTTATCCTTTATTTAACTAGGCAAGTCAGTTAAGAACAAATGCTTAATTACAATGACGGCCTACTCCGGCCAAACCCCCCTATGGGACTCCCAATCACGGCCGGATGTGATACAGCCTGGATTCAAACCAGGGACTGTAGTGAAGCCTCTTGCACTGAGATTAAGTGCCTTAGACCGCTCGGGAGCTCCTTTGCTAGTTAGTAAGTTATTAGCCCAGTTATAGATAATTTATAGTCAGTAATAGGGGAGTGATTGCTTCCTACAAGAGAACAAAACATGTACATTTCTAGACACCAGAGATGTTTTTGTCTTAAAGGGGTAGTGTTGTATTTTGAGACAGGCTTGAATAAGCTAAATAGCCAATAGGCAGAGGGCTTGCATTATAGGGAATAGACTGGCTTGCCGGGTCCTCCATATTATGTCACACCCGCAAATGTTTTTCCGACATGACTTCGGCATTCTGATCAGTTCTATGTAATAACTCGAGAAATTGAAAAGTGAGGTAGGTGTAACTTTGTATTGGGACTTTTGATGAGTATTCTAATGCAAATCCATGTCCTTTATTTATGCGACCTATCCTTCAACAGAAAATGCATCGTCACCATCCTTTCTTCCGAGACATAATTAATAGGGCTTACCATGAGTCCCATATTTTGGAATTGTCGTGTCATTGGGTTCATCCAATTGTCTCCACCTCCACCCTTTAGGGAACAAACACACAAACATGCAATGTAGCTAAACATAATCCCTCAGAGAGATGTCTTTCATAGTTCCACAGATTAGGATATAAAAACAAAATTTAGCAAACAGACCCTAATCACAACATACCTTGCTGTTCCCTCTCTTTCCCCCAGGGCCTTGCCCCCAGCCACCAGAGTTGTAGTTGCTGCTGGTCTGTGAGCCTGTGCTGTTCCAAACTCCACCAACGTCCTCCTCCTCATCCCAACTGGAGTGTCGAGAGGCTGGAACTGGGCCCTCTCCTTTGCCCCAGCTCTCTTGCACTGACTTTGAGCCTATGGGATATGCAAAAAGGGATCATGCAATGTCCTAAGGAGTAACAACCAACAACACATTTGCCTTACAATGAAAACTACTTGAAGTGTCTTACCTGAGTTGGATGAGGGGTTTCCCCAACCAGCAGCTTTGCTTGAGTTATCTGGGTCTCCCCAGCCAGATGGTGCAGCAGAAGTTTGACCCCAGGAAGCAGTGCCATTATCCACAGATTGTCCAACAAGGTTGCCACCCCCTCCCCACATACCTGGGCCTGGTAATACAGAGAAGACCATATTAAAGAATCTGCCAGAAATGCACGTTGTTGGCCTTCGAAGGAATAAGTTGGGCATAGCTTACCCATTCCAGGTGCATTGCCAGGGTTTGAGTCACGGTTAGCTGGGATCGCAGGCTGTCTCCTTGGTGGTGGCTGTTGTACAGATGTAGGGGGAGCCTGTTGAGTTTGGCCTTGAAGTGTCGGTGGAGGACCAGAGGGGGCATTATTTTTGTCCCACAGGTTCACATTCTTGCTGTTGTAGCAGGTGGGATCTCCCCAAGCTGAAGTGCCATCATCAATCTCCATCTTGCGGCTGATGGACTGAGGGGAGGGCTCCTCCCACCCGCTTGGTTCAGGGGACTCAGCAGGCTCAACAGGGTTCTGAGGGATGGGGTCAGCAGTCCAGCCCGAGCTTTGGTTCTGATTCTGGGTGGGAGGACCTCCTGACCTGCCCAAGCCTCCTGGTGGCTGTTGGGTCTGCGATTGGTGTTGCTGTTGATTTGGGGCTTTCAGTTTTGCATCTTGGCTGTTTGGTATCTGTGCTGAATGTGGCTTCATGCACCAGTCCTGGTGCGGTTTGCCGCCCATGTCACCTCCACTTCCCCAACTCCTCTGTGGGCCTCCGTCATCGATGTTACCCCAAAATCCCTTGTCTGTGTTGCCTCCACTTCTGCCCCTACCTTCCCCCCATCCCCCACTGACTGTCTTGGGTTCACGCTGCGCCCAGTTGCCTCCCCCTCTTTGTTCCCATCCACCTCCCTCCCTACCCATCTCTTTCCAACCCCCTGCAGTCCCCTTCTCCTCCTGACCACTTCCCCAGCCACTCCCTCTTCCACCACCCCGTTCTCCGAAATCTCTCCAGTTACTTCCTCCGCCCCCTCTGCGGTCTCTCCCCTCCCGCTCCTCACTGCCCCAGCCTTTGCCATGGCTCTCTGAAGTACCAACGTCGCCCCAGGCTCCACTTGTCTTTCCCTGGCTGCCATTAATATCTTCCACTGGCATCCTGGAGGAAGCAGAATTCTGCATGTTGGATGATGGAGCACAATTTGACTCGTCATCCCAGCCACCCTTTGAAGGTACAGGGCCAGGACCAGTGTTCATAGTAGGCATGTGGGCCCCAGCAGATGGTTCAGTAGTCATTGTGCTGTTGCTTGCGGGGTAAGTAGAAGATCGACCAGTAGAATTAACGGCTTGAGATGGAAATGCAGGGGAACTGCTTCCCTCATTTTGACTGGCTGATCCTGTATCCAGGTCCCAGGCCACATTCTGCTGTACCTGGATCTGCCCCCATCCGGTGTTGGACAGCACCCTAGGATCCAGGTCCGACCGGCTGAGCATGCTCTGTAAGGCCACTTCAGGGTTGGGGGGTGGGTTGCTGGAGCAGTGGCGGGAATGCTCCTGGTGCCGATTGTGACTCCCAGCCCTGGACCCTCCTCCACTAGAGCATGAGGGGCCTCCACTTCCTCTGCCACCTTGACCTGCCCATTCCCCCACAGCACCAACCCCTTTCTGATTGTCCCAAGCTGTTGTCATAGTAGCAAATGTTGGTGAGGCAGAATCCTGGGATATGCCGCCATCACCACCACCTCCACTGCTGCTGCTGCTCTCGCCTCCACCGCTACTTCCTATTGCTGGGTTGCTGGAACCCCTGACACCTGTCGACCCCTGTGTACCGCCCCAATCCTCCTCTGTAGCCCCATCCCATGCTCCCTGAGATACCACTGGGGTATTTGAGCTAACATCACTTCCCCTGACCCATGCCTCATCTCCTGCCAACCCAGCTTTCTCAGCTTGGCTGCCAAAGCCCCACATGTTGGCCTCCTCCCCCTGAGCTGCATCTCCACTTAATCTGTCCCACCCGTCAGTCTTAGAGGCACCTGTGTTGAGGTTAGAGGGGGGAGGCAAGGCTCGCCATGAAGAGGAAGAGGTTGTGGAGGAGGATGACGAAGCAGAGAGATTCCCGCTCCCTCCAACAACCCCACTGTCCACAAGTACTCTGCCTCCTTGATTTGGTCCTTCTCCAAGCTCCGGCCCCAAGCCCCCCCAGTCCCCATGGAGATGTGCTCCATCCCTGGCAGGCATTTCATGGAGTTGGTGCTGATGGCTAGCTTGATTCGCAAAGGAGAGTGGATGAGTATGGGTGGTACTGGCAGAGAAGGATGTTGTGATGGATGAGGGCACAGCTTCAGTGGTAGCTGCACCAACCCCTGTCGTTCCATCCTGCACAAGGGCAGGCCAGGCTGAAGGGTTGGCATTAGGGTTGAAGTTGGCACCAGGAATTCCACTGAGAGGGCTCTCCTGAGCCCCAGGAAGAAAAGAGACTTTGGAATTGTTGAGCACTAGCCCCTCTGTTGCTGCAGCTGCCACTCCAATTCCAGGCTGACTGGAAGAGCCCCACACGACACCAGACAGGACACATTCAGTGAGTGACGAAGGGGAAGAGTGGGGTGGGGAGGGACTATCTGAACTCCCAGCTCCTGCCCTCAGATGCTGTTGGGTGCATTTGTCAGTCCGTGAGGCACTGCTGTTGTTGGGGCCATCCAGCTCTGCTCCCTCAGTACCCACTCTATCCCCACCCACGATGCTGGGCCACTCTTCAAGGTCACTCCCATCCACGATCACCTTCTCCCAGCCCTGAAAAGGGGGCTGGCTGCCAGAGCCCACCCCCCATGTGGAATTTGCATAAGTTGAAGAAGCAGCGACTGAAGATGAGGGTGAAGAGTGGGGGGGTGAAGGAGAAGGTGAACCCAGATTGGGATCTGTAGATAATGAGCAAACATACTTTGTTAACTTGAGGACCGTGTTAAGGTTAAAACAGCATGTTAATTACACTTGGACGAATATTCCTTTTACTGCTAACTTCAGATCCAAACCACATCCTTTCATTTCAATGTTGACCCACCTGTGGATCCAGATGTGGTTGCACTGGGGGCATCTCCCTGTGAAAGAGGGGGTGTGTCTCCCCTACAGCTGCCTCCCCCCAGCAGCATGCAGGACAGTGGTGGCTGGCCCCTCTTCAGAAGCACTTTGTGGTCCTGCTGACAGCGGAATCGTGGGGGCACCTCTCTGGGCATATAGCGCTGAGTTCCGGTGGGGGGCTGTCCGTTGGCCACAGCCGCCCGGTTTGCATTGTTCCCGCCCGTAGGAACAGCGAACCCAGTTGCAGGGCAGGGGGACGATGGTGGAGTGGGGCCAGGGCTGGGAGACACAGAGCCAGGAGTGGCTAGTGACTGCGTGGAGGTGGCCTTGGTTAATTCTGGCACTTAAAGAAAATGAAATGAATGAACGTCAATAAAGTCAAAGCTGGAATGCATCCTAATGCTATGTAACATATAAACTTGACTATTTCCTCCCTCATCCTTATCTTGTTTGATGAATGGAAGGGGTGTTACAGATGTACAGTACCAGTCAAAAGTTTAGAGGGTTTTTCTAGATTTTTACATTGTAGAATAACAGTGAAGACATCAAAACTATGAAATAAACCCATGGAATCACAGATACAAAAATACATTTTATATTTTTACATTTCAGATTCTTCAAAGAAGCCACCCTTTGCGCAAAGCTATCATGGCATTCTCTCAACCAGCTTCATGAGGTAGTGACCTGGAATCAATGAATGAAAAGTTAATTTGTGGAATTTCTTTCCTTCTTAATATATTTGAGCCAATCAGTTGTGTTGTGACACAGAAGATAGCCCTATTTGGTAAAAGACCAAGACCAAAGACCAAGAACAGTTCAAATAAGCAAACAGAAATGAAAGTCCACTGTTACTTTTAGACATGGTCAGTCAATACAGAACACTAAGAACATTTAAGTGCAGTCAAAAACCATCAAGATCTATGATGAAACTGGCTCTCATGAGGACCACCAGAGTTACCTCTGCTGCAGAGAAAAAGTTCAGAGTTAACTGCACCCCAGATTTCAGCCCAAATAGGAGACTGCGTGAAACAGGCCTTCATGTTCGATTTCCTGCAAAGAAACAGGCGCACAATTGGCCCAGCGTTGCCCGGGTTAGGCAGTCATTGTAAATAAGAATTTGTTCAAAACTGACTTGCCCAGTTAACTAAAATAAGATATATAAAAACACTACTGAAGGACACCAATAAGAAGAAAGTTGCTTGGGCCAAGAAACACGAGCAATAGACATTAGACAGGTGGAAATCTGTCCTTTGGTCTGGAGTCCAAATTTGAGATATTTGGTTCTAACCGCCGTGACTTCATGAGACGCAGAGTAGGTGAATGGATGATCTCCACATGCGTGGTTCCCACCATGCAGCATGGAGGTGGTGGTGCTTTGCTGGTGACAGATGTATTTAGAATTCAAGGCACACCACAGCAATACGCCATCCCATCTGGTTTGCGCTTAGAGGGACTCTGTTTTTCAACAGGACAATGACTCAAAACACACCTCCAGGCTGCGTGATTGAGTGCTGCATCAGCTCACCTGGCCTCAAACCAATTGGGATGGGTCGCACAGTGAAGGAAAAGCAGCCAACAAGTGCTCAGCATGTGGGAACTCCTTCAAGACTGTTGGAAAAGCATTTCAGGTGAAGCTGGTTGAGAGAATGTCAAGTGTGCAAAGCTCTGAGGCAAAGGGTGACTACTTTGAAGAATCTAAAATATAAATTATATATTTTGATTTGTTTAACACTGATTGCTACATGATTCCATGAGTTATTTTAGAGTTTTGACATCTTCACTATTATTCTACAATTTACAAAAATAAATAAAAACCCTTGAATGAGTAGGCGTATCTAAACTTTTGACTGGTACTGTATACACAGGACTACAACAACAAAAAACATACCTTTGACCTTTTGTTCAGTCACCTGAAAGTATAGAAGACCGTCAGTGCCATGAAACAGCCCACATATGATTGTAATGAATGTCAAGCGCTAATACCACAAGCAACTATGGAGCGCAGGTCAAGTAACTCATTATTGCCGTCACGACTACAACTAAAACACAGCCGGAACAGTGTGGCTCTGACTTTCAATGGGCCATGAAACTGGATCAAACACCAGACAATTCTGTTTTGAGGAACATACCAGAGCACTCTGAATTATGTAGGGCTAATTTCCTGATGAAAAGTGGTTATTATATACCTTCTGGGAAGCTTCCCTTTTCTTTTTATCCTCTTTCTTCTTTTTCTTGTCTTCCATGAACTGCTGTTCCCTTTCCTGATTCTCTTATCTGGACACATTTAAATGGATGTGGGCATTGATATTGGGCGACAGGCATCAACATCAAGTTACATACAATTGCTGCAACTTGCCTAAAAACGTTTAAGCAAAAGTTTATCAAAAGTAACTCTTACACAATTAGTTAAGGTTGTCAGAACTATAGTATTAAGCAGACACAACCTTGGCAATAGTCTGTGGTAGCCACCCTGAATTATTCATTTTCAAGCAAACAATTACAACTCCAAACATGCAACACATGCACACCAACAGAGGAAATTGCTGGTAGAAATATTTAATTGTCACGTAGGTCAAGGCCTAGCGAGCTAGTAGAGATGGCGAGAAGGTGAGTGTGCAGGATAGAGCGAGCTAGTTGGCTAGATGGGTCAGGTATCACGGGGTGGCATTTAGTTTTAGTCCCCCTGTTTGACTCAGCTTTACAAATGCGCTCCAATGAAAACGCTAGTAAGCTGAAAAATGTGGTCTTTTGAGTGCATGTATGGGAAACAAAAACAATGCAAGTTTGCGCTATGGGAGGCATTTTGGCAATTTGGACAAGAGCTTGTCCAAATTGTATAGTGGTAGTCTCGTCTGTAAATACAATTTAAGGACAGCAGTCAAATTAAGCCGCTCAAATTTGTCAGAGGTAAAGAACTAGCTAGCAAGCAATCTAATGTTGGAGTACAAAAAAAACTATTTATACTGTGTTATGTGGATCTATACGCGGCATTAAATAAAAAACAATTCCCATAATAGTTAACGTTACATTATGCTAGCTAGTGCCACTTAATACAAATCAGCTAGCAGAAGCTTGCCTGGTGGTATCGCGCTGACGTTTGCCAAGGCCTATTCCAGCCTCGAGCTCGAGTACAGAGTAGCCCCAAGCTGGACACCCGGTGGCGTTGGACTTCGAAAAAAACGGACGAAACAGACTCCGCGAGAACAAAGTCACGCAACGACACAAACGTGTGTTAACCTAGCTAGCTAAATTGTTAAAATAGTATTGACACTAACTAGCTGTAAGATAGCCCTTTCGTGCGAGCGACTGACGTCGTTAACTGCCGCTCAAAAGGTAAAGCCTAGTAGGGAACACGACGTACAGCTGCCGGCTTGCTAACCAGCTCCCAAAGCTAAGCTCCATACATAGTTTAAAAATAAATACAAATTTAAAAAAACACCCATACATATCGGCTACACAGATATACTGTTGATTAGCTGAGTATTCCGTGCCTATCAAAATAGTTAATAGCAATGTTAATTGAATTGTGTGTTTCTCAATTACACACACACACACACACACACACACACACGTCTGTACAATCAACTGTCGTTTTTGGACTGAAGTGACTGACAAGGCCAAGGAAGCTACGATAAAACTTCAGTGACGTTCTCTGTAGCTAACTTAGCTGACTGACGTTAACTAGCTATCGCTTATAACTTAACATGGATAGAAAAAAAATAGCACACACATTTTACAACATTGTAATGAACAACCTAACGTTACATCGTGTGAAATAATGTTTGTTACTCACCTCAGGAATCAAACAAAGTACTTTGTGAAATTCTTGCAGACCTATTTAGCTAAAGCTAGTTTAGCAATCTAACGGTAGTTCAAGGCTAAACCAAATAAGAAATAACATCCCCAAAAGGCGAAATGTTAACAATCGCGAAATTCAGTTAACGTATATCCTTTCGTACGAATGTAGTTTTCGCTGTAAACTACACATGTATAACCTCTTGGTGGTTGCAAAGCGCTGTGAGGTCGGTTAGTTTACTATCGGCCATTTTGCTTCTCTGTGCAGCTTGTGTTGTTGACCAGAGGGAGGGGGGCTGGATGGATATCTGCACTCTGCAGCAAGGGGGCGTATTCTCGCCTAAGCGTGACGTCATTTACATCCAATTAGCCAGAGTGTTATCAGAGATGACACTTCTCGAGTTTGGTAGAAAAAGTTGTAAGCCAAAGCAACAGTCCAGGACCATAACTAGACAGTGGAAACTGAACAACCTCTGCCATAACTCAGTGAACTTAGATATTGCAAAACAAAAACTCATCAATGATTTAGTCATTTCTCATCTTTGGTTTACAGTCAGCTCCCGAATGAGATAATAATACGTATAATCAATGCATTCACTCTCTTCTCTTCATCATACATTTTCCAGAACACAAAGTATATACTGTATCATGAGACTGACCTCAAAATACCAGCCTCATTTGACTGCTTATTTATACCCTCTTGTTATGTGACGTTTCCTCGTGTTGTTGCTTTTCTCTTTTGTTGCCTAGTGGCGTCCGCATGCTTCCCAGACGGAACAGTTAGTGCATATATTATGATGACATTTTGTGACGTTTTTGTTTGTTCTGGACCTCGGCATGTTTTTTTTCAGCAGTTCAGGCACACCATTATTTTCTCTCGAGGCAAGCGGAAGTCGGTCGATGTATTCTACGCCCCCTCATCGGCGATTGGTCAACAGTAGGGATACTTCAATGATGTACCTAACGTCTCAAAGAGAAACGACTCGTGCTCATGCATGTTTATTCCCTTTTTAGTTTTTTTTTATTTAACCTTTATTTAACTTGGCAAGTCACTGGAGGAATAATGCACCAAATATCCTAGTCAAATGCAAAATTGCGCGACTAAAATATCCTTAGCAAAAACGTCAACATGAATGCGGTGTTCAAAACTGGTAACTCGGAAATCTCCTATTTCCGACTTCAGTCGGTTGGAAACAACTGGGAACTCGAAAAAAAACGAGCCAAACGGGGAAAATAGATTTGGACGGTTCCCAGTTGTTTTGACCTCGGCATTATTAATTCAATTCAATTCAAGGGGCTTTATTGGCATGGAAAACACGTGTTAACATTGCCAAAGCAAATGAGGTAGATAATATACAAAAATGAAAGAAACAATAAATATTAACAGTAAACATTACACATACAGAAGTTTCAAAACAATAAAGACATTACAAATGTCATATTATATATATATACATATACAGTATTTTAGCAATGTACAAATGGTTAAAGGACAAAATATCAAAATAAATAAGCATACAAATGGGTTGTAATTTACACTGGTTGCCCTTTTCTTGTGGCAACAGGCCACAAATATTGTTGCTGTGATGGCACACTGTGGAATTTCAACCAGTAGATATGGGAGTTTATCAAAATTGGATTTGTTTTCGCATTCTTTGTGGATCTGTGTAATCTGAGGGAAATATGTCTCTCTAATATGGTCATACATTGGGCAGGAGGTTAGGAAGTGCAGCTCAGTTTCCACCTCATTTTGTGGGCAGTGAGCACATAGCCTGTCTTCTCTTGAGAGCCATGTCTGCCTACGGCGGCCTTTCTCAATAGCAAGGCTATGCTCACTGAGTCTGTACATAGTCAAAGCTTTCCTTAAGTTTGGGTCAGTTACAGTGGTCAGGTATTCTGCCGCTGTGTACTCTCTGTTTAGGGCCAAATAGCATTCTAGTTTGCTCTGTTTTTTTGTTAATTCTTTCCATTGTGTCAAGTAATTATCTTTTTGTTTTCTCATTATTTGGTTGGGTCTAATTGTGCTGCTGTCCTGGGGTTTGTGAACAGAGCCCCAGGACCAGCTTGCTTAGGGGACTCTTCTCCAGGTTCATCTCTCTGTAGGTGATGGCTTTGTTATGGAAGGTTTGGGAATTGCTTCCTTTTAGGTGGTTGTAGAATTTAACGGCTCTTTTCTGGATTTTGATAATTAGTGGGTATCAGCATAATTCTGCTCTGCATACATTATTTGGTGTTCTACGTTGTACACGGAGGATATTTTTTGCAGAATTCGGCATGCAGAGTCTCAATTTGGTGTTTGTCCCATTTTGTGAAGTCTTGGTTGGTGAGCGGACCCCAGACCTCACAACCATAAAGGGCAATGGGCTCTATGACTGATTCAAGTATTTTTAGCCAGATCCTAATTGGTATGTTGAAATTTATGTTCCTTTTGATGGCATAGAATGCCCTCCTTGCCTTGTCTCTCAGATCGTTCACAGCTGTGTGGAAGTTACCTGTGGCACTGATGTTTAGGCCAAGGTATGTATAGTTTTTTTGTGTGCTCTAGGGCAACAGTGTTTAGATGAAATTTGTATTTGTGGTCCTGGTGACTGGACCTTTTTTGGAACACCATTCTCTTACTGATATTTACTGTCAGGGCCCAGGTCTGACATAATCTGTGCAGAAGATCTAGGTGCTGCTGTAGGCCCTCCTTGGTTGGTGACAGAAGCACCAGAACATCAGCAAACAGTAGACATTTGACTTCGGATTCTAGTAGGGTGAGGCCGGGTGCTGCAGACTTTTCTAGTGCCCGCGGCAATTTGTTGATATGAATGTTGAAGAGGGTGGGGCTTAAGCTGCATCCCTGTCTCACCCCACTACCCTGTGTGAAGAAATGTGTGTGTTTTTTGCCAATTTTAACCGCACACTTGTTTGTGTACATGGATTTTATAATGTCGTATGTTTTACCCCCAACACCACTTTCCATCAATTTGTATAGTAGACCCTCATGCCAAATTGAGTCGAAGGCTTTTTTGAAATCAACAAAACATGAGAAGACTTTGCCTTTGTTTTGGTTTGTTTGGTTGTCAATTAGGGTGTGCAGGGTGAATACATGGTCTGCTGTACGGTAATTTGGTAAAAAGCCAATTTGACATTTGCTCAGTACATTGTTTTCATTGAGGAAATGTACGAGTCTGCTGTTAATGATAATGCAGAGGATTTTCCCAAGGTTACTGTTGACGCATATTCCACGGTAGTTATTGGTGTCAAATTTGTCTCCACTTTTGTGGATTGGGGTGATCAGTCCTTGGTTCCAAATATTGGGGATTATTATACCTCTGCTGTATCATCATGCTTGATCCTAAATGTGGTCTAAGTATGGATGGTGTGACGCAATTTCGGAGTCTCCAGAGGCATGCAGAGGTCAAAGTGAGTGGAGGGTTGATTGGTTGACAGTAGATGGGGGAGTTCCTAGATATACACAAACGCACTTTCTTGACAACTACCTTCATAACAGCTCTGGGCTGCTCTGCAAAGCGCCCAAAAATATGTTTGCGCTGACTTTTGCGGATACCGCATTGCAGTAAATGCTGTATGGTCAATGCAGACGACGTATTGACATGCAGCGCCTTTAAGCTCTAGTTTTTTCCGAGTTTCCAGTTGTATTGAAAGCAACATTCTAAAGGCCAAAGTTTTTCCTAACCATAAAGCAGTTTATGCACTTTATTTTTAGAATAACTTTCAAAAGCTATTGTATTGTGACTAGTGACCAAAGGCAAATGTAGGCAAACCCTAACTACTAATATTATTGTCTTTGGGTGTTAGAAAAGCGCTATACAAATTCCATGTATTATTATAAATTATTCAAGAATGAAAAAATATGCTCTGTTAACTAATGAAGGTTGTTTAATGCTGATGTTTAGCATAGGTAGACAAGAAATACAACATTAAAACATAAAGACACGTTACTACTGAGCTTGTAAGGTTAAATTCATCATGTGAACATGAAACTTCACATTTACAGTGGTAGAACTAGGTATCTATAATTGTATCAAATTTAGCTAAGTACAACAATAAAACTGGGCGATAACATTGGGATCTATTGGAGCCTTTCCAACTCAACCCACAGCAGTGCCTTCTGCTGGCTGTGGATGACATTGCGTATGGCGAGAAGCAGATCCTCGGTGCAGCTCCAGGTGCTGGATTCCAAAGTGTGGTAGAGCAGGGGCAGGGTCTCCAGCTGCTGCTCGTCCGCCTGACACACCTCCTGCATCACGCCATCCTCCCCTCGCCCGGTCAGCAACTTCCTGTCAATGGGGCAAAATAGATAGACTTTGTAACTACTGTTTATAAATTGGATTAGAGAACATACACCTACAAAAATAGAATAACTTATGATCTAAAAGTGTCTTGTAAACACACACAAATACAGATAGTCAGTCAGGCACCTACTTTAGCTTCTTGTGTTTTTTGTTCTTGGGTCGGATATTAATGACGATAGGGTAGATCCCCTGCCTCAGAAGGCCCTCCACACTACTCAGGCCCAGCTCCAACAGACAGTGCTTGTCCTGAGAGACAAGACACAGACACCGATATGGGAGAGGTAACCCACTGGGCACAGACATCAGTTCAACATCTAGTTTTGATTTACATTAGGTGTAGTTGTCAACTAACATGAATTCAATGTGAAATCAACAAAAAATGTCACCATGTCATTGGATTTAGATAAAATCTTTTGCACGTCAATTAAACATCATTACATAACGCAAAAAAGAGACGCAAACTCGGTCTCAACCTTTAAGTCTTTACTGAAAACCCATCTCTTCAGTGGGTCATATGATTGAGTGTAGTCTGGCCGTGCTGCTGCTCCAGTTTCAACTGTTCTGCCTGTGATTATTATTATTTGACCATGCTGGTCATTTATGAACATTTGAACATCTTGGCCATGTTCTGTTATAATCTCCACCCGGCACAGCCAGAAGAGGACTGGCCACCCCTCATAGCCTGGTTCCTCTCTAGGTTTCTTCCTAGGGAGTTTTTCCTAGCCACCTTGCTTCTACACCTGCATTGCTTGCTGTTTGGGGTTTTAGGCGGGATTTCTGTACAGCATTTTGAGATATTAGCTGATGTACGAAGGGCTATATAAATACATTTGATTACATTTTTTCATTGAAATATCGTGGAAGCAACATTGTGGGTCTCCCAAGTGCCACAGCGGACTAAGGCACTGCATCTCAGTGCTAGAGACGTCACTACAGACCCTGGTTACAGGCTGTATAACAACCGGCTGTGATCGGGAGTCCCATAGGGTGGTGCACAATTGGCCCAGCGTCGTCCGGGTTAGAGGAGGGTTTGGCCGGGGTAGGCCGCCATTGTAAATAGGAATTTATTCTTGACTGACTTGCCTAGTTAAATAAAGGTTAAATAAAAAATACAAATTGACTCAACCAGTTTTTGCCCCATGGGAAGTGTTTGTTTGTTTGTTTGTTTGTTTGTTTGTTTGTGTGTGAAAGAGAGAGAGAGAGAGAGAATGAATGAAAGAGTGTATACCTGGCTTATTACATCCTGAATAGACTGCAGACTGATTCCAAGAGCCTGCTCTGGGGTGGAAGCATCTAGCAGGAAAACACTCTTATCATTTCTCTCTGTGGCCTGGATTGGCTCTGAAATACATCACTCCATGAGAAGCGGTAGAGAGACAACATATCTACAAGTAATTACTTTTAAACACAGCCGACCATGCAAGAAGGACAACAAGCATAGTGCTTCTGAAATTTGAGTGTGTAGTGACAGTGTGTAAATAAACATGTGCGTGTCTGCATGTGTGTGTGTGTGTACCTGGTTGGCAGGTGTTGAAGTCCAGTCCAGACTTTGCTGGCTGAAGCAGTCTCTCTATGAGGCCACGAGAGAGTAGGGAGGGGGAGAAGATGACAGGCCGTTTGGTCTTGACCTGTATTGGCTGGACCATACTGTAAGGAATCAGGTGCTCCTCGTGACCTGAGCAAAGACACATACACACACATTTAAGTTCATGCATTTTTATCTTACTATAGTCTTCAAATTACAAACAAAAATATCAATAAAGTCATATGGGAGGAGCTTACGGTTGCTGAGTGTGTAAAGGACCTGTGGGGTGGAACCAATCCCACGACAGCTGGGGGACACAGCCTTGACCAATCGCACACGCTCAGAGCCCTTCTTGGATACCTACAGTGAGGAATGGAGGAATCAGTAGTCTGGTTACCCTTGGTTACCAGAGATTCACACACAGTAGGGACAAGAGGAGACTTACTTTCTTCTTGAAATCCTTCTGCTCCAGGGCTATGGTACGTAACCTCACCAATAACAGCTGCTGGGCTCTGAGATAGAGAAAGATTTAGGGGATACACATTTATCACTACGTGTCCCATGCAGTCTATGAGTGCAGTCTAACAAAGCTAAACATTTGCACAACTGTCTGTTATAGATTAATGGAACGTTTCATCTTCTTCTCATGCTTATTAAAATGTCTTGCATTATATAACCCATTAATTTGAACTCTGTCACAAAGGTATTATTACAGTACATGGCACCTCTCCCTTACCTGTTGTAATTGGGCATGACCCCTGCCTGCAAGGGCTTGGCTGTGCGGGGGTTCACCAGGGTGCAGCGCCACTGGTACTTCCCATTGTAACGGGTGTCAGTGACGTGTATTATGTCATCACAGCGCACCCCCAGACAGGGCATGTCGCTATGAGGGTCCAGGTCCAGGTTGACGCGCACGTAGAAGGAGTCAGCACCGTGGAAGGTAGGAGAAGGGAGCTGGGCACATAACTTGGAGTAGGCTGAGAAGAGGAAAAGGGGTGGGCAGTTAGTTACACACACTCTATTGTTTTATCTTTTTTTGTTCTATAAACAGTCTGACGCCTGGATAAAGGCCAAGACCATACACTATAAAGGTGTCCTGTACTGAAAAAGCACATCAGTCAAGGAAAACAACTGTAAAAGCTGTCTCAGAACTTTACCCTCTGTGTTGGTCTGGTGTTTGAGAGAAGAGGGCTCTGTCCACCACTGCAGAGAGAAGTGGGCCACCTCTCCAGTGCACTGGCCCATCAGCACACTGCCCCCACCAAACAGAACCTTCTCCAGCTGGGCAGGGAGAAGAGAGACAGCTATACTCAGGCCTGTGTGGCTGTTTTTCTACTATCTGTTTGCCTGTCCAACTGTCTGTATGCCTCTGTTTCTCACCTCCAGTAACTCACTGCCCTCCTTCAGACCACACTGCTCAGCAGGAGAACCAGCTCTGACGCTGCTAACAAAGATGCCTGTGCGGTTGCCCCCAATGATGGTGATGTCATCTGCCAGGCTGCCTCTTCCTCTTTTGGGCGTAGTGGGGGGACTAGGTACGGGGGACAGGGGCACGAAACTGAAAGAGAAAGTGGAGAGATTGTAATTACACTTATCAGTATACAGTTAATATTATATCTCACACCATGAATGGTTAGTATGTGTACCTACACTACGTTGGATTAGCTGCCCTGATGTAGGCAGCACAGAGATGGAGACCTACCCGAGACTGCTGTAGTTGGGTTTGTGTGGCGGGACAGGGGGCAGGTTGACGAGGTCAGGGGGAAAGAGGTGAGAATGCAGGGAGCTACAGGAGTTCGACAGGGAGACCTCACTCTGGACTCCTGAAACACAACATAATGAGACATCACTGCACACATCTAAACTTAGCCGGAGTTACAGGTATTACAGGTAGCTCCAGACTTAGACAGACAGGAGGGATGTACTGAGCTGAACCAAACCTGTGAGGTTCTCATTCTCATCACTGCCCCAGGAGTCCAGGTCAAACCTGTAAAGGGATAAGAAAACAGAGGAGTTTATCATCATTTATTTAGTTTTAAATGCATGTACAGCATAACATGGGATTTAAGAGAGTGATATATCCATATCAGAAAACAATGTAAAAGTTGATCTGCTATGGTATGACCATAGATATCCTATTAAATTAATAATAATTATATTTCCTAATTCTATGGGTATGACATACTCTATGTTGACCCTGCGGTTGATGGAGTTCATGCAGGGAGGGAAGGGGAAGATGGAGAGCCTGTTAACATCCCTTTCACTGTCCACTGTCTGTAAAACACACAGGACACAAACAAGAAGGGAAATAGAGAATGACTAAAGCATCGATGCAGGCCCACAATTTAAACCTATTCATTGTCTCCTTGACAACTTGAAAAAGTGAATTAATTATTCAACAATCCACATATACTGCGTGTATTCACAGCTACACTGTTCAGTGAGAAAAATACATTTGTTAATATAATACAGATGAATGCTAGATGAGACATGATGCTTTGATATGTTGGCATGTCACAAAGTGTTGTGGAGTAATGTAACAACTCACTGGTGTCAAGAGATTCTCCTCTGAGTTTGAACGGGAACCTGCAGACAAAAGAAAGGATTTAGAAGTCTAAGCCTGTAAAGCCTCAAAGTTGTAAAAAATGTAAAAAAAAAACATTTGTTTTGGCCATGCCTATTTCTACCATGTCTTATTCAAACAGTAGGTCAAATACATGGGTTATCCTTCGTCAGCTACCGTGGTGTAAAAAATGTAGAATAAATAAAGCAAACATCAACTCAGGAATGCTCTTTTCTTCAATGCTATCCTTGCAAAACCCCAATCCCCTAATCCAGTTGTTCCCAAACTTTTTCCGTTACTGTACCACCAAGTATATTTTGCTCTGCCCAGAGTACCCTTAAAGTACCCCTCGTGTGCATTTACCAGTAAGCCTATGGTCTTATGAGTCTTCTCAAGTAACCCCTTTGGATAGGCCAAGTACCCCTGGTTGGGAACCACTGCATTCATCTCAACTCTACCCCCTGTATTTATTATTATTATTATTATTATTATTATTATTATTATTATTATTATTATTATTATTATTATTATTATTATTATTTTACTGCTGCTCTTTAATTATTTGTTACTTTTATTTCTTATTTTTGTTGGTATTTTTCTTAAAACTGCATTGTTAGTTAAGGGCTTGTAAGTAATAATTTTACTGCAGGTCTGTTGTATTAGGTGCATGTGACAAATAACGTTTGATTTGAATTGAAATACAGGCTTACCTTCGGAGTGATCATGGGTTTGGTCTGTAGAGGGAGACTGTGACACAGAAATGAAAACAGAGACATCATCAACATCTGTTCACTGAAAGGTATCCTACAGGTACCAACATGCTGACAGTTCCACAAATTCCTCTCTGGCAACATCAATTCAGTTCAAGGGGCTTTATTGTCATGGGAAACATATATTAACATTGCCAAAGAAGTGAAGTAGGTAAAAAACAAAAGTGAAATAAACAATACATAAAACATCATATTTCTAACTCCATGTAAAACAACGTGACCTAATTAGCACACATGAGTTGCTTCACCCTGATCTAAAAAATAATATTCTCTGTAAGTAGACCATGAATAAACATGCCAAGTAAAATTATCATTATTATTATGGGGATCAGCTCAATGGTACCTACTTAACTCTGTGAATGAGTCAAATGAAAAGACAGGTTGGACAGCAACACTGCCACACTCCTCAAGGACTATCTATCACATGATTACGAAGAGATAAATGTTGTGGGTGCTGTTGATGGTAACACTATAACGTTGCTAATATTCTAGCTGCTGCCAATGAAGATGATAAGATGGCGATGAACTCTGACCTTGCAGAGCAGCTGGTGAGTGCCGTTGGGCAGAGGGCTGAGGTCTAGGGAGCAGCAGGGCCCGTAGCACTGGTCTTCGCTGCACAGCGACAGGTGAGACTAGGAGAGGGACAGAGAGACAATCACATTAGAAGAGTACAGGAGAAGGCTAACAGGTCCACACTGTAATTTGATTTTCATATTTTTGTGAGTGTGTGAAACTGACAGAATAGGGAAAACACACTTGTGTTGTGCAAGTATAATAAAAAGTGTGTATGTACACAGTATGTGTGTACATACAGTAGCTGAGACTCACACAGTGCATACAGGGCGAACTCTGCTCCCTGCTCCTGTCCTTCTCTTTCTCCAGCTCTCTCTGCTGCTGCTCTAGATTGGCCTGAAGCTCTGCGATGCGTTTACGCAGGCGGTTCTTGTCCAATAGGCAGTCAGTATACTCCAACTGCAGGCTGTCTCGACTGCGCAGAGCCTGAAGGATTTACAGTATCAGAGGGAGGAGGAGAGAAGGTGCCAGAGAGATGAGTTATGAGGAGACAGACAGACACTGAGTGGGAGAGACACTGAGTAGTGGAAACACCTGCGCGACTAGACAAAAATGATGTATTACGGTGAGTAATGGTGCAACTATACAGAGAAAGGCCTTATATTATCCTGCAAAAAGGCCTCAAACACTACGACCTCAACATTCCTCTGTGCATGTGCATTCAGTGTCCAAACAGCCATGAACTATTTAAACCAACAGAAACAAAAACCTTACCGTACATTGATTTGTTGATTCTAACCCGTATCCCTACTCAGACCTACTGACCTGGTCCCTCTCCTTCTCCAGCTCCATAATCTGGTTGAAGTAGGAAATGCTCCTTTTCTGTTCCGTCTCCCAGTCCAGCTGCAGAGTCCTCACCTTCAGCTGCAGCTGCTCACACTGAGACTCCAGCTTCACAACACAACACACCATACCATCAAAGACAGAATAATACAATTGTGTTGATATACAAGAGGTGTGTTTTAACACTTTATGAAGCCTGAACAAAGACAACTTGAAAAACTGTCACCAGCTCAGTGACTTCTGAGAGTGAATAATGGGACAGAATGGTGTGAATAGGCCCTTTCTCTCTCTCACCTTGTCCCTGAAATCCTCAGAGCTCTCCAGCTCTCCCTGTAGTCTGGCGATGTGGCCACACAGCTCGTGTCTCTGCTCTGCTGCCTCCCTGCGGTCCTGCTTCAGGATGTCCAACAGAGCCTGAGGTCAAAACGGAACAATACAAGAGTTAGAGCAGCACCGTCAGAGTGGGAAAACATCACAAACTCAGGGGGTGAATCAGATTCACTCTGAGTGGTGGCTCTACCTGTGTTTCAATGTGACCTGACTTCTGAATGTCAATGTGCTGCAGTGGCTTCTCCCTCTTCTCGGGAACAGCGGGGGCGTCGTTCGTCCGATGGGTGACACTCCTGTTCCTTCTGACTGGCGCAATAGAGACAGGACTACTGTCAGTCTCTTTCTCTGCCTCCATCAGTCTGGTCTTCAGCTGCTCCATCTGTAGAAAAGGTTGAGTAAGAGTATTACAAGGGAATCCTACCAGGGAAAAGGCTTCCTATAAAGGCATGTCCCAACAGCTCTTTCAAAAAATGTATTCCATCCATCCTTTTATCTTTCTCCAGCTGCTTTCTTCTGTCCCAGTCACACTCCCTCTCCTTCAACAACCCATCAGACCCCTTGTCCCCCTCTCCTCTCTATACCTGTTCCAGTAGCTCTCTCTCACGTACGGAGGCCTTGGCCTGATCCTCCAGGGCACGAGAGTATTTCACAGCCTGTTCCAGGTGTCTGTCCTTCAGCCGGCCCAGCTCCCTGCTGCCTGCCTCCCAGTCCTGACGCAGCCTGTGGGAGACACATTCAGCCAGCTCTCAGTACACTGGACATAGAAACTGTACATCCCTATTAAAGAAATGTATGACAGCCATCATCATGGCTCATCATGAATGTAGTTTATGTATATCATTCTCGATGTTTCAAATTCCGGTCTAAATACTGTCATTCACCTTGGGTGTAGTGCACATTGTTGGGCCCTGTGGATAACAACCAGATGTTTGTGTGGTTTTACCTGTGAAGTTCAATGAATCAAACTTTAATGCTTCTCATACTGTAATTTGTCTCACAGTGCTTTAAGCCCTGTATATGTGGTTCCGTGTGATGTACCTCTCCATCTGCAGCCGGTCATGTCGTAGGTCCAGTGTCTTGCGTTCAGCCCGGCTGCGCTCCTCCTCGGCCACACGGCAACGCTGGGACAGGCGGCGCTCACACACTTGGCTCCCCCGCAGCTGCTCCCTCAGCTTACGCACCTCAAGCAGCAGGAACTGAGTCAGGCCCTCTGGACCCTCCTCATCTGGTGGGGAAACAGCAGTGGAGGTAAATGGGGGAACACAGGTCATACAGGAGTGGAAGGGGGATATTTGGGGACAAATCCTCACCCAAGATGATGGAGCAGCGCTGGGTGGGCTGTTGTCCAGTGAGCTGAGTGTATTGCTCGGGGTGGTAGAACTCCAAAGACTCCATGAAGGCCTGGAGGCCACGCTGGCCCCGCCCATGCAGGATGTCAATCAAACGTCCTGATTAACAGTGATGACATCATTAAAGTTTATAAGATGAAGACGACAATACATCCTGAAGATGGAGACACTGTAAGTACTGTACTGATACAAGTGTGAAAGCTACTCACGTTCCAGGTAATCCCTTTGTCATTTTTTGTCACCTCTCTAACCTCATCTCTCTGTTTCTTCTTCTCGTCCCGTCTTTTTCACTCCCCATCTGTCTACCTCCTCCTTTATCTCTCCCTCTCCTTTACCTAGCTAGTGGCCACTCCTTCATTCCTTTCATCTTGATCTCCTGCCTCGTTACTCATACCCGTCTCCCCTCCCTCTGTCTCTCACTCCCCTCTTGCTATCCTTATAAAAACAAATTTTTCTCACACGGCACAAACCCCTACTTACCTCATTCTGGCCGACCTACCCCCTCTCTCCCTGCCTCTTCTCATTCCCTTCCATCATTTCTCTCTCATTCTCCCTCTCTTTTTCGCTCCCAACAATTCCCTCTACCTCCCCCTCTCTCACCAGCCTTGCTGATACGTAGTGGGTACTGGGTGGAGTTGAGGACCTCATCCTCATCCTGCTCGTCGATGACCTTGCACTGCCTCAGGTAGGGGGTGAGCTTGGCTGGGTTCAGGATGCGGGTCAGCTTGTGCCTCACCCCCTCCACCCGGTCCCACAGCTCCTCACAGCACTCCTCAGAGAACGGGGACACCGGCTGCCCCTCTTCTTGTCCTGTGTCATAATCCTTCACCAATACTGTGATGCCTGGTACAGAGGAAGCAAGTTAATACAGGACTGGTTTGAAAGAGGAGCCAAAGTTATTCTGTGTTTTTAAAGAGAACAGGCTCAAACTATTTTGATAATACAGTTTTTGGCAATTGTCTGCTGCATTGTGAGAAGGAGCAGAAGGATTTACTTTTCTGGCTGTGCTCCAATGAAAGCTGGATGGGATTATTTTGCATTTAACATACATTACAGAACATTCGGAAAGTATTCAGACCCCTTGACTTTTCCCACATTTTATTACGTTACAGCCTTATTCTAAAATTAATTCATTTGTTTTCCTCAGCAATCTACACACAATACCCCACAACGTGAAAACAGGTTTTGGAAATGTTTGCTAAAAAACAGAAATACCTTATTTACGTAAGTATTCAGACCCTTTGCTATGATACTCAAAATTGAGCTCAGGTGCATCCTGAGATGTTTCTAAAACTTGATTGGAGTCCGCCTGTGGTAAATTCAATTGATTGGACATGATTTGGAAAGAAACACCTGTCTATATAAGGTCCCACAGTTGACAGTGCATGTCAGAGCAAAAACCAAGCCATGACATCGAAGGAATTGTCCGTAGAGTTCCGAGATAGGATTGTGTCGAGGCACAGATCTGGGGAAGGATACCAAAAGAATTCTGTAGCATTGAAGGTCCCCAAGAACACAGTGGCCTCCATCATTCTTAAATGGAAAAAGTTTGGAGCCACCAAGACTCTTCCTAGAGCTGGCCGCACGGCAAAATTGAGCAATCGGGGGAGAAGGGCCTTGGTCAGGTGGGTGACCAAGAAGCCAATGGTCACTCTGACAGAGCTCCAGAGGTCCTCTGTGGAGATGGGAGAACCTTCCAGAAGGACAATCATCTCTGCAGCACTCCACCAATCAGGCATTTATGTTAGAGTGGCCAGATGGAAGCCACTCCTCAGTAAAAGGCACATGACAGCCCACTCGGAGTATGCCAAAAGGCACCTAAAGGACTCTGACCATGAGAAACTAGGTTATCTGGTTTAATGAAACCAAGATTGAACTCTTTGGCCTGAATGCCAAGTGTCACGTCGGGAGGAAACCTGGCACCATCCCTACGGTGAAGCATGGTGGTGGCAGCATCATGCTGTGGGGATGTTTTTCAGCAGCAGGGAATGGAAGAATAGTCAGGATCAAGAGAAAGATGAACAGAGCAAAGTACAGAGAGATCCTCAATGAAAACCTGCTCCAGAGAACTCAGGACCTCAGATTGGGTTGAAGGTTAATTTTCCAACAGGACAACGACCCCAAGCACACAGCCAAGACAAGGCAGGAGTGGCTTCGGGACAAGTCTCTGAAAGTCCTTGAGTGGCCCACCCAGAGTCCAGACTTGAACCCGATCGAACATCTCTGGAAAGTTCTTTAAAATAGCTGTGCAGTGACGCTCCCCATCCAACCTGACAGAGCTTTTTTTATACATTTGCAAAAAATTCTAAGAACCTGTTTTTGCTTTGCCATTATGGGGTATTGTTTAGATTGATGAGGGGGAAAACATATTTAATCAATTTTAGAATAAGGCTATAATGTAACAAAATGTCAAGGGGTCTGAATACTTTCCGAATGCACTGTATACCAGGCTGTAGGATTAACTTCCAGTACTGTGAGCACAATTGATGGTGCATTATCTGCACCAATGATTGACTCAAGTTTCTCCTGGTGTTGCGCACAAGGTTGGTTGGTGGGTCGTAAACAATGATAGGGACGACATTAAATCTGTCTCAGAGCTCAAGAATGCAAACACTGGTGTGATTCATATCGCACACTTAAAAACCTACTGCGATAGCAGACAAAGACCTCCTCAACTACTGAGGAGCAGTTGTGCCAACTCCCTGGACTAAGAAAAAACACGTTCAATTGAGACTCTCAAGACGTTTAGTAGTACAGATCAGGGACCCATGATCTAATTCCGTTACCGTAATTCCATTACCGGGTGTAAATCCCCTTCACTTACTGTAGTTCAATAACCAAAATAGATTTTTTCCAATTTAAGGTGCTGTGTCCTTTTTCTGCAGAACTATGAAGCCACATTATATATGTTTTAAATGAGGGGTAAGTAAGTGCTCCATAACCACGCCCCCCTCGCGAACAGACAGACAGGTCGAGACACATCTGTGTCCTGTGGAATCTTTTCCTGTCATCTCTCGTTTGCACATGCAGACTACTCATGTAGTCATTTGAAAACAGATATCATGAGATGCTTTTTATCAAGAACAACTTTTTCCAAGAGCAGTGTCAACATCTCAAAATAAAAATAAACACCCCTCAGACTATTTGGCAATATGAACATTTACTACATTATTTAAACGGAGACTACAATACCAAAAAGAACTGTGACTGACAAGACAATAAGGAGGGCGAAGTGTCATTCAGTGCCGCAACTTTTCACCCCCGATTGACTCATCTGACTTTATCAGAAAAAGTCAGGTGAGAAATTATGTAATGTCACCTGTAAAATACATTTTTAAAATAAACATGACAAGAAGAAATCTTAATTTCCCACTTACCACTCATTGTCAAGGATTGATCGTGTTGTAAGCAAACTCCTCAGACAGATATTCCACTTTTCATTTTGATCAACCATAACAGTATGGATGACTACATAGAAACGTAAACTACTATTCCAGTATGGCTATGCTATTGCGTTGAGAAGCTGGTTGTGTTGTACCTTGGACGCAGTATCACACTCCTCCCCAATTTTGCAGTCCCGCCTCCTCACAATTGCCTGCACATACCATATTCCACCAATCAGCAATTGTTCACAACTGTCCTGATCATTCCAGATGACCAAACCAGGATAAGTTTCCAAAAACCGGATGTATCCAGTTTTCAGGGAAACAACTAATTCAACATAGGCTTCATTTTCTGCTGAAAACCGGATGTGGTACTCCTCTCAGGCGTTTTCTTTTAAGCCTGCTACTTTAGGTTAAAGCCAGGTCAACCCAAATACTGTATCTCTGGTTAACCCAAGGGAAACATTTTCTGTTTGAAAATTGAGAAAGCGGAGGAGTTGGACCATTTTCATGCCCAAAGTTGACCGTTAAAGCTAATTTCCTGCAATAAAGTGTTCTTGGTCTTTGGAAATCGATATTCCTGTGCACACAGTGTATGGTTAACTTTAAACAAATGTTGTTAAAAAGGAAAGCCTACCATAGTTCAAATGTAACCAGCCATCAGTAGGCTAGAGGACAACTTCCATTTCAACAGGCCATACAGATCTAAGATCATGAAGATCAGTCATTTTCACTGTGGAACTTTTAGAGTTTACTCCCTTCAACGCAATTAGGTGTTAAAGCTGCTTTTGAAGAGGGGCTTGAGAAGGGCTTTTCCACAAGGTGGAGCAATCCACCCACTGCTTTACAAAGTTGCTCAGTTTAATTTGTCTTTCTTTCGTCAATATCTTTGGAAGTTCCATTGCTCACACCAATAATACCAGTTGTTTTTATTACATATTTGATTAATTCTGTTGAATATATAGGGACAGATTTGTCCTATGTTATATTTTGTTAGATTGCCATACCCTGGGGCTCTTGCCCAGCATGTGACTCACCCTGGCCTGGTCCACTGACTCATTCATGGTCTCTCTTTTACTACAAAATCTTGAATCAGTTTCCCTAAACTACTGTAGCAGTCTGCAATAGAGGGAACACGCCTTAGATACACAATGACACATAATTTCATTTCAATATTATGTAATTGCTTTTGAAAGGCTGCTGCTACCTTAGCAATGAGATTTAGTTAAGCCCACTTATTGCATACAGTTAAGACTGATAGTGGGTTTAATGTGAGACAGGAAATATGGGGTGCCTGACAAACGAATGTGTCTTTCTCTTGACACACTGAAAGGAAATGTCAAGCTACCCTCGGCCCCTGGGCCTCCCCTGAATAAACAAGCAGACCAGTGTCTCAGAGCTGCTGGACTGAAGAAGGGCCTACAGCACAGAAGCCAAAGCCATGGGGCCTACAAACAAAAAAACATAAATGAGGCGCCTTAATGTTCAGAAATAGATGTTTGAAACCACTTTAGCACGTCCTCTCCCCCCTCCCCATCTCTCTTTCGTTCTCATATTTTCTCAAAGCCCTCGCCTGCTTCTCACATTCAGAAGCACTGCGGCCACAGGCCAGGCCCAGAGGGGACATCATTCTTGTCATTTCTGAGGTGACAGAAACAGAGAGGGCATTGAGAGAGCCCCAGAGCCCAGTGCTGCAGTGGTGGAATATGTTGTCCCAGTCCAGCACAACCACACTGGCCTTCACCCAGTAGACCCACGGCCCCATCTCTGACTCGGGCCTCACTGTCGGCTCTGCTGCAGCAGAATCAACCCTTTGTCCCCACAAAGAATGTGTCTTTCCTCACTTTTGGGGGGAAAACAAAGAACAAAAGAGTAAATTCTAATCTTGCTCTGCAATTTATTCTCCTCTAATTGTCCCTATATGATGTGGAAGAGATTATGCATGTTCCTGTTTTAGATTCAGATCAACACAAAAGATGCAACAACACCAAGGAGGCTCCAGAGTGTCAGTGTTAGGAATTTTTTATTTAAACAAAAAGAAGTCAGAGGAAAAACAAAGAAGAGAGAAAAATAGGATGCATCTATACAGAGAGAAAATTCCTCAGCCCATCAGAGGAGGCTCTCTTTGGGCATTATGCACTGTTTTCAAAAGTTGGAGGGGCTCTCTTTCAATGGATTCACCCAGAGTGATTTGTGATTCAAATAAGTCAACTGGGTAGTGACATCTTTCAAAAGCCATTAACTCTCAGATAGAGGCTGATGATGACGGTCAGGTGTCTCAGCAGCTGCTCACTCCAGTCCAGATAACACAATGGCTTCTAGCATTCTGGCTGTCACCAAGCTCAGTCAGTCAGAAAAATAATGATATCCTGGAGACACAGTGGCTGCTCCTCAAAAAACGCCAATCCACTTCACTAAGGCATGCGTTCCTAACAGTGGAAGCACTGAGAGTAAACAGGAAAGGAGCAGGAGTTTCCCAAGATCCCGTGCTGCCCCCCCTGCATTTCTAGATGTCTATAAAAGTTGGAGTGAGAGAACACAGCACTGTGAAATAGCTTAGCACTCTCACTTAACCCACATTATTTCCTATGTCTTATAATTAGTAACAATTATAGTCTGTGTAGTTTTTTTTTATGATTGGGCAGGTCTCACAAGCTCAGAGGAAACAGGATGTTGGCTGAGGGGTGAGCTTCTTTGTTTTGCTTTGTCAACGGCTGCTCAGCCAGCAATTACGAAACACAGATATACTTCACACAAATGAGTTCAGTCCACTTTCTTGGCAACAAGTTCAAACCCTGTGGTGAATAATAAAAAATTAAAATACAGGGTTACACACTTAGAAAATAGGTTTCCTCAAGGATTATTTGGTAAGGGTTTGTGCCCTTTAATGGTTCTTTGCAGTTCAGAAAAAGTGTTTCTTCATCTTTTTGTGATAATTAAAATGTAGGGGTTTCAGTTCATTTGAATATTTTGGGGTGTGGTTTTACCATGAGTGAGAGAATCATTCAAGTTGATCTAACCTGTTGTGTTATGTTTTTACATGTTAATTATGACTATGGCCAGTGACGGTGTCTTGTGAAAGACACACTCACGTATGGCCTTGTGTCAATTGAGAACTGTTGACTAAATCAGTTGTTCTCAATTCTCCCCTCAGTGACCCCTAGGCGTTCCAGAGCTGGCATGCCTGATCCAACTTGTCAAATAACACAATAATATCACCTATGAAATATTAGTTATATGACATGCTTAACCAGAATTTTAAAAACTTGCATGGTTATCCAAAAGGTTCCTTGTAGAACCTCTGAGATTGAGAAAGGTTCTTTATATAACTATTCTCCATAAAGGTTCTTTAAAGAACCATTCAAAATGGTTCTATCTAGCACCAAAAAGGGTTATAACCATAGCTACTCTTTTTGGTGCTGTATGTATATGAGTATGGTTCTTTATAGAACCTTAAAAAGGTTCTAAATAGCACCAAAAAGGGATCCACTATGGTTAAAAGCCAAAGAACCCTTATTTTGCACTATATATATATTTTTTTGTATGTGTAGGTCATAGAACTTCCATTAGAACAGTGGCTCCCTGAGAACAGTGTTTGAATGAACTGGTCATTCACCAAAGCACTATTAAGAAGCTGACAGCTGCCAATTGAAATATAAAGGCCACGGATCAGAGACTTTGAGCCAGCCAATGTTAAATTGTTTAAAAACCAAAAATGGATGAAAAGATACAATTAAATATAAAACATTTCAGTGAAGACCAAAAGTAATCTGAACAATGTTGTATAATGTATATGTCCAGCTACTGGCAACAAAGACAGCTGTGCGCTATGTGCAGAAACCCACCTCAAGGTGAAATGTCTTGCTGCTGTGTGTGCGCGTGTGTCTATGTATGTCTGAGTGTGTGTGTTTTACCTAAACAGTGTCTGTTCCTCAATGCTCCAGACATCAGAGGTCATACTCCAACTCCACTGTCTACATGTGTCGTGGATGGCCAGTTTTAGGATTGACGATTATCATCACAAACGTTAATCAGTGTTAATGAGATGAACTGGTCAATATGGGTATACAGTATGAGACTTACCATTAAAGACTGAAATAATAAATTGTGATCTGGGAACATACTGCACTTCAAATTGACAAAGGGAGAATATCAACTTCTCTCACTCTCCTTCCAGGTTTCTCCTCACTATAAATGAATTTTTCAGTCATAAAAACCATCCAACACTATTAAACTCAGCCCATTGTGTTTTGTAGATCTAGTAACCATTCCAGGACAATCCCTCTCTGCTAACCACAGAACACTATACTGGGATCTGGGCACAGAGCCATGGGTAGCAGAGCAGCCACATCCACAGACCGCCTGTGTTTTCCATCAGGCCCTGTGTAGCGCAGGACGCAGACTAACATAAAGCCCAGTTAAAAATGGAGCATATTAGCATTAGTGGTTCAGTTTGTATAGTTAGAGAATTTGCGGAGGGGTCATGGGTTGAAATCCGATAACTTATTTGTCTTAATAACTCCCTCACTCACACTTAGAAACACACCTACAAGGAAACAACCCTCTACCCAAAATGAACACCCCTTGCGCATGCACGCAAATGCACCACCCAACATCACCTTATTCAATATTACCCTCATTCCAGCCATATCTTTATCACTTTCTTTCCAGAAACATGTGGTTGTAATTAACCTTTAAATTATAGGATGTATGTAGCATGCATGGTTATCTAAAAGTAAGCAATGCCACATATATGAACTGCATTTATAGACAGCTTTGTTGAACACTGTCACGTCCTGACCATAGAAAACCTTTATTTTCTATGGTGGAGTAGGTCAGGGTGTGAAAAACTAGACTTCACACAGAAATAATAAACTAAGGCCTCCCGGGTGGCGCAGTGGTTAAGGGCGCTGTACTGCAGTGCCAGCTAGTTTATTATTATTATTATTATTATTATTATTATTTTACCCCTTTTTCTCCCCAATTTTCGTGGTATCCAATTGTTGTAGTAGCTATCTATCTTGTCTCGTTGCTACAACTCCCGTACCGCGCACTGCGCCCGGCCCGCCACAGGAGTCGCTGGTGCGTGATGAGACAAGGAGATCCCTACCGACCAATCCCTCCCTAACCCGGACGACGCTAGGCCAATTGTGCGTCGCCCCACGGACCTCCCGGTCACGGCCGGCGCGAACCCAGGGACTCTGATGGCACAGCTGGCGCTGCAGTACAGCGCCCTTAACCACTGTGCCACCCGGGAGGCCTTAGTTTATTATTTCTGTGTGAAGTCTAGTTTTTGTATTTCTATGTTGGCCTGGCATGGTTCCCAATCAGAGGCAGCTGTCTATTGTTGTCTCTGATTGGGGATCATATTTAGGCAGCTTTTTCCCACCTGTTGTTTGTAGGATCTTGTTTTTGTATTGTTGCTTTTGATCCCTACAAGGCTGTACATTTGTTTGTTACTCTTTATTGTTTTGTTGCTGGTTCACATTTAAATAAATGATGATGAACCCAAACCACGCTGTGCCTTGGTCCACTCCTTATAACGATCATTACAAACACTCAGACTTCATGAAACATTTAGATTTTAGAATGTGCCTTTTCTAACCACATGTTTAGTGTTGTGTTAAATGGGTTTAGGCACATTTGAGAAAAAGCACACAAACAGAAATGGAAAGCTGTAGCAAGGCCAAATACAATAAATACTGACATTTTTCTCTTTCCTATTAGAGAGACCCCCAGTAATGTTGAAAATGGAACAGCAATACTTGGCTGACCAGTTACAGTTGCAGCTGAAATTATTGGCACATTTGATTAAGATGAGCAAAAAAAAAAGACTAAATAATAAATAATACAAATACTGAGCTATATTGTATGCTCCAAAAAAAATTTGGAAATATTTTTTTTTGGTACTTATACAATTCAGAAACGTATTTTGTTTTAAGGCCCAGTATTGTCAAAAACACAATTTCCCAGGTTTTATATATATTTCCACACTGAGGTTGGCATAAGACTGGGAAATTGTGAAAATTATGATAATGCCCTTTTAGAGTAAGAGCTGTTTGAAAAGAATGGACTTTTGGTGACATCATTAATAGACCATTAAGGAAGAGTTCCAAACCTTTGCCAATAACAGCTAGTTTTCAGTTTCCCTGTACCCACTCAGACCACTCCCAGGCAATCCTTGCAAAATTCTTGCTTGAGATTTTGCTCTTTGCAAGAAGATATATTTGTTTATTTTTTACCATTTTAATTTAAAACAATCACAGTAAGGTACTTAATTGTTACCCAGAAATGGTTTGATATTGAGATAAAAAAAAACAGCTGCATTGGTCCTTTAACAAGTAATTTAGAAAAATCTCAAAAAGAGTAGTGTCAAAATTATTAGCACCCATTTTCAATACTTTGTGCCCCCTCCCCTTGCGAGGACAACGGTACTTAGCCTTTTTCAAAAAAATTGCATGAGGTTGAAGAACACATTGGGAAGAATCTTAGGCCATTCCTCCATACAGAATCTTTCCAGATCTTTGATATCCAACGGTTTGCACTTATGGACTGCCCTCTTCAATTCAAACAACAGGGTTGGTGTTCAAGACCAAGATGGCCATTGCAAAATGTGGATTTTGTGGTCAATTAATAATTTCTTTGTGGATTTTGATATGTGCTTGGGATCATTGTCTTGCTTGAAGATCCACTTGTGGCCAAGTTTCGCCTCGTGGCAGAAGCAACCAGGTTCTTTGGCTAAAATGTCTGGATACTTGGTATAGTTTATGATGCCATTGACCTTAAAAAACGTCCCCAGGTCTATCGGAAACAAAACAGCCCCATAACATCAAACATCTACAACCAGATTTTACAGTAGGTATTCTTTCCCGCATATGCATCCTTCTTTGCCGTAGCCAAAGAGCTTTGTTTTCATCTCATCTGGCCATAGCACCCAGTTCCAATACAAGTACCAATGCTGTTTAGAAAACTACAGTTGTTCACATTTGTGTGCGTGTGTGTGTCAATAAAGGCTTTTTATGGCAACCCTTCCAAATAGCCTATTGGCATGGAGGTGGCGTCTAATTGTAGATTTGGAGACTTGGTGACCCCAAAATACGACCAAGTTCTGTAATTCTCCAACTGTGGCTCTTGGACATTTCTCTTCTCCATCTTCCTCACTCTGCATGGGGACAATATACACTTGGGTCCCAATACCAGGCAAGTTCACCACTGTTCCAGTAGTTTTAAACATAATTGTTGCCCTAATTGTGGTAAGTGGTATACAGTGGCTTCAGAAAGTATTCATACCCCTTGACTTATTCCACATTTTGTTGTGTTACAGTCTGAATTCAAAATTGATACACACAATACCCCATAATGACAAAGTTAACATATTTTTGGGCATTTTAGCAAATGTATTAAAAAAATTAAATAGAGAAATATCTAATTTGCATAAGTATTCACACCCCTGAGTCAATACATGTTAGAATCATATTTGGCAGCCATTACAGCTGTTAGTCTTTCTGGCTAAGTCTCTAAGACCTTTGCACACCTTGATTGCACAATATTTGCACATTATTCTTCTAAAAATTCTTCAAGCTCTGTCAAGTTGGTTGTTGATCATTGCTAGACAGTCATTTTCAAGTCTTGCCACAGATTTTCAACTAGGCCACTCGGGAACATTCAATGTCGTCTTGGTAAGCAGCTCCAGTGTATATTTCGCCTTGTGTTTTAGGTTATTATCCTGCTGAACGGTGAATTTGTCTCACAGTGTCGGTTGGAAAGGAGACTCAACCAGGTTTTCCTCTAGGATTTTGCCTGTGCTTAGCTCTATTCTGTTTTGTTTTATAAAAAAAAACTCCCTAGTCCTTGCCGATGACTAGCATACCCATAACATGATGCAGCCAGAGTAGTATTCAGTGATGTGTTGTGTTGGATTTGCCCCAAACATAACGTTTTGCATTCAGGACATGAAGTTAATATCTTTGCCACATTTTCTTGCAGTTTTACTGTAGAGCCTTATTGCAAACATGATGCATGTTTTGGAATATTTTTTATTCTGTACAGGCTTCCTTCTTTTCACTCAGTCATTTAGGTTAGTATTGTGGAGTAACTACAATGATGTTGATCCATCCACATTTTTCTCCTATCACAGCCATTAAACTCTGTAACTGTTTTAAAGTCACCATTGGCCTCATGGTAAAAGCCTTGAGCAGTTTAATTCCTCTCCGGCAACTGAGTTAGGAAGGACACCTGTATCTTTGTAGTGAGTAAGTGTATTGTTACACCATCCAAAGTGTAATTCCTCAAAGGGATATTCAATATACATGTTTTTACTCATCTACCAATAGGTGCCCTTCTTTGCAAGGCATTGGAAAACCTCCCTGGTCTTTGTGGTTGAATCTGTGCTTGACATTCATTGCTTGACTGAGGGATCTTACAGATAATTGTATGTGTGAGATGAAGAGATGAGGTAGTCATTCAAAAATCATGTTAAACACTATTATTGCACACAGAGTGAGTCCATTACAACTTATTACATGACTTGTTAAGCACATTTTTATTCCTGAACTTATTTAGGCTTAACATAACAACAGGGTTGAATACTTACTGACTCAAGACATTTCAGCTTTTAATTGTATTAATTTGTAAACATTTCTGAAAACATAATTCCACTTTGACATGATGGAGTATTGTGTGTAGGCCAGTGACACACAATCTCAATTGAATCCATTTTAAATTCAGGCTGTAACACAACAAAATGTAGAAAAATTAAAGGGTTGTTATGACTTTCTGAAGGCACTGTGTTTTTTTGTACCCATTGCCTGGTTTCTGAAAGTCAACTACCATTAGTCTCTTTCCATTTGTGAGCTCTTTGCTTTTTCCTAATGGTGATGGATGACAAATGGATTTTACAGGCATGTTACCTCATTTTTATACCACAGTAAAAAAGGATGCCATGAAATGCCACTATACCGAGTGCTACTATACACTATACAGTTCCTTAAACTGAGATTAATTTTAAAAAAGTAGAATGTTAATGCAGATAAAATGTTATTTTATCTACATTAACATAGGCAAGACCACAGTACTTGCCTATGGAGCAGCAAGAGGAATTGCCCTGCCCTACCTTAAGACTATGCTCAAACCTTACATCCCAACCTGCCACCTCTGGTCTCTTTGTCCTCCCACCTGAGCAATTGCATTAGTATAAAATGATACATGTATAGCTCAGTATTTGTATTATTTATTTTATATAGTCTTTTTCTGCTCATCTTTATCGAGGGGGGCAATCTCTTTATCAGAGATAATATACCAATGAGTGTGTGTCTGTTACTGTGTGTGAGCACGGGCATACACACATTTGCGCGTGCGTATTAGAGAAGCCAGACATAGAAATGTCTCCGAGTGGTCTAGACCCTCAGACACAGGTCAACAGTTAAAGGTCACACAGGGACATTTTTCATGACTATTGGTGGCAAACATCTCCCTCCTCACATTCCCTTGGCCCAAGAGATTCCCCCTAAATCTGGAATAAAGTCAAACAGGCACAGAACTGTCATCTCTCATGAGGATCATGACAATGGGAAGAGTGTGGTGGGGACGGGATGGGAGGTTGCAGGGTAACAGCAGGATATGCTGTTGTGTGCATTTTATCTGTTATAATTAGGTGAGTGACACTATTTAAGAATTTTGTTTGTACGTTATTGTTTTAGACAGACATATTTTCATACTTCAGTATACTGTGTAGGGGAACATCTCACACAATGAACCACAGTGCACTAACGCATCCAGCACAACGGTTGAAGGACTGTTTTCATGTGTGCGTGTCTGGACCATGAATGTGTGCATGTTGAGGCACACAATGGGCTGTTTCATTCAATGGACTCTTGACCAGACATCCAAATATAGAGAAAGGGAGAGGGTATTAACCACTGTGTCTCTATGACTCACCCATGACTCAAACTGGAAGACTCCACTCCACTAATGTCCACTCTTTTCAACTGGGTTCTCTTTTCAACTGACCCCGTCCATTCAACCCCCCCCCCCCCCTTCTTCTTCCACCTTTGACTGGTGAAACCTGGTTCTCTAGTTTCTGTGGTGTGTCAGTAAAACATACACTACCGTTCAAAAGTTTGGGGTCACTTAGAAATGTCCTTGTTTTTGAAAGAAAAGCACATTTTTTGTCCATTAAAATAACCTCAAATTGATCAGAAATACGGTGTAGACATTGTTAATGTTGTAAATTACTATTGTAGCTGGAAATTTCTGATTTTTAATGGAATATCTACAGTGTCACATTCTGACCTTAGTTCTTTTTGTTATGTCTTTGGTTTAGTATGGTCAGGGCGTGAGTTGGGTGGGTAGTCTATGTTCTTTTTTCTATGTTGTGGTTTTGTGTTTGGCCTGGTATGATTCTCAATCAGAGGCAGGTGTCGTTCGTTGTCTCTGATTGAGAATCATACTTAGGTAGCCTTTTCCCACCTGTGTGGTGTGGGTGATTATTTTCTGTTCTGTGTTATTCTTCCCCTTACAGGACTGTTCGTTTGTTGTTTTTTTCCAGTGTTCAGTTGTTTCATTAAAGAATATGAACACTTACCACGCTGCGCATTGGTCCTCCTCTTCTTCCACCCACGACGAGTGTTACACATAGGCTTACAGAGGCCCATTATCAGCAATCATCACTCCTGTGTTCAAATGGCACGTTGTGATAGTTGTGTAACCCAAGTTTATAATTTTTAAAGATATTCCATAAAAATATCTGCCGTTTCCAGCTACAATAGTCATTTACAACATTAACAATGTCTACACTGTATTTCTGATCAATTTTATGTTATTTTAATGGACAGAAAACTTGCTTTTCTTTTAAAAACAAGGACATTTCTAAGTGACCCCAAACTTTTGAACGGTAGTGTATCTGTTGATTGGTGTGTTAAAGTGAGCATCTCATACTATAAGTGCATATGAGACTGTTTACCTTTGATAGAGAATATGTCTTTTGTTATTTCTTTTTTTTATTTCACCTTTTTTTAACCAGGTAGACTAGTTGAGAACAAGTTCTCATTTACAACTGCGACCTGCCTAAATTATGGCTGAATTTCCCTGGAAAAATTGTACGGAAGAAGATGTACAGGGAAGAAGGAAAAGTAGTGGAAAGGTAAGGATTGCAGGATACCTTGAGGGCTCGATACTGTGCCGGATCATCTGTCAAGTCATGTTCAGTGTATCATCTGACCCCGGAGACACATAGGGCTATATATAGCCTGGCTCGTAAAAACACAGAGGGGAATTTCAGAGTCTCACAGCCTCACAGTCTCACAGTGTGCGTGAATTTTTCAATCTGTGTCTCTGCATGAGTGTGCATGTCTGAGTATATGTGTATTTGTGCACACTCAAGTCAGTCTTCCTGTTTTAGCCTGACATAAGCGGCGGCTGGACAGCACAATGATCCATTGTCTCTGAGCCAAGCATGGCATCCTGACCGGTCAGAATTCACGGAAATAGGGGTGCAGTCTAAACAAAAACAAAGGCCGGAGACTTTGACCCATAGTCCCTTAGTATGTACCCCCTAACCCAACCTTTCCATACATTATTACTTCAACCACAGACACACACACACACACACACACATCTGTTTTACTATCCTTGTGGGGACCAAACAATGTATTCCCTTGCACAATTATATTTTCCCTAACCCCTAAACCTAAACCGTACCCTTAACCCTAACCGTAACCCCTAACACTAAACCTAACCCTAAACCTAACCCTAAACCTTAACCCATAAAACTAAACTTAACCCTAAACCTAAGCCTTTACCCTAACCCTAATTATAATCTTAATACTAACCTTAACCCTAACCCCTGAGCCTAAAATAGCCTTGTTCTTTGTGGGGACCCTGCAAAATGCCCCGACAATTTTCCATGTTTTACTATACTTGTGTGGACTTCTGGTCCCCACAAAGTTAGTAAAACCAAACACACACACACACATGCGCGCACACTGTCTCTGTCTGGATGGGAGTCAAACTGAGGAGATCCTCTTCCTTCTACACAAAGAGGACAAATAAATCTGATGGGGAAATGTATGTGACACAGTGAATGGGTTCATATATATGCTAGTACTAGGAACCTTCAGTGTACCAGAGACCAATTGAGTCTGTCATAGCTATGATCCCCCTCTTCCTATTTTACCACAGACTGTGCAATACCATCCCATCCACAGTGTGGTTATGGCAGAGCGGTAGCTGCATAATTCTCAGACCCTGCAGGTAAACCCTTGACTCTGGGTCCGAAGAGACGTTTCCCCAATGGCACCACCATGGTCTCCCTTAATCCCCCTCGTACATCCCTCCCCTCCCCTCCCTGGCTGTCCCCTACGTTCCAGGAGAACATCTGGATTTCATAAGGGATTGTGACTCCAGCACTGCTCTCCACAACTCTCCTAATGCACTTTAATAGCACACCTAGCAAGGCAGCCCTGGATGAGTGGCAGAGGAAAATACAGAAATTAACCATTTGTATTTGAAAAATATGTTGATGTATTTTTCCATATCCCACCAGTTTTGTACTGTATATTTGATTGACTGTTCTAGATATAGGTTAGTGGCTAGTTTTAGTAAGGGCTGAAGAGGCTTTGAACAGACCAGTAGGGGACTGGAAAGCAAGCATAGACTTACATTATGCCCCCTGCCCTTGGCCATGCTGTACTTGGCCCATGCTGTACTACAGTATATTCTTGGTATTGTTTTGTTTGGTCGGCTAAAGAGATGGTCGATGCAACATAATTCAAAACTGTTTTCATGCTGGTGATCACACACAAATAATTTGTCTTAACTGAGAGATGAGGTCTGCGGAGTGGTGACTGATGCATACTGGTCTGCCACTTCGATTTATGCTCTGGGTGCAGTGGATAGATGATTGTATGAACATAGTGCAGCATCAGCACAACTACTCTACAATATGACTTTATTAAAGATAATCCACTAGACATAGACATCAGTTCAAAGTTATGTTTTGAATAACATTTCATTGAATTGTCATCTAATGTGAATTCAACGTGATATCAATAAAAATGTTAAATATGTCATTGGATTTAGGATAAAAGTTTAAAAACCTCTCTGGTACAAGTTAGGAAAACATTTTAAAAGCTAGCGGTTCCACCTCGACAACAGCCAGTGAAATTGCAGGGCGCCAAATTCAAAACAACAGAAACCCTAGTGAAGTTAAGGAAAAAAGACATACGTTCCCAAAATGTCTTTGCGTTATTTACTTTTTGCAAATTCAATCAGTTTTATCCGTTTTCCATGTTGATTCAACGTCATTGCATTGAATTTTGTTGAAATTATGTGGAAACAATGTTGATTCAACCAGTTTGTGCCTAGTGGGAAAGCACTTTTTAATGTCCACAAGTATTTTGATGTACTTGCAACAGTGAGCACTCAATTGGAATGATGTGTGTAGAAAAGAGCAATACAGCATCACACATTAAACAGTAACTTTAGTATGATCAGCCAAATTAAGTCAGAGCAGTCGTTCCTATTACAATCAACTAACAAAACCTTCATATCTTACAATTTAGTGTATTTCTATTGTAGTACAACCATATACAGTAAGCTACTAAAAGTGTTTCTTGGCAGCCTGTAAAAACTGTGTGAAAGTAATTTCCTGAGGAGAAATCCCTTTTCTGTCTGAGAGACTTCTCATCCTGTTTTACTAGCCCTCCTTCCCCTCTACCTCCCTCACTTTCCTCCTCTCATGCATACCCAAGGCCTCCCATCCTCCCTGCTCTATCGTCCTTCATCTTTTGCTCTCCACGTCTCTATGTCCGTTCATCCTCTTTTTATGCATGTCTCTTGGCTCTTCTTGTTTCTCTCTCGTCTTTTTCTCCCTCTCCCTCTCCCTCTCCCTCCCACGTTTCCCTCATTTTATTTAGCTCACGTGGCTCCCCTTAAAAGAAATGGAACACTGGTTGACAGAATTCCAAGCTTTTATTTTGGATGTGAAATTTCTGCTCAGCTCCAGCTCTCCCTCTCTCTTTGTCTGTTTGACTGGCATGGGTCCAGCTCTAAACCCCCTCTAGATTCAATCTAAAATGGCTAAATCTCAACAGGAAAACAACAACAGTGTCAGCCTGAGGCCATCAAAGCAAATCACTCTTACAAACAGAGATACTCAACACTGTGTACATTCCCATGTGTGAGTGCTGTGTACGCAGCGGCGACTGTGGGTGTATATGACTACAATAGGATCCTATAATAATAAGCAGTTGTGACTGTTCCCAGGCCAGTGTGTGTGTGTGTGTGTGTGTGTGTGTGTGTGTGTGTGTGTGTGTGTGTGTGTGTGTGTGTGTGTGTGTGTGTGTGTATGCTAGTGCATTTGTGCAAATGCGTGTATATTTTATCAGCCTATGAAAGTGAAAAGCCCCCCAGTCTCTGAACTCGGCAGATTCCCATCTTAACCTCAGAGCTTCTGGTGTGAAGAGGGCCTGCTGTTCCCAGGCTGCATCTGTACTCTCTACATCAGGGTGTCAGATGACATCACATTGCTCATTTGTCACCAGCAATCCCCTTCAATCCCTTCGATTCTAGGGTCTATCACACTTCAGGTGGTTTGTTTAGGTGATGCATGTACAGTGCCTTGCGAAAGTATTCGGTCCCCTTGAACCTTGCGACCTTTTGCCACATTTCAGGCTTCAAACATAAATATATAAAACTGTATTTTTTTGTGAAGAATCAACAACAAGTGGGACACAATCATGAAGTGGAACGACATTTATTGGATATTTCAAACTTTTTTAACAAATCAAAAACTGAAAAATTGGGCGTGCAAAATTATTCAGCCCCCTTAAGTTAATACTTTGTAGCGCCACCTTTTGCTGCGATTACAGCTGTAAGTCGCTTAAGGTATGTCTCTATCAGTTTTGCACATCGAGAGACTGAAATGTTTTCCCATTCCTCCTTGCAAAACAGCTCGAGCTCAGTGAGGTTGGATGGAGAGCATTTGAACAGCAGTTTTCAGTTCTTTCCACAGATTCTCGATTGGATTCAGGTCTGGACTTTGACTTGGCCATTCTAACACCTGGATATGTTTATTTTTTAACCATTCCATTGTAGATTTTGCTTTATGTTTTGGATCATTGTCTTGTTGGAAGACAAATCTCCGTCCCAGTCTCAGGTCTTTTGCAGACTCCATCAGGTTTTCTTCCAGAATGGTCCTTTATTTGGCTCCATCCATCTTTCCATCAAATTTAACCATCTTCCCTGTCCCTGCTGAAGAAAAGCAGGCCCAAACCATGATGCTGCCACCACCATGTTTGACAGTGGGGATGGTGTGTTCAGCTGTGTTGCTTTTACGCCAAACATAACGTTTTGCATTGTCGCCAAAAAGTTCAATTTTGGTTTCATCTGACCAGAGCACCTTCTTCCACATGTTTGGTGTGTCTCCCAGGTGGCTTGTGGCAAACTTTAAATGACACTTTTTTATGGATATCTTTAAGAAATGGCTTTCTTGCCACTCTTCCATAAAGGCCAGATTTGTGCAGTATACAACTGATTGTTGTCCTATGGACAGAGTCTCCAACTTAGCTGTAGATCTCTGCAGTTCATCCAGAGTGATCATGGGTCTCTTGGCTGCATCTCTGATCAGTCTTCTCCTTGTATGAGCTGAAAGTTTAGAGGGACGGCCAGGTCTTGGTAGATTTGCAGTGGTCTGATACTCCTTCCATTTCAATATTATCGTTTGCACAGTGCTCCTTGGGATGTTTAAAGCTTGGGAAATCTTTTTGTATCCAAATCCGGCTTTAAACTTCTTCACAACAGTATCTCGGACCTGCCTGGTGTGTTCCTTGTTCTTCATGATGCTCTCTGCGCTTTTAACGGACCTCTGAGACTATCACAGTGCAGGTGCATTTATACGGAGACTTGATTACACACAGGTGGATTGTATTTATCATCATTAGTAATTTAGGTCAACATTGGATCATTCAGAGATCCTCACTGAACTTCTGGAGAGAGTTTGCTGCACTGAAAGTAAAGGGGCTGAATAATTTTGCACGCCCAATTTTTCAGTTTTTGATTTGTTAAAAAGTTTGAAATATCCAATAAATGTCGTTCCACTTCATGATTGTGTCCCACTTGTTGTTGATTCTTCACAAAAAAATACAGTTTTATATCTTTATGTTTGAAGCCTGAAATGTGGCAAAAGGTCGCAAAGTTCAAGGGGGCCGAATACTTTCGCAAGGCACTGTATATGTACACTCATCTCATTACTGTAAATCATGACAAGACAACTGGTATTGCATAGATACCTCATCAAAACATATTTTGCACAGTACAACATATTGGCACAGAACTCATGTCCAATTGAAAGGAAACACATGCATCCATGCATACACACAAACAAGCACGCACACACATTCCCACACTCAAAAGCCGCCAGTGGAGTGTTAAAATATATGATCCCTTAAGTGGTCACAAAGGAGCCATCAGTCCTTTTCAACTCCTCTCTCATTCCCACTGTGTAAACAGTGTGTGTGTGTGTCTGTGTGTGTGTGTGTGAGTGCGATTGTGAACTGTGGAGATCACACCCCATTAGTACCCAGCCACTGTAGGCTACCCTGAGGCAGATCTAATGGGCCACAACATCACACAGAGTGTATGAAGAAAATCATAGATGTGTGGATAAATGACTACACAAGGAGTCAAAGAGAATAGCACTTCCTAAAACAGGAAAATGAAGGAATAGATAGAAATACAAAAGAAATGCATAGACATGCAGACCAAGACACTTTATTCTGTATAATTTGACTGATCTATGTATCCATTTACCATGTGTTACTACTGTATGTGTTATGCATTCTTAAACTTGACTGACCCTTGACTGACTTCAGTTGCTTCTGTGAGTGGTTGATTGGATTCTGGCCTGCTGACTGGTTTATGAGTGAAGTGGGTCAAGTGGGAGCACCGATATCATCACGAGGGATCAGGACCTGAAGACCATGGGGACAGAAACTTCACAGCCACCAAAAACTACACAGAATCAGTCAGAACTCACTCTGTGACAGTCAAGTCTACACTCAAAACTTTAAAACAATAGTGCTGTATGTGCCAATGCCTCAACCATAAAAATGGTCCAGTAAGTTTGCCAGAATTTGCCACTCTACAAAGATATCCTGGGCGATTCTGAACATCCAAACGATGTGGATATTGCTTGTTCTCATCCTCAGATCATCAGTTCATATTTTACTTCAACTTTGCACCAAGGATTCTGGGGTTTGTGGATGTGCCTGTGGTTTCACTGACGCCCACTTCAGGAAGGCCTGGCAGCTGGAGAACTGAACAAATAGAGACTAATGGCAGGAGAGGTTTTCATAGTTGCCTGGGAAATAAGTGATCAGTGGAGAAATCCATTTCCCATGATGTGGAATGTGCCGGAACCACAGAAGCCAATAGGGAGGGATGGAGAGAGGGAGGGAGAGGAGGAGTAGTGGGCATAAACGATGGGTTTGGGGGCTGATGAGGTCAGACAGACTTCTGTAAATGTATGAGGACTACCAGGTCCTGTTGACAACAGCTGCAGAACATCAGGCTGTAATTCTGAATGAGAGCATGGAGGGGAGAGCATGAGAAAAGATGATAAAAAGGTGAGGATTAGAGAGTTGATCGGGTACGAAAAGAGAGGAGAGCGATGGAAAATGGCAAATAGTGTGTGAGGAATTAATTATATGTATGAGAAACTTGTCTTCCTTTAGGGACCAATATCGGTCCATGGTTCAAAACTGTCATGCTCTTTTTTGTTGAAGAACCAGTATACTCAGCCCAAGACTGTTTTCCTTGGGATAGAGTGGAGTGGGCAATTGTGAGGGAGAACAAATAAGGAAAAGGGGGAGAGAGGGAGGGAGCTGACTGAGAGAGGGTTGTATGAGTAAGGGAAATCAAGGTTCCAAACTATGACTCATTGTTCTGGTCTCAAGTGTCTTCGGTGTCTGACGTCCTTACACCCCCTCTTCTTTCTGCCTTCTAACTTCAGCCCAGTGGTATGTGGTTTTGGGGACAGACATGAATTGCAGCACATTGACCCCCAGACACTCCAGAGCTGCCTGTCTTCCTGCTGATTGCCTGATGGTTTGAGAAACAGACAACAGCCCAGGTCACCAGGGCTCAATGAGTTTTACAAGATTAGCCCAATCACTAACCACTTTGGAATTTGGAAACTATTTGCTGGCACATCAAGGCTTTGTCGATTCTTCGGCATTCCTGACGAGGCTGTATCCATTTGGAGTGTCTAGCAGTGCATCCCCCCACCCACCCCCCTCTATCTAACTCCCTGTTCCTAGCTCTTGCTGGCTGGGATGGATGTCAATGCTATGTAGACTTCAAGACCTACAATATTGAGAGAAAAAAGGGTTCCAAAAGGGTTCTTCGGCTGTCCCCATAGGAGAACCCTTTTGGTTCCAGGAAGGACCCTTTTTGGTTCCATGTTGAACCCTGTCTGATTACATGTAGAAACCTTTGTGGAAAGGGTTCTACATTGAACACAAAAGTGTTCTACCTGGAACCAAAACGGTTCTACCTGGAACCGAAAGGGTTCTTCAAAGGATTCTCGTATGGGGACAGTCAAATAACCATTTTAGGTTCTAGATAGCACCTTTTTTCAAGAGTGTACAAATAATTAGTGGCACGTTTTTGTATTGGCCTAAAAAATATCCTAACTTCAGGAACTAAAATAAAGAGAACGTGTCAACGGAATTTAAAGCCAGAGTTGATTAACAACCACATTCTATTTGTCAATGAGAAAAGAAAATACAATTAATTTATGCATCATAAAAGTACAGTTGTGGCCAAAAGTTTTGAGAATGACACAAATATTAATTTCCACAAAGTTTGCTGTTTCAGTGTCTTTAGATTTTTTTGTCAGATGTTACTATGGAATACTGAAGTATAATTACAAGCATTTCATAAGTGTCAAAGGCTTTTATTGACAATTACATGAAGTTGATGCAAAGGGTGAATATTTGCAGTGTTGGCCCTTCTTTTTCAAGACCTCTGCAATCCGCCCTGGCATGCTGTCAATTAACTTCTGGGCCACATCCTGACTGATGGCAGCCCATTCTTGCTTAATCAATGCTTGGAGTTTGTCAGAATTTGTGGGGTTTTGTTTGTCGCCTCTCGAGGTTTGACCACAAGTTCTCAATGGGGATTAAGGTCTGGAGAGTTTCCTGGCTATGGACCCAAAATATCGATGTTTTGTTCCCTGAGCCAATAGCGATGTTTTGTTCCCTGGATGATTTACTGTTGGCATGACATAGGACTGATGCTAGCGCTTACCTTGTCTTCTCCGACAAGCTTTTTTCCGGATGCCCCAAACTATCGGAAACGGGATTCATCAGAGAAAATGACTTTACCCCAGTCCTCAGCAGTCCAATCCCTGTGCCTTTTGTAGAATATCAGTCTGTCCCTAATGTTTTTCCTGGAGAGAAGTGGCTTCTTTGCTGCCCTTCTTGACACCAGGCCATCCTCCAAAAGTCTTTGCCTCACGGTGCGTGCAGATGCACTCACACCTGCCTGCTGCAATCACACCTGCCTACTGCCATTCCTGAGCAAGCTCAGTACTGGTGGTGCCCCGATCCCGCAGCTGAATCAACTTAATAAATAATAAATAAATAAATACATTTGCATGGCAAAGAGGGACTTTGCAATTCTTCTGATCACTCTTCATAACATTCTGGAGTATATGCAAATTGCCATCAAACAAACTGAGGCAGCAGACTTTGTGAAAAGTATTATTTGTGTCATTCTCAAAACTTTTGTGCACGACTGTACAGCGATTGGTGTGCATAAATGTTACAAGACTTCCAAGTCCCCTCCCCATGTATGTCTTACGGTGAACGTTTGTTGAAGGCGTCATTCAAATCCTGATTTGACAACTGTTTTGTCGCTCACGTTCTGCGGCGCAACCCTGTATCTCCTTCCCATCTTCCAGCGAAACAATTTCTAAGCAGCATCGCAACACCTCTGCAATGCACATTATGGACTTTACTGGAAACATTTTAATACATCGAAACATATCAAAGAAGACAAGGGTGACACACACTGAAAATACTATTTTCTATGTACCTTTTCACTTCATAGCTTATGGAGCGAAAGCGAACTTTCAGTGGATTTTATGGTAAGTTTACATCGGAAAAAAATATTACATAGTCTATACTTCGTATGGAAATTACTTTATTCACATATCTTTATCCTAACTGCTGATATATTATTACAGTTAACATCGGAAAAAAATATGACATAGTATATACTTCGTATGGAAATTACTTTATTCACATATCTTTATCCTAACTGCTGATATATTATTACAGTTAACATCGGAAAAAAATATGACATAGTATATACTTCGTATGGAAATTACTTTATTCACATATCTTTATCCTAACTGATGATATATTATTATTGTATGCTAATGCATAAATAAACAGTAAAGTAAAGACAAACTGAAACCATTTGTTTTCAATTTAGTTGCTGATGGTGGGGGCAATGTACTGGAATAAATCACGCTGATCAGTCCCTTACATTTTGAATCAGATCTATAACGTTGTTTAGTAATTTTCTACATCGAGACGAGGTAGACTGTCGGATATTCTAGACAGGAGTTGGGATCGGCTGTGTGCCTGGAGCGCATAATTGTGCATAGAGAGAGAGAGCTGACAGTAGCGCATAGCTGGGGACAGTGGGACCAGTGCACTACCATCAGAAATGTTGCAATAAGAGAACCTCTTATAAGTGTTTTGCTGCTGCTCCCTTCTTGCTGCTCTCAGATCAGTTACTAGCAGATTGATTGTGTGAGATAAGCCTCACTATTCACTGGCCTGTGATGCTGGCAGGATCTCAGTACAGTTGTGCCATGACACACCAGCAGTGGCAATTGATTTCACTGTTTCGAAGTATTGGGTTTCTTGGGGTCCAATTGAAAGCCGCAGAGGTTTTAAGACACCTGTTTGTGAAATAATTAACCCCTATAATTTATATGAGAGAGCATTGATTTAGAATTACATATTCAAAGCGTTACAGGACAATGAATTAGGCTTTTGGTTACTCTTGTTCTATTTACACATCATTCTGAATACTGGCAGTGGGTAGTAATTCCCTGATGTAGGGGTGCACGTATTCAGAGGAAATTAATCCATGTTAAATCAACTCTGACCTAATTTTGTAAGTTATACCTGATTTAGTTTCTTAAACAATGTACATGCAGCCCAGATTAGTGGTCTGGTTTTAGGTTAATTCTACAGTATGCTCCTGGGGATGTTGAGAATGTAAGTATGTAAGGGGCCAGAAATAGGATTAGAGAAAGAAAATATCAAAAAACAAACACAACTTTATCTCCCGCAGAGTTTGAATTTCCTTGTTGGTGACACACCCGGGCGCATTAGCGCACTCACGAGCGCGCACACAGACACTCACAATAAAACATTAATGCACAGGAGATGATGGTCCCAGACTCTCAAAAATAATTAGCATACCTTCCTGTAGCCTACTTGAAATTATAATCACTGAAACACAGTAACAATGTGAATTTCTAATTATATTTTGGTAACTGGACTGAGAACATTCACTGTCACCTTGTGCACAGTCACCACACCACTAGGGGACCTGGCAGACCTTCTATAGCCACGTCGCAAAAGTTGATCCTCGTAAACTAAGTGACAGTATTTGGAGTTATGCGTCTTAACCTACAGCCTGGTGATGCAATGCTCTAAAGCAGGGATCATCAACTAGATTCTGCTGTGGGACGATTTTTTCTTGAGCAGATGTATATTTTTAGACTAAAACAAAATAATTTCAAACATTGCTTACATTTGTATATGATCACGTGTCTCTTTATAATGCGTGGGAATACCCGCGAAAAGATTTCCAAATTAAAATCACTTGGAGCTGATTTCCTCCTTTTTTATGTCCAACAATTATTATTTTTCATCAATCTTGGGGGAAAATAAAACCAACCGCGCCCGCGGGCCACAAGTTGGGGAACCCTGCTCTAAAGGGACCAGGACTCTCCAGTGGAAGCAGCCTCAGAGCTGACCCACTGTGGCAGAACCATCCCAGTGCAGAGCTCAGTTCTACAATTTGCGGGCTTTGTGGTACCAGCTGTTCCTCTGAAGACTTAAACCCATTTACTGGGCAAGCAGGAGAACGCAGAGAGGGAAAATAATTTAAAAAAGAAAGAAAGAGGCAAGGAAAGAGTGATGAGAGAGAAAAAAAAGTAACGAGAGACAGAGAAGGAAAACATTGACAAGAAAGGGAGATTAAAAGTGTTTCCATTCAGAGCTTTAGGTCCTTTATTTGACGGCCATATTGAAGCGCGTCCGGCTATCTTCCCCTCACACACTGCTCCCATTAGTTTCAGATCGCCGTACCTCCCTCCCTCCCTCGTTTAAATACAATCAGACAGGATGCCCTCGCCAGCCTTGCAGCATAACTCATCTTGTTTATGAATGTGCGCCGGTACAATTAAATAATAAATATAATGTTTAGCAGAGCCATGCATCTCCCTGTGCGTCTCTACCCAATCCATGTACTGTATAAAGAGCCTCCAGTGGATTCTTGATCTGCAGTATGGGGTTTATGAGCACAGAGGCATCTAAAAGCTCACAGAAAGTTGTGGAAGTACTGATAAAGCGAGGGAGAGATGGGACCGTGTAAAATGTCAGGGTAGGGTAAGGAGGGAGCCATTTTGTTTGAGATTAGGGGAGCTTGCAGAGGTGCTATAAGAGACAAAGACACCCACTGTGAACGATAGGAGTGGCAACTATCCAGGGACAGGCATCCCTTACAACAGATTTGTTTGACACAACAGGCAACCAGCCAGCAGCGATCGTCTCTCCTCCCTGCCACTCGCACGCTATTGTCGCAGACGACTAATCAGCCTCTTAATTGAATTGCAGCTAATCGTTAATGAGAAGACGAAACGGTACAGGCGCCGACTACAAACATCCTCAGTCCTCCTTCCTCATTTCCTTCCCCCACTATCTTAAGCCTCAGTAGCAGCAGCCACAGGTGCCTCTACTCTAACCCCTGTACTCCAAATGAGACCACGTCACACTGATCGGCCATGACACTAATCCTCAGTGACGCTGTGGAGCAGTTAGCCAAAGCCACACAGGGCTAAATTAGATGTTCACTTCCTCAGCATGCAGGTTGAACATGGCAGACTAGAGTAGGCCTACATAAACATGGCTACCTTGTACCTACCTACACAGTCCTGAAGTGCCTTAAATACAGTTAGTTGTGTAAAATTAGAGGTACATTGTAACTCCAGAATACAGACTTATGTCATTTCCGCATTCCTTCTAGGGTGTCAGTTTAATTAAGAGGGTTTGAGACAAACCTAACAATTAAACAACTAAGATTCTGTAAAGCAGGGTTCATCAACTAGATTCAGCCGCTGACTGATTTTTTTCTTGAGTGGATGGTCAGGGGGCCGGAACATAATTACAAATCATTTGTAGACCGCAAGAAGCCAAAAAATATATAATGTTTGATCAAAACGTAATCACTTGACTTTTTTATTAAATCACACATCTCTCTATTGTACATGGGAATACTTTGGAACAGATTTCCAAAATCACTTGGAGCTGATTTTCTGGTGTTTTTACAGTCTTTTATGCTTTAGTTTTTTTGCTCAGAGGACAAATAAAATCACCTGACCTGCGGACCGCAAATTTGGGAACCCTGCTGTAAAAACTCTGTGAGAACTGGTCTTGTTGAAATGGATATATTGCATTTGGAGTCTGACATACGCTCTCTAAAATGTGTTGTGTTGCTCTTATTTTGGAAAAAAACTCACATACCAAAGAAAATACATTTATGACCTGTTGGCCGTTAGAAGTGACTCATGAGCCAAAACTGGGTGAAAAGAAGCATTCCCAAAATAAGTCAATGTAGATGTTCAGCAACCGGACACATTTATGTGACCCCGTTTATGTGAGTCCTATTAATGGTTGCATTTTCTCTAACTCTGTAACTCTCTGTGAAGTCTTCTCCAGGCAGCCCTGACATGGTCTCAATGAAGGAAGAGAGAGGAGCCACTTACCTGTATCTCAAAACACTATCTGGATTGTGGGAGGCAGAGAACGAGAGAGGAGAGGGAGGAATGGAGAGAGGGATTAGAAGCTAATCCAGGACACGGCCAATCCCAGAGGAGCTCCTTTTCTTCCAAGACGCAGACAAAACAGTCGCACGGATTACTGCACTTTAGTGTATTGCCTTTAAAAAAAAAAAAGCATTATCCCTTTTGTATAGTGTTTCATTGTCCCTAAATGCCTGGTGTCCCGGGCCTGTGGTAAATATGCTGAATTCTACAACAAAGGATAAAAGAGGACAACAGTCCCGGTGAGAGGGGAGCGAAGTGACAGGATGTCCCATGGACTGTGTGGTGCCACACGCAGATAAAGCGCCTTAGTGGAGACGACATGTGTGAACGGACCCCCTGCTCCTTCTGCTGGGTCTCAGAGGGACTGAAAGCTGAACACCCCTGTGGACGGTACATTCAAGATTAAACTTCTATGAGGGAATACTAAAACGACTGAGCGGCTAGTGAGTGACAGGTTGGAGATATTTTAGTTGTCGATTACAGGGGAGAATAAGGTGAGGTTCTTTCAAAGCAGGATTACAAATTCGTTTCTGGAAAAACTTACTGTATCTGAAGGGAAGAAGGACTTGATTGAGGAGACTTGCGGCAGCCTAGAAACCTCTATCATTAACTGGAAGGATCTAAGTTAATGTGTGTAGGTGCATTAGAGAAGATTATTAGCTGACAATCAAAGGTGTCAGCCTATTGAGTCACTCCTCAATAAGCCACATCTAAAGTGACCTGGTTGGTGAGAGTTGTTGTCTTGGTGTTGTGTTGGTGTTGAAACCTGTAGTGGTGAGAAGAGAAAGCACTGGGTGAGAGTGAGGTGGTAATAAAGGTTGTTTTAAAGCTGACATAATCCAATTACAGTTTCTTAACAAGTTATTTATAATCTCCAACAAGTTTATTGGACAGAGCACACAGGGCCAAGCAGGTTAAACATAACCACTTTCAGATGTATAACACAGCCTGACTCCTATCTACTGTACTGTGCCAAGTCGAGAAGGAATTTTAAACTAGGTTTACAGAAAACTAAATATTTATTCTCATTTTACGAGGATCTCGTAAACCTCTGGCAAGGTGATTAGTGTCTAGATGGGTGGGATGTTCGTTAACTGTTTGTAAACAAGACCTTGGATGGTTTTCACAGAAAGGGGTCTCTAGGTAACACTGCTGGCTTTCCAGCTTTGACAAAAGATATTGGTGCTCATTTTAAAGGAGGTAGGTATAGACTTCAGTTTGGACTGATCCTAAAAAGACAAGAACAAGACTATTTTGTAAAGCCTCATTGCTTAACTTTGAGAGGGAAGTTTAAGGACCTGTATATTTTTGTTGCTGAAGGGAAAGGTGCATTTAAATGTCCTAATTATAGAAATCGCTGTGCACATCTAAGATTGATTTAGCTCTAGAAACATTCACAGGTATGAGCTTGCCAACAGAGAGAGCATCATAGTTATATTGTTAGTGTTCACAAGCAGAAACACAAGTTCAAAATAACAGTCAGGCAATACTCCAATCCACAAAGAGTGAAATGTATTTTGTCTGATGGACAGAATATGAGCATCTCTTGGTATTCTCTCACTCTTTCACTGCACAAATACTGGATGAGTTATGTTTCACTGTCAGTATATATTTGGAGCCGCAACTGGATATATTTTCTGAACTGACATTCAAAAACCCACCGTCTGGGAAAGGAACAGTGGATCCCAAGCTCTCAGACCACATAGGCTGTGGTTATTCCAGAATCCCTGGGATGTGTCATTCCTCTTCTTTTTATTCCTCATGACTGAAAGCTGCTGGGAAGGAGGACAGAATTTCTTTGAGGCTGGAGTCATTCTAAAGCACAGAATTGACCCTGAGATAGAAAGCTTCGGATGTTGACTGACCCCATAGATAACCCATCATTCAGCTGATAACTTCAGTGGGACTTCCTAAAGCCAAACTGCAGGCTTTACGCTCAATGAATAGCTGGCACTTGCTGCCGTGTGGAGAATGTATTCTACACACATTCTCAGCACATAATTTGTGTTTTTCTTTTTTTTAAGGATCCAGAAAGTTGTTTAAGTGTCTTTTAACACTCCTTTTACATTGGAAAAGTTGACTGATTTCTTACTGGATTTTTTATCCCCCTGATTAATTATATTTAAAGGGTAGTCATCTCTGCTACCATGAGTCTGGGAAAACTGCCAGGGATTAAAGGCCTAGGGTCGGGCTCTCAGGGGAAGAGGCGCTTTAAGAGCGAACTCTCCGTGGACATGATCAGCCCACCGCTCCCAGACTTTCGCCACACCATGCACGTGGGCCGCGGTGGCGATGTGTTTGGAGACACCTCCTTCCTTAGCAATCATGGGGGCAAAGGGGAACCAGTGAGCCCTGATTCACCCACCAGCAGCACAAAGACCACCAGCTTCTTCTCCCGCACCCTGAGGCATGTACGCAGGTCCCCTGTGCCCCGTGCCAGGATCGGTTCCCGTGACCTTTCACCCCCACCGCCTCCTGTCTCACCCATCATCAAGAACGCCATCTCACTACCCCAGCTGAACATTGACATGCCCAACGGCTACCAGAGGGTGTTGTTCCCCAGCTCAGTGAGCTCCCCAGATGCCTCCCTCCACAGCTACGGTAAGAACATCTGTAATGGGAAAAAGCACATATTGCACACACACACGCACACACACACAGGTTGCCATTTCCTCTTCTCAAACCTCCAAACAGACGCCTCCCGGGTGGCGCATTGGTCTAGGGTACTGCATTGCAGTGCTAGCTGTGCCACCAGAGACTCTGGGTTAGGGTTAGGGTTAGGCACAATTGGCCTAGGGTCGTCCAGGTTAGGGAGGGTTTGGCCGGTAGGGATACCGTGTCTCATCGCGCACCAGCGACTCCTGTGGCGGGCCGGGCGCAGTGCACGCTAACCAGGTCGCCAGGGGCACAGTGTTTCCTCTGACACATTGGTGTGGCTGGTTTCCGGGTTGAATGTGCGCTGTGTTAAAGAAGCAGCGGCTTGGTTGGGTTGTGTTTCAGAGGACACATGGCTTTCGACCTTCGTCTCTCCCGAGCCTGTACGGGAGTTGTAGCGATGAGACAAGACAGTAACTACTAACAACTGGATACCACAAAATTCGGGAGAAAATGGGGTAAAAAATAAATTTTAAAAAGTCAAACAGATCATTTTTTCTGAGTCATCTGAAATTACCTTCGTTACACCTGCGTACAATTATGCCTATAAACACAAACAAACATAGCTGGGGAGAGAAAGATACCGAGAGGGCATTTCCTGTGTTTGTGGGCTACTTGACTGCATCGCATAAACCCAACACTAATCAACTCCCTTTTAAATCCCTGCTGGTACAGCGAAACTGTGTGTGTGTATGTGTGTTCAGTGGTAGTGTTTTTTAGAACAGTATGTGGGATGTCTGGAATTCCCCCCAGCCACTGGAATAGTTACCCAACTCAGATGGAATGTACCCAAATAAAGAGAACCAACAGAGGGCACAGAGAGCTAGATGATCTGGGGGATCAACAGGTTAACTCACACTGTACCACCTCTTACTGTGATGTACATGTTCATTTGTATATTCTGGTGATTTCTTTAGCTCTTCTTTCTTAAATCTCCTGTCCCATTTTCCTCTCATTCCTTCTCCACATCATCAACTTTTTTAAAAGAAGAAAGTTCTTCTCTTTTCCACTCTGTTCTCCTCTTTATATGCCTTTCTGGGTCCTCCTCTCACATCTCTTCAATAGCGGCTGAGAACTGTCCACTAGGCATAAAACCAAGCCCTCCCCCCATCCCCCACACAGGTAACATTCAGAACCAGTGAAGTCATGACACCGTGGAATGTGTGTGTGGGTTGGGCTGGTGCTCTGAAACGACTAAACACCTTGCTTGTTTTATACTGTCACCCTCTGGCCAATGAGGCAAACTGCAAGGCTCCCTGACAATTTTCAATGCACTTCTTTGAAAGTTGGTTTCTCTGTCTAATGAAAGTAATTGGATATTATACTGTAGCTGCAGTAATAGAAGAGACAATGGCCCTTTAAGGCAAGAACTGCTCTAAAAATGTTTTACATTTGAATATGTTTGTCTCCTTCCTGTCTGCAGGTCTGCAGTCTGGTTTCGTCACACTACCCCGCCACTCTCGCCTTGATAAACAGCTGCAGGACGGCACCGGACTGTTCGCTCAGAACTTTAGCTGTGGCTCGCTCCCAGACAACGGCTTCGCGCTGACGCGCTCCGACTCCTTCACCTCGTTCACAGTGGACCTTGGCCCCTCCCTCATGAGTGAGGTTCTGGGCATGATTGACAGCCCCAGTTGCCTCACTATGCCCAATCACAGCTGGGAGTTGGGGGAAGAGGAAGAGGAGGAGCAGAGCTCTGTGTTTGAGCTGGCTGTGCAGAGCCCCATGCTAAGCTCGTCAAACCCTTCCATGTCAAGCACTCCGCTCAAAGTGAATGTGAACAACAGGGGAGAGGAGGAGGATGGGAGGTCTCTTGAGACGCCAGATGCATCTATGGGGTCTCCTACACAGGTAGAACCAGTTATGGAAGCTGAGAGGTTCCAGAGAGCAGCTGACGTGCTGGCGCGTCACTACGGGGGAGGCTCCTTCTCCAGGAGTCATCGCAGCGATTCTGCCTCCTCCTCACCCCTCAGCCAGCCTAAAGTCCCCTACGCCTTCCCTGAGGAAGAGGAGATCAAAGTCTGAAACATTTACTAAATGTCTATCATTGTGAGGAGAAGATTCTATTTGATCATTAGACTACTTACTGGGGGACCTTGGTTCTGAATCCTTACACTCAAGACCTTCAGAGGGATCCATGTTTTTCAATAAACCTTTTACATGAATGATTTGAATTGGAAAAATCCTCATAAGAGCTCTCGTCTACCATCTAACAACTGGATCAATACTGTCTCTTGTTCAGTTCTAGAGAAGCCTGTTTAGAGTTTCTCAGACATGATCTATCAGCAACATTGGACAGGGTATATATAAAAATAAACTTTATCATGTCAGATTCCATTATATCTTCATAAGAAATATACCTTATACTAAGCAGATTCCATTCAACTGTCATTAAATTCTGGGATGGAACAATCTCTTGATATCGTGCAACTCTGTGCTATAGCAGCTGCAGTACAACAGTCACACAAGATGCCATACAACGACCAGAAGGAAGGACACAGTGATGAGCCGAGGCTGTGTCTGTCAAAAGCACTCACAGTGGTCATTCACAGACATGCCACACGGATGAAGGAACATAATACATTTTATTTTTAGAAGACAAAGGAAGGATTTCCAGCCTAATGACACACTCCTGTGAAAAGGATTGAAAAGGGAGATAAAACATGACTAACAGTATGTGGATACTAAAGGGACAATACATTGTTTCTATCCACCTGATCTAAATTGACATATCTTCAGTGACAAAATCATCTGTTAGACCGAACACAAAGCCAGTTTCATAAATGATCATTTCCTGAGAAAAGTTTGATAGGAATAAAGATTCTCACTAATATCTGAATTAATATCAGAGATGGCACTGCATGCTAAGGTTGAAATGAAGGGTGTGCCCTGTAAAATGTATCAAACTAATTTTGGATACACAGCCCTATAATCGTTTAAACCTATAGCTGCCTTACAGTGATAGTTATTGTCAACGACTTTTTCCAAGTATGTTTGTTCTCAGTGTTATGTTCATACATGGGAGTATAATTTATTTTTAAATAACAAGGAAACAAATGCATTGTCATACATGAAGGTAATCAAATGAAGTTGAATATTAGCTATGTTCATAAGACTACAGGCACTCGACTTAAAATGACCAGTACAGACATGTATGTGATGTCACATATGAATACAGTATGTATATGGAATGAGATACAATTGTCTAATTTGATCCATTTACCAGTAGCTGTCATAGCAGTCATATTCTTAATAAATACTGTTTTTTAATAAGCATTGGTTCTGTCCTTTTTGACACATTGAGTGGATAAAGAAAATATACAGAAACAAGCAGTGATTTTCAACCAGGAATGGATATTCACTATAGACCAGAGGTAACTTGATTCAGCCGTGGGACGATTTATTTCTGAGTGAATAGGGGGCTGGAACATGATGATAGTCATTTGTACACTGCAAATTGACCACAAGTAAGACCAGACGGATATTGTATTTGGAAATAACATTATCATTTCATACCATACATTGAGACACTATCACGTCTCTCTACTTATTCAAGGGATCAACATAATTTGTCCTAAAAACAACATTAGACATACAAAGAAGGCAATACTATAGTCCCTTCATTCAGATGTAGAAGCTAAACACTCAAATTCTACTTTCTGAGATCCCAATGACTAAGAATGAGGACTCCATGGCACCTGTTGTATAGGACTGGGCAGAGCTGACACTGCATCTCTTCCTCTCTCTCTGTCAACTACTTCCCACACACACACACACCGGAGGTTCTTGGTGCAAGTAGGATGACATTCCACAAAAGCATTCACAGACAAGCACATATATAAACACAAATGCACTTTTACATCTACCCACATGTCACGGCTGGCTGAAGGACTGGACCAAGGTGCAGCATGGTAAGCGTACATTTGAACTTTATTTAAAAATGACACCGACAAATGAAGAAACAAAAACAAAAAAAAAAAAAAACCAACCGTGACACTTTGGACTATGTGCCCTGAACAACTACAAAGTTAACTTCCGACAAAACAGGTGGGGGAAAAGGGTACCTAAGTATGGTTCTCAATCAGAGACAACGATAGACAGCTGTCCCTGATTGAGAACCATACCAGGCCAAGACATAGAAATACAAAACATTTTAAAAAAGTACATAGAATGCCCACCCTAGTCACACCCTGGCCTAACCAAAATAGAGAATAAAACGCCTCTCTATGGCCAGGGCGTGACACCACCACAGCCACACATACACAACTCTTTGCAGTTTCTCGGAGCAAACGAAACTCACTATCCTTGTAAACTTGCTTTATAAAGGCTGGTCACTGAGAAAAACTCTGTCTTCATCATGTGACAGGGTGGGGGTATGCATTCTCAAAGGTCTATATAACTTTTAAATTAGGTCAAATTTATACTGCATTACACAATTCATGTTGTTTCCCCACCACTCCAATAAAGGATTTTGGAGACTTTGCACTTCATTTTTAATTTACATTCAAGTAAAATATATAATTTGATGAATGTCTTATTTTATGTTTGCCTTGCGATAAACAGCATTAGTTACAGTGTACTGATTGCTAACCAAACTTTTTTGCCATCTCAAATGTCTTAAGTTTCATTTACACATTGTCATGTGATTTCCAGGAAATGATGTTTTGAAAGATACTGAAGGCCTTATAAATACCCTGTGGATAAAAGTTTCACTTCAGTCTACATTGTGAACAGACAACAAATGGATATCACTTTGCAAACTGTAAGTAACCTTTATAATGTATGTTTGTTTATGTTGCACCTCATGGTAACTGTAGTATGGCAGTGTAAGTAGTATAATACAGTGTCAGTAGTATAATACAGAGTAAGTAGTATAATACAGTGTAAGTAGCATAAAATAGCATAAAAACCAAACATTCTAATGTAAAGATGAATTTACATAGATGCGGCAAAAGACTGACTTAAAAAAAACAAATCCTTTCCTTTATATGTATATATTTGTTTTATTTTGTATGTTTATTTATGTGTTCGTAAATATGTCATACCAAATGACACAGTCAAGCTCAAAATGTACACTAAAGATTCACATAATTATTCTATTTCAACCAAATCATGTTATCTATTATGGAGCTAATTTCATTGTTCAAACAAACCAATTACAAAACCCAATGGTACTTTGTGATGTATCTTGAAAATTGTTTGTCCACAGACCTGGAGGGAAGCTAAAGTAATTCCGCTACCCAAAAATGTTAAAGTTCCCTTTGCTGGCTCTAACAGCCGCCCAATCAGCTTGCTGCCAGTTCCTAGCAAACTTATAGAAAAGATTGTGTTTGACAAGATACAATGCTATTTCTCTGTGAATAATTTAACAACTGACTTTCAGCACACTTATAGGGAAGGACACTCAACACGGACACTGGTACTCTATAGTAACTCCGGTATCTCAATCTGTAAAAAACAAAACAGAATAAACATCATCTCAAGGAACAACGCAGACTGCGAAGAGACACACACACACTCTACACACGCATTTTTCTTTGCATTATTAATGAATTTCTTAATTTTCTTTCTTTTTCGTAATAGTCTAATTGTTCTTTCGTCAGAGTGTCCTTAGATGAAATGTGTGCTGCTGTTCCTGTCCATTAGTGTTGTGTATTTTGCCATGTTCTATGTCTTGTGTGGACCCCAGGAAGAATAGCTGCTGCTTCTTCAACAGATAATGGGGATCCAAAGAAAAATCATGAACTGAAAGTGAGCATGAACAGAATGTGTAGATTCTACTAAATCTGCGGATACAGTAGAATTGTATTATTTACTATTAATTCAACTGTTTTCAATGAAGTGCTGCTTTATGTAGTAAAATACTAACAAAAGTATTGTTTTGATGTAAGGTAACTGAAGTGAATATAATAATATACAACTGATTGATTTTTCTTAAGTTTTGTTGCAGTGACTAGTAGCAGCTAATAATGGAGACTGGAGAAAATAAGGAAATGGAGACAGAGACTGAGGACGCACTGGATCCGTCGTCTGAGTGTACATATCAAGGAGAAGAACATGTGAGTAACTGATGAACATCGTGTTAGGAACAGCAAGACAGAGAGTGTCAGGAATTGACTCTCAAATAAATCAGGAACATTCTCATTAAAACAGAGACAAAGAGACAAGCATTCTACTGGGCACATTATTTCAATGTGGACAATTGGGAAATATTTGGCTTAGACGTTGATCAATGAGAGGGGACAACATAGTAGCCTAGTAGTTTAGAGCATTGGGCCAGTAACTGAAAGGTTGCTGGTTTGAATCTCTGAGCCGACTAGATGATACATCTGTCGATGTGCCCTTCAGCAAGGCACTTAACCTCAATTGTTGCTCTGGATCAGAGTGTCTGCTAAATATTTAAAATGTAATTACAACTTTTAATCACCCACTCAAAAAGACAGCCAAATATTTGTTGATTTCCCAATGTGTTATTACTATGCATTCAATCATCTAAAAGCACAACTAAATCCCAATGGAAAAAAATGTCAGAGTTTTGGTTTAGTTGTTACCTAAATGGGTCATCACTGCTCTTCCAACCATTTAAAAGCAAAACAAAGTTCCAATGGGAAAACAATATCTGATATTTTGTTTATAGAACAACAGAATGTGCTATCACTGTGCTGCATCTAATAGCAAAAACAAATATCCGAAATTGTGGTTAAGATTGCATTAAAAGTACATGCTGTTCAAAATTCTGCCGTGTCCCGGATTTTCGTTTACTATGTTACATCTAGTCTATGAGACCAGACTTTAACATCAGAGCAATTGAGAAGATCTCCATAGATCTGCGACCTTCGCATGTCATCTTGAACATGCAAGCTTTCTAGGATTATATACAAGACATTTACAAATTACAGTAACCACAAAATGTGTCCATGGATGTTTTACTCATTTTAGGTTGAATAAATACTTATTTTAAGGTTGAATAAATACTGTTATTTACTGTATTACAAAAGGGATATTGAATTGTGTTTGGTTGTCTATGCAACCAAATATCAACATTTGAAGAAGATTTACTTGGCTATAGCAGCTACTGTTTGGCTGATACTGCTACTGTTTGGCTGATACTGTGGAGATTCATGTCTCTATTCATGTCTCCATCCAGGTCAAGAATCTAAGTTAAAGAATATGATTAAGTCAGTGGCACAGATGGAACTATTTTTAACTGTGATTTTGGGTGGAGATGGAGACATGAATCCAACATTGTATTTCTTTCTATTTAACTAGGGAAGTCATTTAAGAACAAATTCTTATTTGCATTGACGGCCTACCCCAGCCAAACCGTAACGACGCTGGGCCAATTGTGCGCCGCCCTATGGGACTCCCAATCACGGCCGGTTGTGATACAGCCTGGAATCGAATCGGGGTCTGTAGTGACACCTCTAGCGCTGAGATGTCGTGCCTTAGACCGCTGCGCCACTCGGGAGCCACATTACAGTAATTAATATATAGTTAGGTAACATGTAAATAAGTTAATAGGCTATTTTCTGTATTACAAATGTGATATGATTATATTTGGTTGTCAATGTAACCAAATATCAACATTTTAAGGAGATCCCAGTAAGCCAAATTATATCTAAAATTATGGTCAGACCTTGCATCCATGGCTCTGTCTACTGTATTTTTGTGACACACCAATCATTGTTTTTGTTTGACCCACACAAGCGTGACCCTAAACAGAACCCAACTTTTCCACGATTCTAAAGCAGATACAAATGAAAGTTATATTTGAGGTCTGTTTCTAACCAATTAGTAGTATGCAAGTTTTCAGTTTGTAAGTGTGTGATATGGGGGTATAGAAAAGTTTATTTCGAAATGTACAAAGACATTTTTTTTATAAGCAATAGCAATTATGTTGACACTGCCATGTTGATCTGAGCCTTGCTGTTGGAAAACCACTAGTGTCCGACTTTCGGCTGTCGCAGATGCACCTCCCCACGACTTAATTTGCCGACTTTCGTCTACAGACAGCTTTGTTAGCCCTTACTGCTCGAACACCCGTTGCCTCCCGAGGTACGTGTTGCTAGGCACATCTGGAGGCGAAAGAAACGCACACTTGTTTATTAGGCGAGGTGCTGGCAAGCGGAGTAGAACACTTGAAAAGGAGAGCGCACACTTGGCGCAAAGATGCAATAATTGAATAACCTAATAACCAACAGCTCGACAGACAAGCTGTCTTAATCAGGGTATAATGACAAACACTGCGGGTCACTAGTTTATATAGTGTAAAGGGACACACACATGTGCCTGTAATCATGGCTGTATGTGGCTTGATATAATTTACAGATATCTGTAATTTAATTTACAGATATAAATAGAACATATAAAAAAACAGAAATGGATAGGATACGATCAAAGATACCTCCTCTCCTAGGGATGGTGACGTGTTCGGTGCCGATATAACGTAGGGACAAAATCGAGTGGTTCGATTCCAAAAAGTAGGCCGCAACTGGTTTTTATGATACTCCGAGATTCATACTTTTAATTCGCACTTCGTTTTACCACAATTACAATTCATAAAATAAACAACTGCATCATTGGAGCACAAATACCTTTAATTGTGGATTTGTTTCCCTGTTTGGGGGTGTTTGAAGGAGCTACGTTTGTAAGTGCCATTGCATTGAGCGCAGCCATTACACTTGTAGTTTCCATCCGGTAGAGGCGTTGTTTTGGGGTGGTAAATCAGAGTTTAACAATTGTGCTCTGAGATTTCTGCCCCGCGAGAATATGTCCGAAAACACATTACCGATTTTAGAATGTGCCAATGTTTGCGAACGATTCCCCTTAATTTGTTCAGAGCACTTTGAATAGCAGGTAGTAAGAATGCTTTGTTTTTTATTTTAATCTGACCATTTTTGTACCCGCTGTCCTTGAATTTTCTTTGCATCTCAGACATATTTCTTTCGAAATCTGATTGTTTTTTGCAAATTATTTTGATTCGACAGAATTGGCTGTAGGGAAAACTGTTTTTCAAGGGAAGCTGGTGACCACTATCAGCCCTCAACAAACTGTTACGATCAGTAAGTTTCCTGTATATATCAGTGAATAGAACATTATCCTCACAACAATCAGAAGATCAAGGACACGGATTTGACGTGTGCCAGATTGCATAGTAAATCTCTGGTGCTCAGAATAAGAGTTAAGAAAAGCATGGAATGCCTGGAGCTGTTTTGCATCACCCCTCCATAGAACAAAAATACCATAAATGAACCGTTTCCATATAATAATGTTAGGCAATAAATATTTTTTGAGAGTATTGAGTACTGTTTCACATACAAATTATCATAGTTAAGAGCCATAAGGGATCCCATAGCAGTACCCGTCGTCTGAATAAAGAAATAATTTAGAAACATGAAATAGTTTCTAAACGTGTGTGTACTATTTCAGCAAACGTTATAATGCATGCCCTGGAAGGTAGTTCATTAGGGTCACGTTGCAGAAGAAAATGTTTCATGGCTTCAATATCGCCCCCGTGTGGAATATTCGTGTATAACGACTCAACATCAAAAGTAACAAACAAAGTATTCACAGGGAGAGAATCAAGAGATTCAATAATAGAGATCATACTGCTGGTGTCCTTTACAAAGGAGGGGAGCTGTTCTGCGAGTGGTCTAATAAAAAAAATCAAAAGTTGATAAAGGGACCGTTACTGCAAAAAATGCCGCTACAATACGACGGACACCCTGGAGGTTTTGTGACATTCTTGTGTAATTTCAGCATAGAAAGTGGCAATTTTAGGGTGTTGAATAGCCCAAAAGTCGTGTTATTTTTTGGTGACTTGACCAGAACCTAAATGCCCATCTAGGACAGTGAAGATAGTGTTCTAAAATTGGGAAGTGGGGTCATTGCTAGGCAACCCTCCTGGACTTGCCCTGGCAGGCCACAACTAAAGACAGTGTGAGAAACTTGCTAGCAAACGTTTGTGCTATGAAACTAAATATATACTGCACGCAGACCCACAAAACCTATTTTCTAGATTCATGATAGTGTTGTTAGACAAAGCAAGGAAAGTGAACATCAAAACATGATGTAGTTTCATTGGGATTTGCAGCTGTTGTTGGTAGTTAATGAATCTGCTAGCTTCTGAAATAATTTACTCATCTTTTCAATATGTTGTTAATATTTGCGCAAACCTATGCAGAATTTGCATGACAAGGGCGTTCCCATTTTTTCCAAACCTTGGGTCTGAAGTAAATGTAATCTGACCACTACCTTTTAATTTACACAGTAACTTTAACAAAATACTTATAAATGTTTGTACTCAAATGATGTAATCTAGATATGTATTTTGATACTCCCATGATACATCCACAGCAACTATTTCTACAGTTGGAGCCTGAGGCCCTTGACATCACAGACAGAGAGAGTCAACACAGCGACCAACAGGATGACAAGACAACCAAGACTGATGAAGAAAAGACAGAAATCACAACGTCTTCTAATTTTGCACAAAGCAGTAAGAAATTTACATTTGAGTCATTTAGTAGATGCTCTTATCCAGAGCAACTTACAATTAGAAGACAGGTGAGATTGTTTTAGTCAACCATCATGTCATAGCATTGTACGTGATTTACAGCTAACTTACAGTATGTACATTTAATTGTCCTTATAATTGTTTTTCAGTGACTCCTGTTCTGACAATTGCATTGATTGGTGGCACTGATTCTATGGAGATTGAATCTGGAAATCTCCTTCTTGGTCAAGATGATCTACCAGCAGCAGAACTCTCACAGATAGCACCCAGGATGTATGATTTGTCCGGTCGTTGTGTCTCTGTCATCAACATGCTGGGCTTGCAGAGTTCTGAACTTACCCAGGAGAATCACATAGGTCCACTTGTGCATAAGCAGGGTATCAATGCTGTCCTCTTACTTCTACCATTGGGCCAGCATATTGATGAATTCAAAATGGGAGTGGGGTGGCTGGAAAGAATGCTTGGAGAGGGAGCCCTTGCCTTTACAATAATCGTCTTTACCCACAAGAATGACCAAGACTTTGGGTTGGGTGATCTAAAGGACAACAATGATCTGATGGATCTCACAGAAATGTGTGGAAATAGGTATCTCACCTGCAAAAAGAGTATGAATGATCCAACCGAGATTTCAACATTACTTGAACAGATAGACCTCATGGTGTCTGAAAATGATCCATGCTGCTACACAGGAGAAATGTATGATGAAGAGATCAGGAAACAGCAACTGAAAACAGATTGGGGTGACCGATCACAAAGCGAGGAGAAAACTGCATCAGGTATGTCCTCGATGCATTGGATGCAGCAGCTGTAGGAGGACTTTCCCCATCTTGACATGTGGCTCCGTCTACACACACACTTACCCCGATCGTTGACTATATCCAAAACCAGTTTTCCGGTCTATATCTTTCATATTAAGATAGGCAGAGTGCAGTGTAGTTGACCAATGGCTTTCTTGGGTAGACCAGACAGGAGAGCATTACAGAAGTCAAGCCTACTTGTAATAAAAGCATGGATGAGTCTCTCTGTATCAGACAGAGAGAAACGGCTTCATCTTGGCAATGTTCCTCAGGTGGTAAAAAGCTATTTTGGTCACATTCCTAATGTGTGACTCAATGTAGTCCATAATTGAAAATAACACCAACGTTTTTTACCTGGTGTTTTATCTTTATTGCCTGGGAATTCAAATGTGCGGCTAGATTCTCTTTCTATGCTTTGGCTCCAACAATAAATACCTTGGTCTTTAACTGGAGGAAGTTATGAGCCAACCAAGTATTTAAATCACTAATACAGACTAATAATTTTTCAGTGGATCTAAAATCCTCTGGTGACACAGAAATGTAAATTTGTGTATCGTCTGCGTAGCATTGAAAATCAATGCTGTGCTTTCTGATAACGCTGCCAAGGAGTAACATATACAAACTGAACAGTACCGGACCCGAAATCGAACCTTGTGGAACACCACATGTGATATGTATTTTCTCTGAGTTATGTTCACCAAGGGTCACAAAAAACTTGACCGGTTAAATAGGTCTAAAACCAATTTAGAACCGGAGAGGCCAACCCACCTCTCCAGTCTGTCCAGAAAGACATCATGGTCAACAGTGTCGAATGCAGCACTTAAATCTAACAGTACAAGGACAGAGAGCTGTTTGGCATCTGTGTTGGCTCTATAATCATTTACTACCTTAACTAAGGCTGTCTCTGTGCTGGGCACGATAACCAGATTGGATTTTTTTTTTAAATACTGTTGTCACTTAAAAAATAATTTAGCTATTTGAACACCAATTTCTCCAGAATTTTGCTTAAGAATGGAACGTTGGAGATTGGCTAAAAATTGCTAAAAGCTGAAGAATCTAGATTACTTTTCTTCAGAAGGGCTTTCACCATAGCAGTTTTTAGTGCACACCAATATCCCATTACTATTCGGGATACTTAAGTATTGTCACGCGGGTGAAGGAATCAGACGCAGAGAGTTCCACTGGGGAAAAGTGCTCTTTACTTCCGCACACAAAATGATCAGCCCAACAATACAGGGCGCGGACAACAACGTGACTACCCAAAAAACACAGGGTGTCAAATTAAGAAAATAAATCCACCTCTACCTAAAACACACACAAGTAACATAAAGACAATCCCGCACATAGCAAGGGCGGGTCCACCTACTAAAAATAGGGAAGCTCATTAAACCAAACAGAAACAGGTGAAACTAATAAGACAAAACAGACAAACAAACGAAAAAGGGATCGGTGGCGGCTAGTAGGACGGTGACGACGACAGGCAGGGGAGCCAACTTCGGCGGAAGTCGTGACAAGTATTCTGTTTTTGAGTTGAGGCATATAAACATCATATCCCGTTTACAATAACCCAAAAAGCTTGTATCCCGGTTATGAAAAACCTGGATAAGATGCCTGGGATATGCTGACCTTAGACAGAGTACTGTGGCGTGTAAACATCTTATCCCATTTACTGTTATTTTTTCGTGGTCTGTGCAGACTCAGTTTCACATATCATGGGTGTTGTGTGATGTTTTCATCTGATTGTCAAACAAATCATTTCAAAAAGTAGGTTTGATCCACCAAAGTCATTTCATAATAATTTACTTGGCCTATTCTCATACTGGACCATATTGCCTACTGGCTATTTTCACCCCTAATTTAGACAAGTTTCTGCTTATAATTTCTGACATTTGGTAGGCCATATAAAAATGTAGAAAATTGGTAGGCCATTTGTTTGTCAACAAGTTGCAGCTTCTCTTCTGTCATAACTTGCTGCTCCAGAAGATTAAATAAAGTAGTGGTCACCGGAATAATGTCTTACAGCGATAGAATGAATGCATTTGTAATCTACAGTATATAGTTAACACCGGTAAAGTTGTCCATTTCGTTTAGGGACCGGGAAGAAAACGCAATAACTCCAAAACTGTGGAAAGATAGGTCCTGTGCAAAATGTCCAAATGTCATCAGTTGACAGGTTTTAAGCTGAGAAAAGGATGAAACCCATTTATGATAAGACTTCAGTTGGTCTTGGATGCACATTTTGTGGTTGAAATTCCTTCTGCTTGTATAACAGTTTCAAAGATAACATATTACATGCACATTTGCATTTTCTCAGGAGATGCTGAAAGAAAGAACTAATATTTCTCCACTCCTGTTCCGAGACAATGACATTTTTTTGTATTAGTTTACTGCAAGAGATGCATACTTTTGCAGGAGTTAATAGTATATTATACAACATGTGTGAGGTTTTAGGCCTACTGTCAGTGTCCATAGTTCAGTTACTATTCCATTTAACCCATATGAACTGAGGAATATTCTGTTTATTCATGGGTACAGTGATACTCGTGAGCGGGATATCAAAGGTGCATGTAAACAGCTAATCCCAAATAAGACCTTAAGCTACTACCTTAAGCTACTATCTGGAATCGTGGTCAGCCTGAAATAATTCATGCCTCTTGCAGACAAAATTACCTTTTTTTTGTAGAAAGAAAGGTTGGGACACCTGAAACGGGGCTGAAATAAGGGACTGTTCAGGGATGACAAGTGCAGCCACATGGGAAAAAAAATGTTTAAACTATGACACAGAGGTGGGGGAGTTGGTTCATTTGGAATAAGACTTTATTTTAATATTTAACACTATAGCAGTACAAATTGCATTTTAAACAAAAAGAAGAATGGTTAAATTAACATTATTTAGAGATGCCTTTGAAACAGTAAATATCAATTTGATCTTACAGAAACTATCAATACGAATTTTTAGTTTTAACATCTTAGTGTTGTGTGTTTTGCAGAATATGGCCATTCTGACATCAGAAATGTAATAACAAAAAATAATACATATGTACCAAAAAACTAATCTGGAGGAATCGATTAGTCTGCCAGGGGTGTCAAACTAATTCCATGGAGGGCCTAGTGTCTGCAGGTTTTTGGTTTTTCCATTCAATTAAACCCTAGACAACCATCAATCAAGTACAAGGGTGGAGCAAAAAACCCTCAGCCACTCGGCCCTCCATGGAATGAGTTTGACACCTGTGCCATAGACAGATTTTTAATGTGTGAGGCAAACAATGTTCCGACATACCAATCTGCACAGATACGAACATCAGTTTGGTAATGTACAAACAGGAATTCCAGCTGTCTTATGTACGTGCCTTATCGGCTTGTTGCCCTGGTGTAAACGTCCCCACCAGACACAAAATTGGTAGCTAGATAGATTGAGATCACAGAAAATGTTTTCAATCTGTAACTCGCAAGTAAGTAGTTTGACAGCTAACATTACAGTGCCTTCAGAAAGTATTCACACCACTTGATATTTTCTTGTGTTACAGCCTGAATTTAAAATGGATTAAATTGAAATTGTGTGTCACTGGCCTACACACAATACCCCATAATGTCAAAGTGGAATTATGTTTTTGGAAATGTTCAGTCACTAAGTATTCAACCCCTTTGTTATGGCAAGCCTAAATAAGTTCAGGAGTAAAAATGTGCTTATCAAGTTACATAACTTGCATGGACTCACTCTGTGTGCAATAATAGTGTTTAACATGTTATTTTAATGACTACCCCATCTCTGTACTGCACACATACAGATAATTGTACGGTCCCTCAGTTGAGCAGTGAATTTCAAGCACAGATTCAACCACAAAGACCAGGGAGATTTTACAATGCCTCGCAAAGCAGACATTGAATATCCCTTTGAGCATGGTGAAGTTAGTAATTACACTTTGGATGGTGTATCAATACACCCAGTTGTCGGAGAGGAAGGAAATCACTCAGGGATTTCACCATGAGGCCAATGAGTTTAATGGCTGGAATAGAAGAAAACAGAGGATGGATCAACAACATTGTAGTTACTCCACAATACTAACCTAAATTAAGCCTGTAGAGAATACAAATATTCCAAAACATGCATCCTGTTTGCATTAAGGCTCTAAAGTAAAACTGCAAAAAATGTGTAAAATAAATTAACTTTATGTCCTGAATACAAAGCATTATGTTTGGAGAAAATCCCACATGTCACTGAGCACCACTCTTCATATTTTGAAGCATGGTAGTGGCTGCATCATGTAATGGGTATGCTTGTCATCGGTAAGGACTAGGGAGTGTGTTAGGATAAAAAGAAACAGAATTGAGCTAAGCACACGCAAAATCCTAGAGGGAAAACCTGGTTCAGTCTGCTTTCCAACAGACTCAGAGACACATTCTCCTTTCAGCAGGAAAATAACTTAAAACACAAAGCCAAATATACACTGGAGTTGCTTACCAAGAAGACAGTGTATGTTCCAGAGTGGTCTAGTTAGAGATTTGATTTAAATCGGCTTGAAATCTATGGTAAGACTTGAAAATGTCTGTCTAGCTATGATCAACAGCCAACTTGACAGAGCTTGAAGAATTTTAAAAAGAATAAAGTGAAAATATTGTACAATCCAGGTGTGTAAAGCTCTTAGAGACTTACCCAGAATGACTCACAGCTGTAATCGCTGCTAAAGGTGTTAACATGTATCGACTCAGGGGGTTGAATATTTATGTAATCAAGATATATTAGTGTTTCATTTCTATATACAGTACCAATCAAACGTTTGAACACACCTACTCATTCAAGGGTTTTTCTTTATTTTTTACTATTTTTTACATTGTAGAATAATTGTGAAGATATCAAAACTATGAAATAACACACATGGAATCATGTAGGAACCAAAAAAGTGTTAAACAAATCAAAATATATTTTATATTTGAGATTCTTCAAAGTAGCCACCCTTTGCCTTGATGACAGCTTTGCATACTCTTGGCATTCTCTCAATGAACACTTATTTTAATATAATACATCAATAAAAACCTATTTAGCCTCAAATAAATAATGAAACATGTTCAATTTGGTTTAAATAATGCAAAAACAAAGTGTTGGAGAAGTAAAAGTGCAATATGTGCCATGTAAAAAAGCTAACGTTTGAGTTCCTTGCTCAGAACATGAGAACATATGAAAGTTGGTGGTTCCTTTTAACATGAGACTTCAATATTCCAAGGTAAGAGGTTTTAGGTTGTCGTTAATATAGTATTTATAGGACTATTTCTCTCGATACCATTTGTATTTCATATACCTTTGACTATTGGATGTTCTTATAGGCACTATAGTATTGCCAGTGTAACAGTATAGCTTCCGTCCCTCTCCTCGCCCCTACCTGGGCTCGAACCAGGAACACATCGACAACAGCCACACTCGAAGCAACGTTACCCATCGCGCCACAAAAGCCGCGGCCCTTGCAGAGCAAGGGGAATAACTTCTCCAAGTCTCAGAGCGAGTGACGTTTGAAACGCTATTAGCATGCACCCCGCTAACTAGCTAGCCATTTCACATCGGTTACACCAGCCATTAGGCTGATAGGTTTGAAGTCATAAACAGCGCTGTGCTTGCGAAGAGCTGCTGGCAAAATGCACTAAAGTGCTGTTTGAATGAATGCTTACAAGCCTGCTGCTGCCTACCATAGAGCAGTCTGACTGAGCGATCAAATCATAGACTTAATTATAACATAACACACAGAAATACGAGCCTTGGGTCATTAATATGGTCGAATCCGGAAACTAACATTTCGAAAACAAAACGTTTATTATTTCAGTGAATTACGGAACCGTTCGGTATTTTATCTAACTGGTGCCATCCCTAAGTCTAAATATTATTGTTCCATTGCACAACCTTCAATGTATGTCATAATTACGTAAAATTCTGGCAAATTAGTTCGCAATGAGCCAGGCAGCCCAAACTGTTGCATATACCCTGACTCTGCGTGCAATGAACGCAAGAGAAGTGACACAATTTCACCTGGTTAATATTGCCTGCTAACCTGGATTTCTTTTAGCTAAATATGCAGGTTTAAAAATATATACTTCTGTGTATTGATTTTAAGAAAGGCATTGGTGTTTATGGTTAGGTACAGTCGTCCAACGATTGTGCTTTTTTCGCAAATGCGCTTTTGTTAAATCATCCCCCAGCGTTGCATCGATTATATGCAACGCAGGACACGCTAGATAAACTAGTAATATCATCAACCATGTGTAGTTATAACAAGTGATTATGATTGATTGATTGTTTTTAAGATAAGTTTAATGCTAGCTAGCAACTTACCTTGGCTTCTCCTGCATTCGCGTAACAGGCAGTCTCTGGAGTGCAACGAGAGGCAGGTGGTTATTGCGTTGAACTGGTTAACTGTAAGGTTGCAAGATTGAATCCCCCGAGCTGACAAGGTGAAAATCTGTCGTTCTGCCCCTGAACGAGGCAGTTAACCCACCGTTCCTAGGCAGTCATTGAAAATAAGAATGTGTTCTTAACTGACTTGCCTAGTTAAATAAAAAGGTATAAAAAAAATCTATATATTTTTTAAGCAGCAAAATCGGAGCCCAAAAATACAGATTTCCGATTTTTATGAAAACTTGAAATCGGCCCTAATTAAAATCAGCCATTCCGATTTAATTGGTCGACCTCTAATTGAGACATTAGGAAAACACTTCATCATCATACTGTACGTGTCTAATATACACTTTACTTTTTCCTGTCCCTCTTGCTTACAGTTCCAGATGACTTGCCTGAAGATGGTGTTGCAAACAAAGAAAAGGTACATTTGAAATAACCTTACACAATCTCTGGTAAGATCACATACAGTGCCTTGGGAAATTCTACACACCCCTTGTACAGTCTGCATTTTGCTGCCTTAAAATTCTATTTTTCCTACTTATCTACAGAACCTACTCCACATTTTCAGTTAAAGAAAAATTATAGAACACTTTCCAAATGAATGAATGAAAAAAAAAAAAAAATGTGTGAAGACATATGGAATCAAGACATGGTGGAAGCATCTTTGGCAGCTGTTAATCATTTTTAATAAGATTCTAAACCTTGTGTCTAAGTCAGGACTGAGACTGGACCATTCAGGAACACTGAACAACTATCGGAAAGCCATTCTGGTGTCTTTGGCATTCCCATTTGTGTAATTGTCTTGCTGAAAAATACAATTCTCCCCAGTCCCTGCCGGTGACAACCATGCCCATAAAATGATGCTACCACCACAATACTGAGGAAATACATAAGATCAACCACATTGCATCCACTCCACATTACTGGCCTGTGTGACAAAGTGAAAAGGAGGAATCCTGTGATTTAAAAAAATCCACTCCAAATCATCCATTGTTTTCACAAGGCTGTTAAGTAATCCTGCAAGACAATACGGGAAATAGAATTACTTTTTGGCCTAGATTAAAATCTACAGTCTTGGGTCAAATCCAATACAACACAGAGTGAAACCCTCCTGTGTTTAACTATTGTGGTGGCAGCATCCTGTTATGGGTATGCTCATCACCAGCAGGGACTAGGGAGTTTGTCAGGATCAAAGGAAATATGAAAGGACCAAAGCCCAGGTATAAGGTTGTAATGGCTTCCAGAAGTGCTTCCACCAATTATTACTCTGGGGTGTGAAGAGATACGCAATCAAGACATCTTTGTTTTTTTATTTGTAATAAATTGACACTATTCTATAATTTTTCTTTCACTTTGAAAATGTGAAGTAGATTGTGTAGATCGGTAGGGGAAAAAACTAATTGAATCCCTTTTTAGATAACATTTTAAGGCTACAAAATGTGAGACTGCAAGGGGTGTGTAGACTTTCACTAGAGACAGTTTCTTTAAAATATCACTCTGCGTCACTCTTAAGTATGTGTGTTGATAGTATGGCAGATGTTTTGACTTACTAAGATATTAAAATGTGTTTGGTTAACGTTAAAGGGAGAAGAAAAGATACTTGAAGAAATCGGCGGGAGTTTAATTGAAAAAAACATCCCAGAAAATATACAACTAGCAAAAGTAGCAGAGCTCATGTGTAGACTTCACCTTCAAGATAAATATCAAGATAAGTTGACAACTGCAGACTTCCTGAACATTGGCTCTTCTGCTCAACATCAACATGAACCCCAAACAGAGAACAAACTTGCTCATACTTTCCTACAAAGGTTATTGATGCTGGACTACAGAGCCAGGTACATTCCTGTAAGAGATGAGAATAGTGAGATGCATGACACAAATGACAACAGAAATGATAATGCAGAAACAGAAGAAAGTGCCTTTGATGCCCTTTTCAACAAGAACACAGTCTCTGGTGATTTAAAGAGGAACACGCATGTTCACCCAATGGACGTCCAGATGGCAGTGTTTCACTGTTCAGACAGTTTCCTTCGGCAGTTCATGGTCACAAAGCTGTCCTTGTGTCAGTATGCCTTGCCTTTGCTTGTGCCAAATCCATTCACCAAAGAGATTGAATGCCCTTTGTGGACATTTCGACAAATCAGAAAAACCTGGAAGTCCACCAATGACTCTAATATAGTCACTAGCCAAAGTATGCCTATTTACAAGGCAGAAACACCAATGGTGTCATTCTTTAGGCTTGGTTCTGTGTCCTCATCAAAATCTCAGCTGATGAGCAACTTGATCAACCAACGTCACAGCACATTCTTCCACAGACACTGTCCAGGAAGCAGTAAAACCTGCCTCCTAATGGATGGGGTGGTAGAGATTGCATGGTATTGTCCTGCTGGGAAGCCCAATGATATTTTCACTGATTGTGTTGCATTCTGTAATCTCCATGGTGACGCAATTGCGAAAGAAATTCAGCGTGACAGACTGATTGAAAAAGCCTCAGTCAATGTTATCCTTTTACCAAGTCTTGGAAAAGGCGACAAAAGTATGGCAATCGTGCAGGAGCTGTTCAAGTCTTCTAAACCTCTGATATGTCTGCTCACTGAAGAGGATTCTGTTGCAACTGAAATTAAAAAGGGAAAGTACAAAATGGGTTTGAGAGACAGAAATCAGTCAGATGTGTCTGAGGAACTAAAAAGGATCATTAGAAATAATTTGTCAAGACCATGTTGCTCCTTCAAACTTGAGGACATGGCAGAGTACTCAGGGTTTAGAGTAGATGAGGATGATGAAGATTGCCAAGTAGGGAAGACAAATGCTCTGCAGATAACAGATCTGCTTAAGGAAATGGAACTGTCCAAGATCAAAGAAGAATTTCTTCCATGTCAAGGTAGGCTGTGGCATAATTGGTGTCAAAAAAATAAAGACCTTTATCGTCTCCAAGGGAATCTAGAGATGGAAAGAAGTAAAATACAACATGAAATGATGCAAATTCGACACCATCAACATCAAGTTGCCTTTACTGAACTCATGCAGATGTTTATCACAAGTCTACGATCTCTGGGAGAAAAAGAAAAATCATATTTCCTCAAGTGGGTAGGGATACTACTGGATGACCTGTCCTCAGATGAGCTCTCAGACCTTCATCACAAATATGATGTAAAGTGGTCCGAGGTCCTGGCTTTGAAAAAGAAGCATGATAAATCAGAGCAACTGAAAATGAGACAAATGGAGCTGGAAGAAATATCAGAGAAGCTGCAAGCAGCAACCTTCGGATTTGAACACATTCTGAGGGAAATGGGACAGATCTATGAAGCCCATGCCTCTGTGGCCAGGCAAAGCAAAGGAGAAAGTGAGGTGACCGTGTCTTACCTTCCAGAGCTCGCGGCAGAACTTATGATATCGGGACACCCAATGGAACTAATGGATGGTGACGCAGCTCATGTGCCACTGACGTGGATTAATGGGGTTTTAGATGAAGTTATCAAGAAACTAGGAGATCAGAGAGTTTTTGTTTTGTCCATTTTGGGAATCCAGAGCACTGGGAAATCTACAATGCTGAATGCAATGTTTGGACTGCAATTCGCAGTAAGTGCTGGAAGGTGTACCAGAGGTGCTTTCATGCAACTGGTGAAAGTGACCGAGGAGATGAAAGATGACTTTAGGTTTGACTATGTTCTCGTTGTTGACACTGAGGGACTTCGAGCTTTAGAGTTGGCCGGAAAGGCAACAGTGCACCATGACAATGAACTTGCAACTTTTGTCATTGGCCTTGGAAACATGACCTTGATCAACATATTTGGAGAGAATCCTGCTGAGATGCAGGACATCATTCAGATAGCTGTTCAGGCCTTCATGAGGATGAAGAAAGTTAATCTGTCTCCAAGTTGTGTGTTTGTGCACCAGAATGTTGGAGACATCACGGCTGGAGAGAAAAACATGGAGGGAAAGAGGCGCTTACAGGACAAACTAGACGAGATGACCCAGTTAGCTGCCAAAGAAGAGGACAGTAATGCAGAGTGTTTCAGCGATGTCATTGCATTTGACATACAAAGAGATGTGAAATACTTTTCCCAGCTGTGGGAGGGCAGCCCACCCATGGCCCCACCAAACCCATGCTACAGTGAGAATGTCCAGGAGCTAAGGAAAACAATCCTCTCTAAAACATCGAAGTCTTTTGGCATGACATTATCACAGTTCAAAAGCAGTATCCAAGACCTTTGGAATGCACTGCTGAATGAAAACTTTGTGTTCAGCTTCAAAAACACACTAGAAATTGCAGTTTACAGAAAACTTGAGATTCAGTATGGAAAATGGATCTGGGCTCTCAGGAGTGCCATGCTAACCATTGAAAATCAACTGCACAATCGAATCGAAAATGGAAAACTTCACAGGGTTGAGAGACATTACCTTGTTGAAGAAATGAGAAAGACTCGTGAAGAAGTGGACAAATCAATGAAAAAGTACTTTGATGAAGACAGAGATAAAGAAATGTTGATTCAGTGGCGAGGGAGATTTCAAACCAAAATGTGTGAGTTTGATGATGAACTTGTGAAGGGAGCAAAAAGAAAGTTAGAGGAGGTTATTCAGCAGAGGGATGCGCGCAAAAAACTGGATGACAAGAAGACACAGTATGAAAACAAGCTCTTCCAAAAGAGCAAAGAACTTGCCTCAAAACTGAAGGACAAGGCAAAGGATGAAAAACAACTTGAGAATGAATTCAATACTCTTTGGGGGGTGTGGGTTGCCGAGTTGACCAATGATACACCTTCCATTATGGACATAAACATATTGGATGATGTGACTTGTATCCTTGGAGAGATCGGTAATGAATTGTCTCTTGTACATGATCGGAAAAGTTGCGGAATGTACCGTGAGATTTGTACCTTGGGGAGTTATTCGAACTATGCAATTGTATCCAAGCACCAAGATCTTTTTAACGACGATCGGCACTCAAGAGATGCTCAAAGGAAGCCAAACAAGGACCAATTGCAGAAAAATAATGTGTGGGGTGCTTTTAAGAGTTTTTTGGGGTTTAAGTCTCCAGAGAACAAGACAATTGACCACATTGGTCCAAGCAACATTCTAACTTACACAGATCATGAATTGATAAGAGCATTCACCAATGATGTTGACAAACAAAGCCAGAAGATAATCGAGACAAAGCCCATAGAAAAGATGGGATACAATGACAGTTACATGCAAGAAATAGCAACTCACGTCAAAGAAAGCGTGAAGGAATTTGAATCAAAGTTTAGAAAATATGCATTCAAAAAGGAGTTTACGATTGATCTTTCACTTTATGTGTGTGAGCTTGCAGGAAGTAAGTTAGCAGATTCCCATAGCAAATTCAGAAGCAACAATGATGCCCTTACTTACCTGGAGCAGAAGAGGCCACAGTACAACAAGATTTTCAAGAGCTACTGCAAAGGATCCACATCTGCAGCTGTGCTTGGTGAGTTCATTTGCAACACACTGAAAGAATCGATTGTACAGGCGGTCTATGACCAGACGGCCATTGACTTAGCTGGAGAAATGCAATCAAGTCACCCACCATTCAGTGGAAACAGGTCTAACATGGAGAAACACATCCTGATATCACTGGTGGAGAAGGAGAACTTTGACAAGTTCATGACCTACATTCACAACCCAAGGAAACACTTTGAGAAATTTATTAGAGAGGATGTAGAGAAATACATGCTCACAGAAAGGTCCAAAGTCCTTGCCTTGATTGAAGGGAACATAACAGCTAAAGAGCAGCGTGTGAGCCATGCAGTGCATACAGCAACAAAGACGGTCAAAAACAGGAATGGAGACACCAACATGTGGCTTAGAGAGCTTTCCAGTGCTCTAAAAGATGAGCTGAAATTTGCTGAAAATCATTTCAGTGATTTCTGTGACATAACTGACTTTGACTTCCTCGAAGAAGAGGTAAGGAAAGATCTTGCCAACAGAATCATAGAGATCAACAGAGGCCTCAGCAATGTATCACTCCTGGACATGAAGCAGTTCAGGGAGAGGCCAGATGAGATTCTGATCAAACACTTTTGTGATTGCTGCTGGGTACAGTGTCCCTTCTGTAAAGCCATCTGCACAAACACCATGGAGGGGCACAAACCGATTGATCACAATGTCCCTTTTCATCGCCCTATAGGAATCATAGGAATGCACTTCAGATACACAGTAGAATTTAGCATCGATTTTTGTACAACTTCAGTATCAAGTAATGGCCGGTTTTACCCATCCCATGAATCAGAGGATACATATCTTTGGAAAGAATACAGAAAAGCTGGCCCAAGATTTGCTGATTGGAGCATCACACCAGACCTCTCTGAACTTCCGTACTGGAAGTGGTTTGTTTGTCGATTTCAAAAAGATCTGGAAAGATATTATGACCTAAAATTCCAGGGCAGAGGTGAAATTCCAATAGAATGGAGGAAGTTCACAAAAGAGCAAGCTATTGAAAGCTTAAAGTAAATCTAAGGGGAGCTCAAATAGTAAAAACATAGACATAATGGCACAAGCATGATATTTTAAACATGTTGACATTGTAAACATGAACATAGTCAGAAACTGAAAAACCTCTTGGCAATGTACAATAAAGCACCGCTTTTACTATTCTAATCAGCTAGGCCTACTACACATCTTATTTTGATTCAATCATTTAACTCAAACTGATAGACTAACAGGAAAAAGCCTAGTTATTGGCCTCATTTTGGGATCAAAAATGTATATGCAGATGTTTTGAGTGTGAGCAATTTATCACATTTCCTGTCAAGTGATAAAGCCTTGTACTATTTGTATTGTATTACCGTAAGCAAATACTCAATAAATGCTCTGAAATTATGACATAGTTTGCTCTTTCTCACCAATATACTTCAATATGGAGTCCAATATTTCACCTGGCCAAGATGTGGGTGCAACACTTTTTGTAGTAGTAGTAGTAGTAGTAGTAGTAGTAGTAGTAGTAAAGGAATCAAAATGATTGACAGATAGTACCATAACCACATCCTCATATTACCCTTGTGTTTAGTGTACATGTGATTGTGAATATTATTGCAACAAATATACCGTACAATGGGAAAATAATATATAAACAATGATAGACTGTGGTCAACCCAAATACATATTTAATATGTCCAACAGTTCACTAATACATATATTATAACAATGATTTGATAAATGTAATAGATCAATGGGTTAGGACAGAAGCAAACTAAATCACCCCTCATAGTAGTAGATTTTGAAAGAAATAAGTTTGAGGTCTCCTTTGATACGAATGTAGGTAATGACGTCTAGGCCCTCACGATTGGGGAACTGGATCTCCTGTCTATCAGGCATCTCCACTTCAAACATGTCGCCCATCAGCTTCAGTACAATCTTGAGAGGGAGAAACCCCATTTGTTTACATCATTAGTGTTGTAGCACATTCACCCACATGGCCAATTGCAACGAACAAGCTGGACTAAAGACTGTGCAGTGTATTGGCACTAGTTTCCTTAAAACGATACTAGCAGGAGATTACATGGACATAGGCCCTAATTGTTTCTGTTATATTGAACACCTGAAACACTGCCCAAGATTCTCCGTTTGTCTAGTCAGGATCAAACCCACCTCCCTCCATCTTTCCAACCTCCATTTTCACACCTTGAATATAGAACCCCGTTGGAGTGGATTGTGGATCTCTCTCTTCTCATCCCCCCAGCAGCCGGCAATCTTTGAGTTGCACACGAGCACAGTGCCATCAGTGTCATCATTGAAACGTGGGTTAAAGTGCAGTGCCAGGTCGATCTGGAACCTGGATATGGGAAATAGGAAGTAACATTGTTCCAGAAACCCTAATACATGTCTGTCTAACATTAATGGATTTCACACCTACATTATACCAAAACAAAACCCTTCTCTGGTCCGTCCTCTCTTCTTTTGAGCAATAATTTGTGAACCTGGTAGTTTATTTATTTTTTAATGCTATGGGTCCCTCTGTGTGATATAAACAGTTAAATGCAGCTCCCGAGTGCCACAGTGTTCTAAGACACTGCATCTCAGTGCAAGAGGCGCCACTGCAGTACCTGGTTTGAATCCAGGCTGCATCACATCCGGCTGTGATTGGGAGTCCAATAGGGCGGCGCACAATTGGGCCGGGTTTGACCAGGGTAGGCCGTCATTGTAAATAAGAATTTGTTCTTAACTGACTAGACTAGTTAAATAAAAAATGTAATTTCTTAAATGTACCTCATTCTAATCATTCTAATCCATAATCCTCCCCTGTACTTTGAACTGGTCTCCAGCTCTCAGCTCCACATGCTTCAGCTCAAGTTCCTATGAAGAACCATGTAAATAAATTGAGTGCTTTTGAACATAAGGTAAAAGAGATTTTGTATTTTAATATTGTGTTCTGTTAACATTTAGACTACGTTACCCAGCAGGCTATGCGGGCGGGGAAGGTGGTTGAAGAATGCCTTGCATGGTTAAACAAGGGTTTTTCTAGCTGAAGTATATGTTAATTAAAAGTAGTTAAACCTACGCCCCAGTTTGTCATTATATAAGGAACAAACATAACAAATGTCATGTTGGGTTATAAATATGTAATGACTTAATAATCATTGGAATCAATGTACAGTGCATGCATAGATTACTTTTTCAACAATTACCATGTTGTCAAAACATAATCAAGACTCAAGGGCCTGATCGTTTAAATTAATTCACTCAGTAACACATCTGAGTGCAGTAAGCATATAGGCCACTATGGCTGCGTTTACACAGGCAGCCCAATTCTGATCTTTTTCCACACAAGATAAGATTTGGTGCTGCCTGTATAAACACAGCCTCTTCAGTAAGTAAGTAACTGTGTGGAATAAAAGTATCAGCACATGAAAGCATGACATTTAGTGAGACTTACCATTGGCATTGCCATGTTGTCACTGGTGGTGAAAGCGGCCCTGAATGTGGTTTGAGTTGCAAGACGGACTGGGATCAGACAAGATAACCTTATTTCCTGAGATACAGAGAGTAAAATGTTAGTTGGAAGTGTGAACTATCCTTTTATGTGGGCAACCCTCCTCACACAGGTCACCAACTGATTAGCATGATAATGAGGCGTGCTTAATGATGATTCAATAAATAAATAAAAATGGTTCTCTCACTCACACCCTGATACTTACTAGGTTATGACAAGAAGCTTGGTGGCAGACTGGCAGTGAAGATAGTTGCCTACTAAACTGATGCTTTTACTCACACTGAAAAGCCTGATCTTTGATCAGTCACTCTGATTGGTAATCAACTATGTAGTGCTGCCCTGTATATTATAAACGGGTGGTTTGAACCGTGAATGCTGATTGACTGACAGCCGCTAGTGGAGCTGTAATGACAGAGTTTTAAGTAAATGACTGTCCAGTGAAAAATCTCACTTTTAAAAGCTCATGTTGTGCTACTCATACCCAAATAATAACTCATATTTTACTCATATTTTGTGGCTAAAGCATACATTTCAGAAAAAAACACACTTCAAACCCCACCTTTGAGTTGTATCTCAAATAGATCGTTTCAAAAATGCTTGCTATTTCCTCATATAACGTGATGTCACGTTTTTGGCCGAGACGGCTCATTGGCTGAGCTGGCAGTTAAGTCGTTTACTTGTCATTCATATTTTTAACGACTGGTATAGCCCACAGCATTCTGTTGTTTCAAACACAGAAAATCAGCTTTTTAACATAATAAAAAAATGGGAGGAAATAACAATTAACAACTAATATTGTAATTAATTATAGGTCATATTTAATATAAATCTTGAAACACTGGACAGTTAAAGTGCATGATATGCCCTTAACAAATACAACAATGAATAGATGTTATGAATCAACCGTATATTCAGATATATCTGCTGGGAAAGTGTGACGACTTCCCTAGCCTATCAAACTTTTGACTCTTTGAATGGTCTTCCAAGTGCAAACACACAAAAACGCTATTGAAAATATTTTATAAAAGGCATCAGGTAGAATAAGAAGATGAATCCACAACTACAATTTTATACATATCTTAAATGACAGCGTTTTAATTAATTGTATGATATAATATTGAAATCCAGTCCAAAACAGTATGGTCCTTGCTATCTGGACTCCTTGGGATGTCCCTACCCCATTGAAGTAGAAATGTTAAATGGTTAAGGTTAGGTAAGGATTATGGTTAGTGGGACGTCCCAAGGTTCAGGATAGCGCTGTTTGCATGTTAGTGTTTAATTAATAAATAATAAATAAATACAAATCTCTATGGGGAAAAGGAATCACTGACAGTTTCCGCAAATTACCGGAAGTGACGAGGAAATGTAAACAGAATCCTATTTTTGACTGATGAACAACCCGTGAAGTGGTCCGAAGGAATACAAAATAATCTAAAATAAAATGTACATTTAAAGAAACATTCCCCAGGGGCATGAGATAAACGTTTGTGTTAAGATAACAACGCGCATGTCATCAACTGTGTCGGAGGTAAATAGCTGGCCAGTGGCCACCTTCCTTTTTTTTTTTTTTTAATCATGCTCATTTGCAATACACATACTGCTGACAGCTGCCAACATTAGGTAGCCTAGCTAGCAAGTAAGCTAACCATTATTTCGGGAGGTGGCTTGCTACGGTGCAGCGGTCCAAGGCACTGCATCGCTGTGCTAGAGGTGTCACTACAGACTCTGGTTCGATTCCAGGCTGTATCACAACCGGCCGCGATTGGGAGTCCCATCGGGCGGCACACAATTGGCCCAGCGTTGTTAGGGTTTGGCCGGGGTAGGCCGTCATTGTAAATAAGAACGTGTTCTTAACTGACTTGCTTGGCTAAATAAATGCCTAGCTAGGCTTGAACCAGTACCTACTAACGTTAGCTGGGCTTGAGGAGACGACGATCTCGTCATATTCATCGTCTACTAAAAGCCCAGGTACTGGTTCAAGCTAGGCTTAGCTATCTACCAGCTGTGTTGGCTTCATCATTAACTGACAGCAGCTAGCTAATTCCCATTTCTTGCCAGCAAATAAAGGAAAGTTTTCCAGTTATTTGTTGCCCACATATTTTGTTAGAGTTACTGTGTCAGCATTGGCAACCTAAACCAGTGATGGAATTTTGTGTTAGGTAACCAGTTAACTTTTTTAAATGTCTTTATAGACATAGCTACTGCTTGACTAAGATTAACCAATGCCATTCTTGTTTTCCTCCAAGCCAGATCATACAGGATAAACAGTCCTGGAATGTTCACAGACATGGACTATGAGTTGGAGGAGGACAAACTGTAAGTAAATATGATTTGCATCTTTTTCATGTTCTACATGTAAAAAAAAAGTGATAACAGGTTTTTAGAAATGTTTGCAAATGTATATAAAAAAATCAGAAATACCTTATTTACATAAGTATTCAGACCCTTTGCCATGAGACTCAAAATTGAGCTCAGGTGCATCCTGTTTCCAGTCATCATCCTTGAGATGTGTTCCATGTTTTATGTTTTACACTCCACCAATCAGGCTTTTATGCTAGAGTGGCATGACTGAAGTATTTCCTCGAGTAAAATGCACATGACAGTCCGCTTGGAGTTTGCCAAAAGGCACATAAAGGAATCTGACCATGAGAAACAAGATTCTCTAGTCTGATGAAACCAAGATTGAACTCTTTGGCCTGAATGCCAAGCATCACATCTGGGGGGAACCAGGCACCGCTCATCACCTGGCCAATACCATCCCTACGGTGAAGCATGGTGGTGGCAGCATCATGCTTTGCTTTCCCAGCCAGAGCCCGGACTTGAACCTGATCAAGCATCTCTTGAGGGACCTGAATTTAGCTGTGCAGCGACACTCTCCATCCAACCTGACAGAGCTTGAGAGGATCTGCAGAGAAGAATGGGAGAAACTCCCCAAATGCAGGTGTGCCAAGCTTGTAGCGTGATACACAAGAAGACTTAAGGCTGTAATCGCTGCCAAAAGTGCTTCATCAAAGTACTGAGTAAAGGGTCTGAATACTTATGTAAATGTAATATTTCCAGCAGGGTTTTATTATATATTTGCCAAAATTTCTAATAACCTGTTTTTGCTTTGCCATAATGGGGTTTGTGTGTAGATTGATGAAGGAAAAAAATTATTTAATAGATTTTAGAATAAGGCTGTAACGTAACAAAATGTGGAAAAAGTGAAGGGGTCTGAATACTTTCCAAATGCACTGTACATCTCATCTAAATGGCTTTGACAGCGCTTGCTTTCCCAAATCATATTGTAGACACTAGACAGACAATGTATTAAAAGGATCTCCAATTATTCTTTAACAGGGGGATCCCTACAGTCCCTGGGACTATATCCCTGAAGAAGGATGCTCAGAACCTGATAGGGATCAGCATCGGGGGTGGGGCGCAGTACTGTCCCTGTCTTTACATTGTACAGGTATTATGTACCTCTATACTATACCTCAGTCTTTAGAGCAGTAATGTTTGGTTCAGTAGCTATGTATCCAGAGTGTTAACTAAATCAAAAACATTAGAATATAGATGCATTGTATAACCTATTATCTTGAACTTTCTTAAATCAGTTTGTTTTAAGGCTCTGAGCTCTTATGGCTTGGTTTTCGTCATTATTGGATATATTCTTTACATATAACTATCTCTGTCAGGTCTTTGACAACACCCCTGCTGCTCTGGAGGGGACTCTGGCGTCTGGTGACGAGATCACAGGAGTGAACGGCAAACCTGTGAAGGGCAAGACAAAGGTGGAGGTGGCAAAGATGATTCAGGCTGTCCAGGTACAATAAGAGGGCTTGGAATCAGCTTTTCAATCAATTTTGGTTTGATACTGCAAAAGACTACAAACCAGTTAGTGTATTTCCTGTTGTTATTTTTTTGTTAGCCACACAACCCAAACCATGTACCAACACTGACAAGACTAACAAGACTAACACTTACCAGTAGATACAAATAGAAAGTCCAAAGCCACAGTATTTAATTATGGATTCTGTGTTTTTTATCAGTAAATTACCAGTCATTCTGAAAAGGGCTGCGGTCACTATGAGACGTTAAATAATAGGGACACCTCAGATCGCTCAGCGGAGCTAGTAAGAACAGGACAATAACCAGGAGTTTGGGCCCCTCACATCACCAGTGTGGAGTAGCAATGCTGTTTCTAAATCTATTGTGACGACACAGGAAGCTATGTGAGTTCAATGACTACCCCACCATGGTCTGTGCTCAGGATTTGAGAGATGGGGAGAGATGCTCCACTGTCTGTATAAAGGATAAGTATGTGCCATTGTTGCCCTTAGGCTTCGCTGACTTTCATTTATTTGCATGCTATGCCCACTGAGTTGAAATTGTCACTGGTATTTATTGTTATTACTTGCAAACTTTGTGCAGTTTTATCAGTGGAGCTGTAATTCTTATGTTTCTACACTTGCAGAAGCACCTTTGTTTGGCTTAAATACTGCTATATTGTCCTTCATGATTTTCAGTTAAAATTAGTTGCAGACACACTTTGTACACATGGATTGTTTGGCAATACCTGGTTCACTATGACCTGCCTGTAACGCAAGTCCTCAGACTAACCAGGGGAGAAAACCAATGTCAGCTTAGGTAGATCTATCAATACTGTTTTGCCTGGGGGAACCCCATAGGCTATATATTTTAGTTTGAGTAATATGACCCCTGGGGGAAGTGTCTGTGGATTTGCATCATGGTTTTTATTATACTGAGGTGGTGTTTGAGTTACTGTCTTCCTTATCTCTTCCATGCATTCCTCTTGTCTTTGCAGGGAGAAGCAACAATCCACTACAACAAGCTGCAGGCTGACCCCAAACAGGGGAAGTCACTGGACATAGGTAACAGTCGCAGAACACATCTCTAAAATGTACAGGTCATTGACAAAATAAAGGAAACACCAACATAGTGTCTTAATAGAACGTTGGGCCGTCTCGAACCGCTAGAACAGATTCAATGCTCCTTGGCATAGAATCTACAAGTGTCTGGATCTCTATTGGAGGGATGAAACACCATTCTACCACAAGAAATTCTGTGTTTTGTTGATGGTGGTGGAAAACGCTGTCTCAGGCACCGCTCCAGAATCTCCCATAAGTGTTCAATGGGGTTGAGATCTGGTGACTGGCACGGCCGTAGCATATCGTGAAAGATCAGCAAATTGCGCAGTCTTCGTCACTGGGGCGGCAGGGTAGCCTAGTGGTTAGAGCGTTGGACTAGTAACCGGAAGGTTGTGAGTTCAAACCCCCGAGCTGACAAGGTACAAATCTGTCGTTCTGCCCCTGAACAGGCAGTTAACCCACTGTTCCCAGGCCGTCATTGAAAATAAGAATTTGTTCTTAACTGACTTGCCTGGTTAAATAAAGGTAAAATAAAAAAAAATAAAAAAAAAAACTGAAGCTCTTGTCAAACTTGCCCCAACAATCATCCCTCTTGCAAAGTCACTATGATCTCTTCTTCTAGCCATGGTAGCCAAAATACTGGGCAACTGGGCATTGACCCTAAGCATGACAGGATATTAATTCCACAACTGTGTGGAAGCACCTGCTTTCAACAGTACATTGTATCCCTCATTTACTCAAGTGTTTCCTTTATGTTGGCAGTTTCCTATATATGGGTAGTGTACCATTCTTACTCACCAGAAAGACGGATGCTACCATCATAGTATGTTTTTACATCTGGTGTGTTTTAGTGCTGAAGAAGGTGAAGCACCGCCTGGTGGAGAACATGAGCTCTGGTACAGCCGACGCTCTGGGGCTCAGCAGAGCCATACTCTGCAATGGTGAGACTGGGACAAAACACGCTGTCCATCTGTCTGGCCATGTTATAGATTTCTATTATTTCTGACTCTAATTTCCTCATTGCATACACCTTAAGCCAATTACAGTCAATTGAAGCCAATTTAGTTGGCATCGTCCCTAAGATACTGGCATACTCATTTCAGCATTTGATCTTGTAGAATTTACTTGTGTTTTCTGACTCACGTGTTTGACTAAAGCTGATAATCAGATACATTGACACGCAGTACCAAAATGAACAAATGGCGGGAGTCAACGCAATCACGCATTAGATGACTCATTCGGAGTACCATTTAAAAAATGTCACTTCTAACTTTTTTTCAGATACTATCTAGTATGCTAGTATGGGTATTCGGACACGGCCACTGCATAATCTCTGTACAATCTCATGATGACTGATATCATCTGGACCGGAGAGGGGCAATATGCTACTACTGTAAGTGTCCTCATACTAGGCCCGTTTCTTTTTCAGATGGTCTGGTGAAGAGACTGGAGGAGTTGGAGAAAACAGCAGAGCTGTACAAAGGTATTTTTTAAATGATTAATGTTATTATGTGTGACATTCTCCATACGTTCTCCCCTCTTCTTGCAGCACTGTCCTTGTTTGTTTCTTCACAGGCCTGATGGAGCACACGAAAAGACTGCTCAGAGCCTTCTTTGAACTCTCTCAGACACACAGAGGTGATTTACCACACCTTGAAACTACACAAACGTTATGTTAAACTACAGATCTAGACACAATATAACCATGTACTATGATCATACTCAAGCTCCCTCACACACTGAAAGTGAACAGGTTTGTATTTACAGTAATGTGTTGCATGCCATGAGACTGGCTGATGTTTGATTGTTCCACTCTCTCCCTCTGCCTGGACGACCCTCAGCGTTTGGGGATGTGTTCTCTGTGATCGGGGTACGGGAGCCTCAGGCTGCAGCCAGTGAGGCCTTTGTGAAGTTTGCTGAGGCCCATCGCAACATGGAGAAGTATGGTATCCAGCTGCTAAAGACCATCAAGCCTGTGAGTAGTAGAAGAAATGAACAAACAGTCAAATCAATACACACACCATTAACAGGATTCATATGCCAACACCCCAACAAGCTTGCGTTCACCCCTGCATATACCTAGATTAGATAACGTACATCCCCACACATATATAGGTGATTCAATTAATCATGTTCCTCTCTCTGTCTCCTGTTTTGTAGATGCTCCATGACCTGAACACCTACCTTCATAAGGCAATACCAGATACCAAGCTCACCATCCGCAAATACCTGGACGTCAAATTTGAGTACTTGGTGAGAGCAGACCCCTTATTCAAAATGTCAACATTGGTCAACTATAAACGGGGTCTAAACTGTACCGAAGTGTTTATTTCTAATGTGTTAGTCATTGGCGTAAAAGTTAATTCATTTTGTGTTCCAGTCTTACTGTCTGAAAGTGAAGGAGATGGACGATGAAGAGTACAGCTGCATTGTGGGTACCTTACCTTACTTCCTATGCCTGTAGTCCACACAGAAATACTGATATATCAATGAGTAACAAAGTGGATCTCTGTGATTTAGTTTTTCTTATATACCTGTGTGCTGCCTTAGGCGATGGGAGAGCCCATGTATCGCGTCGGCACCGGGAACTACGAGTACCGGCTTGTGCTGCGGTGTCGACAGGAGGCCCGTGCTCGGTTCGCCAAGATGAGAAAGGATGTGCTGGAGAAGATTGAGCTACTGGACCAGAAACATGGTTTGTTCTCTCTCTGTGTCTGTCTACCTAGGAGAATCATCCTCTCCATTAACGCTCTGTCCAGCTACCTGTAATAAGTGGACAGAGTATCTGTCCAAACAGTCTCTCTCCGTTTGCCCATTACTAATGGATATAAAAGCCTTCCCACCGGGCAAACACTGGGTATATCAACGTTGTTTCCACGTGGAAAACTGATTGGATTTGCAAAATCATCAACGCAAGGGAATATTGTATTATTTTTCACCCAACTTTTTATAAAAATTATTTTAGATTTGATGTTGTATTCAAGTTAGTTGAAACCTCAATCAAATGTAAATCAAAACTAGACGTTGAACTGACATCTGTGCCCAGCGGGTGAATCTTATCCAATGTATGATCAGTCCCTCTCTCCCTACTTCACGATATACTAATGTATCGGGCTGAGCGTTTCTCGGCACAGATGGCCTACTAATTGTAAACAACTCGTTCTTTGACCTCTGCACTGCTAGGAAATACCAGATATGTCTGGTATGGTATTAAGGTAGGGTGTGTGTTTACATCCTTCTCCCTTCCTGCTTCAGTCCAGGACATCGTGTTCCAGCTGCAGCGTTTTGTGTCAGGCATGTCGCGCTACTACGACGAGTGCTACGCCGTGCTGAAGGATGCTGACGTTTTCCCCATCGAGGTGGACCTCTCCCGCACAATGATCAACTACGGCAGCCAGTCACGCTCCTTCACAGAAGAGGAGGAGGAGGAGGGAGGAGGAAGTGAAGAACAGGATGGGGGTGCTGGCAAGCAGGCTGAGAACGGTGCTGAAAAACTGATTGATGATTATTGAGAGTTTATATGATTGTTTTCTGGAGCAAAATTCCACCTACGTCTATCAACTGCCACTCTGCATTTATTTAGCAATGATTAGTTAAATATGTGGAAATGGTCAGCAAAGTCATCACACTGGAAAATACTACTGTGAATTGCTGCTATTCAACTGTACTGGCACTAACTAATGCAACCTACTGTAACCAATACCATTTCTACAACTGACAGCCATCACTGTAACCAACTTTGTGGGGCTTGAATCGATTTCTCAACGGGTTTTTACTGGATCAGTTTATTTCAAATCCCTACCAAACACATCAGATTGGTAGATGATATTTCCCTAAAAAATGTTATATCGTTGCTAAATGAGTGCAGCATAGTATGTTACAGAATGAATGGGCAAAGTGTATTTTGTAGGAGGTGCTGATGATTCAGTTTAGAGAAGTGTATATATGTTTGGGGGTCCTTCAGTCTCACGAGTCCATTCTCAACAAGTGGCTAGTCCTGGGTCTTGGTGAGATGACAGCGGTTAAATGCTGTTCCCGATAAAATGATGGAACAGTTTGGGGAGAGCACATGATTAAGAGAGATCATTAACCACGGCTGGCCACAGACCAAAATAGGACTCATTTTCCATTGACACAAGCCCTGATGTTACAAGTTTAACAGTCCCACTCAATATTTTGAATTCTATCTGCACAAAACCACATGACATTTGAATGGGGTAGTTGAACATAGTGAGGTACAAATCACTTGTAAAGGATGAGTGTGTAATGGCAAGGTTTGGCCCAAACAGCATTTTAAACTGTATGAAGGAACCTCGGTCAAATTAAATTTTATAATTCCACAGTGTGTTTTTTTTGTTACTTGTCTTTTTCTGTCATTGTTAAGGATTTCTCTGCCTCGCTGCTGCACCCGATGCTAGATTCTCAGCCCCACTACAGTATAATAATCATAAAACAAGTGCAGTAGAGGGCAGTGTTCTTTCAAACTGGAATGTATTTAATCAAAGGGACCTTTGACTTATGTTTTGATTTGTCAACTACTGAACTGTATAGATTTTGTGCTGAAGCTTTAATCTGGTTACATTGCTACTCTCACTCAGTTCCACAAAGTGAACCTTGAACATTATACCAATTTGATATGTGTAAATTGTGTTTTTATTTTGCTCTATGCTTCATGTATTATTCAAATACAGTATGTATCCATTGTGAAAACCATGGGCTCATAAGGCATTTACAATATAAGGAACATTGCTGGAGCTTCCAGAATGTCTTATTTTATTTAGATATTGAATATTTGTATTTCCTATGTGTGTTTTAATCTGGTGTTGAGCTCTTCTGTGTTTGTCTTTATGTTACATGTTGTGTAGGTAAAAGAAGGATTCATTAATTATTCAGATTTAATTAAAGTTGTTTCTGCAAAAAAATATTTGGTAACCATTCTGTGTGTTAAGATACAAAAATATAACTGGATTGTTTAGATCACATGTTTATTTGTGACCTTCTTCGCACGCTTTGAGGATAACACAGTGCCCCTGACGCAGCCCGCTACCAAGGACTGTGGGCTCTCCTCCGTGGCCGACGTGAGTAAAACATTTGCAGTGGCTTGTGAAAGTATTCACCCCCTTGGCATTTTTCCTATTTTGTTGCCTTACAACCTGGAATTAAATTTGATTTTGGGGGGGTTGTATCATTTGATTTACGCAACACGCCTACCACTTTGAAGATGCAAAATATTTTTTACTGTGAAACAAACAAGACAAAAAAACAGAACATTTGAGCATGCATAACTATTCACCCCCCCTCTACTTTGTAGAGCCACCTTTTGCAGCAATTATAGCTGCAAGTTTCTTGGGGTAATTTTGCCAAGCTTATTTTAAATAAATAAAATAAGCTTGGCACATCTAGCCACTGGGACTTTTGACCAGGTCTAAATATACTGAGATCATGTGACAGATCATGTGACACTTAGATTGCACACAGGTGTACTTTATTTAACTAATTCTGGGACCTCTGAAGGTAATTGGTTGCACCAGATCTTATTTAGGGGCTTCATAGCAAAGGGGGTGAATACATATGCACATTTATTTTATTTTTTTTAAATATTTTTTTTTTAACAAGTTATTTTTTCCATTTCACTTCACCAATTTGGACTATTTTATGTATGTCGATTACATGAAATTCAAATAAAAATCTAGTTATAGTACAGGTTGTAATGCAAAAAAATAGGGAAAACGTCAAGGGGGAATACTTTTGCAAGTCACTGTAAACGTGTTAACCCTCGCAGGGCTGCCGGCCCAGACGGCATCCCTAACTGCATCCTCAGAGCTTGTGCAGACCAGCTGGCTGGTGTGTTTAAGGGCATATTCAATCTCCCTATCCCAGTCTGCTGTCCCCACATGCTTCAAGATGGCCACCATTGTACCTGTACCCAAGAAGGTAAAGGTAACTGAACTAAATGACTATCACACCGTAGCATTCACCTCTGTCATCATGAACTGCTTTGAGATATATCACCTCTACCTTACCTGCCACCCTAGACCCACTTCAATTTGCTTACCGCCCCAATAGATCTACACTGCCTTATCCCATCTGGACAAGGGGAATACCTATGTAAGAATGCTGTTTATTGACTACAGCTCAGCATTCAACACCATAGTACCCTCCAAGCTCATCATTAAGCTCGAGGCCCTGGGTCTGGACTTCCTGACGGGCCGCCCCCAGGTGGGGAAGGTAGGAAACATCACCTCCACTTCGCTGATCCTCAACACTGGGGCCCCAAAGGGTGAGGGCTCTGGGAGTGTGGTGCCTGGAAAACAACCTCTCACTCAACGTCAACAAAACAAAGGAGATGATCGTGGACTTCAGGAAACAGCAGAGGGAGCACCCCCTGTCTCCATCGACGGGACCGTAGTGGAGAAGGTGGAAAGCTTCAATTTCCTTGGTGTACACATCACTGACAAACTGAAATGGACCGCCCGCACAGACAGCGTGGTAAAGGCGGCACAACAGAGCCTCTTGTCATGTCGATTACATGAAATTCAAATAAAAATCTAGTTATAGTACAGGTTGTAATGCAAAAAAATAGGGAAAACGTCAAGGGGGAATACTTTTGCAAGTCACTGTAAACGTGTTAACCCTCGCAGGGCTGCCGGCCCAGACGGCATCCCTAACTGCATCCTCAGAGCTTGTGCAGACCAGCTGGCTGGTGTGTTTAAGGGCATATTCAATCTCCCTATCCCAGTCTGCTGTCCCCACATGCTTCAAGATGGCCACCATTGTACCTGTACCCAAGAAGGTAAAGGTAACTGAACTAAATGACTATCACACCGTAGCATTCACCTCTGTCATCATGAACTGCTTTGAGATATATCACCTCTACCTTACCTGCCACCCTAGACCCACTTCAATTTGCTTACCGCCCCAATAGATCTACACTGCCTTATCCCATCTGGACAAGGGGAATACCTATGTAAGAATGCTGTTTATTGACTACAGCTCAGCATTCAACACCATAGTACCCTCCAAGCTCATCATTAAGCTCGAGGCCCTGGGTCTGGACTTCCTGACGGGCCGCCCCCAGGTGGGGAAGGTAGGAAACATCACCTCCACTTCGCTGATCCTCAACACTGGGGCCCCAAAGGGTGAGGGCTCTGGGAGTGTGGTGCCTGGAAAACAACCTCTCACTCAACGTCAACAAAACAAAGGAGATGATCGTGGACTTCAGGAAACAGCAGAGGGAGCACCCCCTGTCTCCATCGACGGGACCGTAGTGGAGAAGGTGGAAAGCTTCAATTTCCTTGGTGTACACATCACTGACAAACTGAAATGGACCGCCCGCACAGACAGCGTGGTAAAGGCGGCACAACAGAGCCTCTTCAACCCCAGGATGCGAAAGAAATCTGGCTTGTCACCTAAAACCCTCACAAACTTTTACAGATGCACAATTGAAAGCATCCTGTCGAGCTGTATCACCGCCTGGTACAGCAATTGCACCGTCCGCAACCACAAGGCTCTCCAGAGGGTGGTGCGGTCTGCCCAACGCATTACCGGGGGTAATATACCCGCCCTCCAGGACACCTACAGCACCCGATGTCACAGGAAGGCCAAAAAGAGCATCAAGGACATCAACTACCTGAGCCACTGCCTGTTCACCCTGCGATCATCCAGAAGGCGAGGTCAGTACAGGTGCATCAAAGCTGGGACCGAGAGACTGAAAAACAGCTCCTATATCAAGGCCAGACGATTGTTACATCACTAGCACACTAGAGGCTTATGCCTATAGGCATATACTAGAAATCACTGGCCACTAAGGAATGGAACACTAGTCACTTTAATAATGTTTACATGTCTGGTATTACTCATCTCATAATTACTGTATACTATACTATTTTACAGTATTTTAGTCACTTAATAACGTCTGGCATTACTCATCTCATATGTATATACTGTTTTCTATTCTTCTATGGTATCTTAGTCACTTAATAATGTTTACTTATCTTGCATTACTCATTACTCATCTTATATGTATGTACTATATTCTATACTGTTCTACTGTATAGTCTTAATTCATTCCTACATAGATTTGTGTGTATTGGGTATATGTTATGTAATTTGTTAGATATTAGTTGTTAGATATTACTGCACTGTTGGAGCTAGAAGCACAAACATTTCGCAACACCTGCAATAACATCTGCTTATCACGTGTCTGCACGTGTCACGCAAATTTAAAATGACACCTCCCCGCCAGTTGGTTCGCATGCGCCCCAGTGGCCTAATGGATAAGGCACTGGCCTCCTAAGCCAGGGATTGTGGGTTCGAGTCCCATCTGGGGTGGACTATTTTTTTGCGTCAAGTTTTCCTTTTCATTCATTGGAGTTCTTTTTAACATTTATTTCACCTTTATTTAACCAGGTAGGCCAGTTGAGAACAACTGCGACCTGGCCAAGATTTACAACTACGACCTGGCCAAGATAAAGCAAAACAGTGCGACAAAAACAACAACACAGAGTTACACATAAACAAACGTACAGTCAATAACACAATAATAAAGTTATGATTCGATCATTAATCGTATTCTGGATTATGTATTTGGTAACGTATGTACATATATTGTAATGACTTCGTAGAGTATACTTGTTTCACTTTGTAGGCTGATACAATGGGATCTTGCATCTGGTGAGAAATCCAAGACGGAGGGTAACCAATCGAGATAAATTCACGTGTGTCATGAACAACATTCCCGAGAGCAACAATAGTGGAATCGGCAAGTTCGTCTTTGAAATAAAAGTCCGTCATTGTAACGGATGCAAACGGATAAAAATACTGAAAACATGCCACAATTGGACTAGATAAATCTACACACAGATGGAATGTTGTTATATAAATTCAACAAAACCATTTTTTGTTCATTTGAAGAAGAAAAAAATAAATTGTGGATATATTTGAATTTAGAATTGCATTGAAGGCATAAATGCAGTTTATGCATTGTACAGCTATGGATTGTGCACCCAGACATGGGGTATCAGCCTACTCAGTGAAACTCACAGAACACAACTGGGAAGAGTTTACACACCAAAAATATACACAGTAGGCTGAATAGCGTGGTGAATTCCCACAGTCAAAGTCCAGCAATAAGAGCTAAGACGCTAATATTTGTGTAAACTCAACAAACAAAAAAATAAATATATATTTGTTGTTTTTATTGAACCTTTATTTAACTATAGTTGTGTTCTGTAAGTGTCACTGAGTAGGCTGATACCCCATTTCGTGGGTGCACCATCCATAGGTTAGGCTGAACAGAAGTGGTGGAAAAAGTACCCAATTGTCATACTTGAGTGAAAGTAAAGATACCTTAATAGAAAGTTACTCAAGTAAAAGTGAACGTCACCCAGTAAAATTCTACTTGAGTAAAAGTCTAAAAGTATTTGGTTCTAAATATACTTAAGTATCAAAAGTAAATGTAATTGCTCAAATATACTTATGTATCAAAAGTAAAAGTATAAAGTTGAGTCACTGATGTGGTCATCCTGTCTGGGTTGCCCCCCCCCCCCCCCCCCCCTTGGGTTGTGCCGTGGCGGAGGTCTTTGTGGGCTATACTCAGCCTTGTCTCAGGATGGTAAGTTGGTGGTTGAAGATATCCCTCTAGTGGTGTGGGGGCTGTGCTTTGGCAAAGTGGGTGGGGTTATATCCTTCCTGTTTGGCCCTGTCCGGGGGTGTCCTCGGAGTGGGCCACAGTGTCTCCTGACCCCTCCTGTCTCAGCCTCCAGTATTTATGCTGCAGTAGTTTATGTGTCGGGGGGCTAGGGTCAGTTTGTTATATCTGGAGTACTTCTCCTGTCCTATTCGGTGTCCTGTGTGAATCTAAGTGTGCGTTCTCTAATTCTCTCCTTCTCTCTTTCTCTCTCTCGGAGGACCTGAGCCCTACATATGCCCTACATAGGCCATCCCACATATGCTCTCTCTAATTCTCTCTTTCTTTCTCTCTCTCGGAGGACCTGAGCCCTAGGACCATGCCCCAGGAACACCTGACATGATGACTCCTTGCTGGCCCCAGTCCACCTGACTGTGCTGCTGCTCCAGTTTCAACTATTCTGCCTTATTATTATTCGACCATGCTGGTCATTTATGAACATTTGAACATCTTGACCATGTTTTGTTATAATCTCCACCCGGCACAGCCAGAAGAGGACTGGCCACCCCACATAGCCTGGTTCCTCTCTGGGTTTCTTCCTAGGTTTTGGCCTTTCTAGGGAGTTTTTCCTAGCCACCGTGCTTCTACACCTGCATTGCTTGCTGTTTGGGGTTTTAGGCTGGGTTTCTGTACAGCACTTTGAGATATCAGCTGATGTACGAAGGGCTATATAAATAAATTTGATTTGATTTGATAAATCATTTGAAATTCCTTCTATTATGCAAAGCAGACAGCACCATTTTCTTGTTAAAAAAAATGTACGGATAGCCAGGGGCACACTCCAACACACATCATTTATAAATGATGCATTTGTGTTTAGTGAGTCTGCCAGATCAGAGAAAGTAGAGATGACCATGTGTTGTCTTCATAAGTGTGTGAATTGGACCATTTTCCTGTCCTGCTAAGCATTCAAAATGTAACTAGTACTTTTGGGTGTCAGGGAAAATGTATCGAGTAAAAAGTACATTATTATTGTCAAATTAACGAATAATTGTCTTTTGTTGAATTTATATAACAACATTCCAAACTTTTTTAGGACGATCTAATCCAATTGTGGTATGATTCCACTATTTTGATCCGTTTGAATCAGTTTCAATAGCTAACTTTTATTTTGAAGGCAAATAACTGATTCCACTATTGTTGCCCATGCTAATGTTGTTCAAAACACGTTTGTGATAAATTCCCCACCGACTCCACCAATAAGGAAACTATAAACTTGAACCAGACTTTCAGTTCCCTACTGTTTTTATTTTGTGAATAGTGTGATTTATTCAGGTAACATTCATATCTGTAAATCACGCATTTAGGATCTGTATTTACTTCGAACAGAAATGAAGAGGCTGTGTCTTTTGTTTTTTTTCTATGTTGCTGCGACTGTCGCCAGTGCTGATGGTAGGTGATACATTGTAGCCGAAGTTATTTTGTGAACTGTACACACAGCGAATGCGCTAATCAAAACACAGTAAATTAATGTGATGGGTCACAATTGGTTTACCGACATAGAAGAAAGAGAACATGTGGGCTAGACAAAATAAGCTGACATCTCCGATAGTGAAACTAACAGTGAAACGTACAGGGTTGTACTGTGGTCGAGACCATTTTTCATATTAAATGCAGAACATAATCCATTTAAATCAACGATAAACCCAGGAAATTCCAAAGCTCACATCGTGTTTTTGTTCTGATTAATTTCATATTTTTTTGTAACTTTTTGGCTATACTACACAAATGGAGCTAGAAACATAAGCATTTTGCTGCACCTGCGATAACATCAGTAAATCTGTGTACACGACCAATACATTTTTATTTGATAATGTCAATAGGAAAAAATACTCTGTAATATTTCTGTTGAAAGTTGACGTGTAATTGGCTGCTTTACAGAGATGAAAGCAGCCACAGTGTACTGGGATGCTACACATAAGACTGTACAACTGAAAGAAGGAGTGATAGAAAAAGAGGGGGGTGCATATGGATACCTCAATGACAGCCTCTCTCAAACGGGCTGGAGTGTACTGGAGATCCGTGCAGGGTATGGGGAGACCCTTGAGCATGATGAGGTCACCTACTTCCTTGCAGGATACTTAGAGGGCTTCCTCACTGCACGGTAAGTGCCTTGGGCATTGTTGCATGTCAATTAAATTTCTGATCGACATTGTCATGTTTAATCTTATTTAGTTTTTCATCAGGCAAATGATTAGTCACTACGCCAACATGTATCCCCAGCTGATCAAGGACCCCAAAGTTTTAGGTCCAGTGGAGCGCTTTATGGTGTGAGTGGGTTTTTTTTATCCTCAGGAATGAAATCCAATAACCATAGTGAAAAGCCAGGTCAGATCCACATCCTGTCCTTTGAGGATTTTGAGATGTGCTCTGCTCTATGGCTCTATCAGGAAGCAGGACTCGTGGACCAGGGAGCAGGTGAAACTGAACAGGAGCTCTGATCCTCTGTGGCACCACACTGGCTTCATAGTTGCCCAGATGGACGGACTTCAGGCGGGGGTCGCACACTGGGCCAAGAAACAAGGCAAAGAGGTGCGCTGATATCTATAAATGGATCAATAGATTCATGGATCTTCATTCAGTGGCACAATGTGATCTCTAACCTCTTTCTGACTGGTGTCTCCCCCACTTTAGCCTTTGTCCCTATTTGCTGTCCAGTTCCTGAATGCGGTGGGAGATCTGCTGGACCTGATTCCAGCCCTGGTCCCTGGCACTGAGCCTCCTCTCGGACATTTCAAATTACCCGGAATGGGCCACTGCTCTGCCCTCATTAAGGTTAGAGGTTATTCTGCTCTTGCTATTGAGAGATTTATTCTGGACAGATCATTAGTGATATCAAATAGTGTGGATCTGTTATTGACTTATCTGTTATTGACTTATGTGTTATTGACTCTTGTGTAGAACTCAATATGGTTTTCCCTCTATTTTGTACAATCAATGTTTCTATTGCACTCAAAACCAGTCTCTCTCTCCCCCTTCTAGATGCTCCCTGGGTTTGAGAACCTGCTGTTTTCCCACTCTAGCTGGTATACATACGCTGCCACCATGCGCATCTACAAGCACTGGGACTTCCACCTCAGTGAGCCCCACACTGCCACAGGCAAGCTGTCCTTCAGCAGCTACCCAGGTAGGTACAGCAGCGTATAATGGCCGCTGTGACGGTATAAACACTACTCGTGGCTGAAGATATACTTCAATATTTTGGAAGTGCTAGGTGTAGCCCCTCTACATTTTCATATAAATGTGTATATTTTTGATTCATGAAAACTGTCAATGTTGTTAACACGCTTCAGAATTCATCAGTACAGAAACAGATACTGTGAGATCACCCTCTACACAGGCTTCCTGGTGTCTCTGGATGACTTCTACCTCCTGGGCAGTGGCCTGATGATGACCCAGACCACCAACAACGTCTTCAACACGTCCCTCTTCTCCCAGGTCACGCCCCACAGCCTGCTGGCCTGGCAGAGGGTGCGTCTGGCCCACTCCCTGTCACACACTGGGGAGCAGTGGGCCAATACCTTCTCCAGATACAACTCTGGTGAGGGAGGTGGATGTCACATGACATCTTGTCCTGGTTTATCCCTCTGATAATGGTCTACAGTACAGAATGCATTTTTTTTCACACATTTTGTCTCTCCCTCTCTCTCTAGGCACCTATAACAACCAGTACATGATAGTGGACATGAGAAAAGTGACCCTGGGCCATAGTATAGAGGATGGGGCTCTGACAGTGGTGGAGCAGATTCCTGGCCTGGTAGAGTTCTCTGACCAAACTCAGACCCTGCGCAGGGGTAAGGAACACGGATTTAGTACTGCCAATAGATGCACATCTTAAGCATAAACTTAGCAGAGATCAAAATCCCTGGAGGAGATAGTAATTGAGCAAGATCTTCCTTTCCCAGGTTACTGGCCCTCGTATAACGTGCCTTTCCACCCAAAGATCTACACCCTGAGTGGCTATGGGAAGATGTGGGAGGAGTACGGGGATGACTTCTCCTATGACCTCTGCCCCCGGGCCAAGATATTTCGTCGGGACCAGGCTGAGGTTAAGGACCTAGACTCCCTCAAACACATCATGAGATACAACGGTGCGCCTACGTTCCATTTTCTTTTTACTCTGGTTAGCTTTTAGTTAGTTCCTATAGTTAATTTCCTCCCGACATTCTCTCAGCTCTCGCTTTGAGTAGCTGGTAACCGTGTTCCGCTCTTTTTCAGACTACAAAAATGACCCCTACTCCAAGGGTGACCCATGCAAGTCCATCTGTTGCCGTAATGACCTGAGGGAGAAAGACCCCAGCCCAGGAGGATGCTATGACACCAAGGCATAACTTTTACTAGCATTCATTCAGTTTGATCTTTAAATCTTTTAAGATCATGTAATTAACATCTCTCTCTGTCTCTCTCGTTAGGTGACTGATTTCCACATGGCGCAAGAGTTCAGAGCGGAGGCGGTGAACGGTCCCACGACGCAGGGTGACCTCCCTCCCTTCTCCTGGGAGGACTTCAATAGCACGGCTCACCAGGGTCTGCCAGACCACTACGACTTCCCCTTCATCAGCATGCAGCCTGTACTCTTCATGCCCTGAGAGGTTCCATAGGGGAGGAGGGAAAAGGTTGGAAGAGTTGCCTATGGGGTTAGGGTAATAGTGGAGGGAGGTTAATGCAGATAGTATTCAAGTCTATCATCTTTATTTAGTCCAATATAGTAAATCAGCCTCGGGGAGAAATGCTGCAATAATGATCAAGCTTCAAGGAATTCTTATTTTACGTGTGTTTTGTCAATAGCCTACCTACTTTTTTCTTCATGCACTCAGTTGACCTATGTCTTGTGACATTGACTAAGAGTTGCTGCTGTACTGCCGTCATTTAGACATATTTTGAAAGATGCTGAATCAATGTAGAAAAGGATTGACGCCTGGTTTGTTCGGTGCCAAATACTATGTTTTTAAATTCAGGTCAATGACCTAAACCTAGATTGAAATTCAGTACCCTTTGTATTATAATCAAATCCTGACCTTGAAACAAATTACAATCATGTTGTCATATGTTGAATTCACTATATGATAATATCAATGCTATTCTCAGGGCTCTTAATCTCATGTATGTTGCATGGCCTGCTGCTACGGTGGGGGTTTCTATTTTTATACATGGAAGAATATCTTTGAACTTTGTACTTGTTTGATGTCTTGGAAAGCTGCACTTCAGAAATGTATTTTCTATGATCATTGTTAATAAATTTGAACAGTGCCCATAACTTTCATATGTTTATTCATTTTTATGTGCACCCTCAGCTGAACACATCTTATCCAGTCAAATATGACTTTTTCTGGTTTAAGTTTGATATCTCTCTCTCTCTCTCTTTCTCTCTCTCTCTTGGGACACATTGGTGATTCATCCTTTCCTACAAAAGGAAGAACTGAAACGTCTGTTGAGAGACTCCTCCCCTCCGTTGGCCTTTCCTTCCCCTCGTCTCTTTCTCTATGTCTGGTCCAAATGGTTTCACTGTATGTTATTCTATGGCTCTCACACACACACACACACAGCTCCATGAGGACAGAGTGAGGCAGCAGGTTCTCTAGTGTGGGCATTAATTACATGACCAGACATCGACATGGCAAAGAAGACCTGTGATCCGGGCACAAGTTGGGACAAACTGCTCATCACCTGTATCCCCTTGACAAGGCCAAAGCCAGCCACAGGTGAGTTTCACTGCTCTGGTTTGTCTAAGGGATCTATTCAATCCATATCGGGGAAATTCAACATTACAGCGTCACTAGAATTTAAAGTCAATGTTCCCACGTTAGCAGAGACTGCATTTACGGTAAACGCTGCAGATGTCGTTGGCTCAATAGGAAATGACCTTTACATTTCTACAGCGATACAGATTGAATAGAGCCCTGATCTTGGTTGTCCTCACTTATTGTCTGCAAGAGGAAAAATATTTATTTCACTGGCTTCTCTATAGTATGGCATTGATATGGAGCTATATATCCTCCCCATTGGCTTAGCAATGGACACAGCATAGTCATTGATAGTATTATGGGGACTTTGCCATCCTTTTCCACCAGAATCCCCACCTGTAAAATGGAGTAGCGACGTTCCTCCCCAGTACGACCCGGCAGTGAGTCCAGCTGTCTGGATATCAATGGTCGTCATAGTGAACGGCTCCATCCTGGCAATGTTTCTATGGTTCATCATATACAAAATGCAGGCAAGGCGCAATCACACTGCAGGTAAGGAATGCCATTGAGATTAATGGACAATGTGTATTTTTATCTGTTTCACAGCAAGTGTTTTGTTCAGTGCTTTCATTTGAGTGAAGTGGGGTTGAAGACAAATTAAGCATGAAGCTCCTCTAGTTTCTGTTCCCCTCTGATAGGCTCTCTGGGGACTGCCCTACTGTCTATTTAACTATTAACACACATCCGTTGGTTTTTGAGGACCAAAAAAGTATTCTTCACACCCAATGACCTCATACTTACACACACACACACACAAATAAACACCCAAATGGCAACAGTTGCTACTTACTACATGTGAATACACCACTGATTGGTAATGAGATTACTAGGTTAGCTCCATTACATACAGGGATACATGCCCTGAATACCAGCCCTAATTTACATCCCTCCTGCTCACAGTTCACTCTGTGTTGAGCTGGATAGAAGACATAGAACAAGCATTTAACTTAACAATGTTTGGAATTGAGTGACGGGCAGAGGGCCGGTATTGTTGTATATATTTCTTAATTTTGCTTTTCCGAGAGAACATTCTTCTTAACTCTATCCAATTGCTGCCCATTATTCTATGATTCAGATTAGAAGTATAGGTCTTCTTTATCATGTTGATGTAGATTTCTCTTTAGGAAGACTAATGCTGGGTAATGCTTGTTTCTGCTCCAGGTGAACCAGAGGCAAGACTTAACCCTCCAGCTAAAGCCCTGCCACCTGTGGAGGGAGACTGTACAGTAGCCGTGGTACAGAGAGAGGAGGAGGCCCCTCCATCCTGTCCTCAGCTGAATGGTGGGCCCCAAACATGCTTCAGGCAGGAGGTATCCACCTACAGCGGGGCCTCGGTGTGTGGCTCTCTTGGGGAGGTCGGTGGCGTGTTCATGTGCAATGGCCTGAGGGAGCATTGGATCCCACTTCCTGCCACTGAGCTGGGGGATGCTGCTTTGGTGACCACCAAGACTGTGCAATGCTCCGACTGAGAGGACATCATTTTGACATATAAAACCACATGGCCATTGTTAAGCAAATGGACTTATTCTTGCAGTATTGTTGGTACAGTATAATCATTTAGATGCAAGTGTTTACATTTGTGATGGTGTAGGAGTAAAGACAAACCTGTGAGAGAATACTATGGGAGACAACTATGTACCTGTGTTTCTATACTTAAATATTGTCAAAGACAATAAGACAAATCTGAGTAGATTGGGTTAATGCCAATAATAACAGGGCTGTTATAGGATATTTCTATTTGAACTCTTATACTGTGTAGATTTTGCTGGTAGTTTTAGAATGAAGGTATTATATGGTCAATTATATGGCTTATATGTCGTGCTGTACATTTGTGTATGATGTGGAAAAACAACATGTAATTAATCAAATGCAGTGAAATGATGCAATTTGTTGATATGTGTCAATGTAAAACCAGTTGTAAATATTACTTTAAAACAAGCAAAAATTTGGAATAACATTTACATTCACTTTATAATTCACTTTTAGAAGTAAAGGTGACAACTGCTATTAACCTGGGGATATATTTGACACATCACAATCAACAAAACACAAACTTATTGTGTCGAAATTTTACCCCGACTCATATACAATACAGTACATTTCGATAAGAAAGAGGTTCTCTGACCTCAGAGATGTAGAGGCAAGGTTTTTGGTTAAACAAAAGTATACTGATATTTTTACAGAAAGTTATTTGGTTTCAATTCAGTGGACACACTTTAATAAAGGTTGGAAACCCTCGAGAAAAACTGTGGGCCTTTAAAATGACAGCATTTCAGACTACTCTATCAAGTTTGAGGACAAAAACACATTTTGTACTATGAACCAATAAAATGCCCTGAGATTACAATGAGAAACTATGAACCAATAAATTGCACTGAGATTACAATGAGAAACTATGAACCAATAAAATGCACTGAGATTACAATGAGAAACTATGAACCAATAAATTGCACTGAGATTACAATGAGAAACTATGAACCAATAAAATGCACTGAGATTACAATGAGAAACTATGAACCAACACTGTGTGCATACATCATTTATAAGATGTAATCATCACGTTATTGATGGCAATATTAAGCTTTAGTATTATTATTGTGCTTCGGTGATAATCAGTGATATTGTTTTGAACAATTGTTCTTTGTTGATCGCTGAGAGAATGCAGAAATACTCATATTTGTCGTTTCTTCGGGGGCTTCTTAAAATAGAGTACCATCCTGTTCCTTGGTTTACTGGTTCAGGTTTTCCTAAAGCATCTCCATTACAGACTATTTATGGAAAGTCCCCACACATTTTGCTCATGTGACCCAAAATAACTTTTATCTCAAACCAGAAAACCATGTCTTTTACCCAGAAATTCCTTGGAAAATAGTCAGGGTTCCTATGTATAAGGCATTACTGTAGCTATTGTATCAGGTGAATGAATATAAGACTACTTGACTCCACTGTCACCGTTTGACCGCGTGTAGTAGCGCTGTATGCCCACAGGAGGCAGTCTGGTCCTGGGTGGCTACAGGTAGGTGCTGGGAATGTCTGTGATGGCCAGGTGTAGGTACTCTGGCAGGCCGTCCTCCTGGCTCCCATTGGTCTCCCTCCTCCTGACTCTGGTGGAGAGGGTCTTCCTCTTCTCCATGCCGTTGGTCCCCGGCCCTCTGTTCTCCAGGCTGGACACAATCATCTCAGACAGATCCTGCTGTAGCCTCTGGAAGTTCTCCCTGGGACCAGGGACAAGAGGTTTGGATTATTTGACATACATAATGCTGGATATGGGTGATAGATACTGTATAAATTCAGAATGGGTGGTTTCTACTCACGCTGTCGGGGGCATTGACAGGTTGTATTCTGTCCCTGTCACCCCTGTTAACCAGTATGTCATCTCATTGCCTTTACCCTATAATACATACACAAACATACAAATTGTTGGCATAATCTGAACTCTATACTCACAAAACCATCGCATAGCTTTATGAACCCAGCTTACCTTCAGAAAGGTCTCTCCTCTCTGCTCATACTCAAACTTGCAGTCTGTCCGTTGGAGGATGTTTATGGTGGACTGGCTGACATGGATTCTTAGTGCTGGAGAGGAAGCATGAGAGGTGTCAACCTATGGTGAACTATGGTGAATATACGCTGCTAGAATGGAGCTATGCTTGTGATAGCTGAGGAGAATGTATGTAAGTGTTCATCCCAGTGGTTATGTTTGATGTGTCGTTGTCTGTGTGTGCTGTCTCTTACGCAGGCCTGTGGACTCCATGCGTGAGGCAGTGTTGACCGTGTCTCCAAACAGACAGTAACGTGGCATCTTGTTCCCCACCACACCAGCCGCACACGGCCCTGTAAATACACCAGACACAGTGAAAGCTAAACACACAGCAGGCAGTGAAAGTGTTGCTAACAGGACTGTATTGGCCCAATGTTATGAACTTAAAATAAAACTAAATTGTGGGAAAAGTTAAGATCTATGCAAACTACTGTATGGGCCAGTTATATTGTGCTGAGATGGGGTACCTGAGTGCACCCCGATGCGGATCCACAGGGGTATGCCCGGTAGGTGTTGGAGCTGGAAGGTCCCTACGAAAGCTAGGATGTCCAGGGCCATGTGGGCGATGTCCACTGCGTGCCGGTTGCCATTGCGCCGCGGCAACCCTGACGCCACCATGTACGCATCACCGATCGTCTCCACCTGGCAGAGAGAGAAGAAGAGACGATATCCCTCTGAAATGTCATCTGAATACAATAATAACATTCATATTTCATATGAAAACTGTTGTCCCCACTCAACTATTCCATCTCAAATGGTATGAATGCTTTCAATTCCATAATACTACAGTAACAACAGTACTGTAGATTCTTCTTTAGTACAGTGGCTTGCGAAATTCTTATTTTTTTCATTTTTTTCATTTCTCTTCACCAATTTGGACTAATTTGTGTATGTCCATTACATGAAATCCAAATAAAAATCAATTTAAATTACAGGTTGTAATGCAACAAAATAGGAAAAACGCCAAGGGGGTGAATACTTTTTACAAAGCACTGTATATGAACATGTCAAGCCTCAGTCCCAACTACCTTGTATACATCATGGTGGTCCAGGATCCTGTCAAAGTTCTTGTAGATGTCGTTGAGCATGTCCACCACCTCCATGGGCGTGCTGTACTGGCACAGGGTGGTGAAGCCCACAATGTCGCTGAAGTAGACCGTCACCTCATCAAACAGCTCTGGCTCCACACTGCCCGTCTCCTTCAGGGAACGCACCACTGGGCTGAGGAAGGAAGCAGGGGGACGGGAGGTTAGGCTGAGCAACTCCTTATTGTTCTGTTGGCTTCCAAAAGCTAAATAGGCTGGCAGGTGTGTTAGGGTTAAGCGTTAAGAGGATTAGGGTTGTTAGGCTTGAACCAGGATATGGACATAAAGCTCAGGTTAGGGTTAAGGTTAGGATGATAGATAGGGTTAGGGTTGAACCAGGATGTGGACATAAAGCTCAGGTTAGGGTTAAGGTTAGGATGATAGATAGGGTTAGGGTTGAACCAGGATGTGGACATGAAGCTCAGGTTAGGGTTAAGGTTAGGATGATAGATAGGGTTAGGGTTGAACCAGGATGTGGACATAAAGCTCAGGTTAGGGTTAAGGTTAGGATGATAGATAGGGTTAGAGTTGAGCCAGGATGTGGACATGAAGCTCAGGTTAGGGTTAAGGTTAGGATGATAAATAGGGTTAGAGTTGAGCCAGGATGTGGACATAAAACTCAGGTTAGGGTTAAGGTTAGGATGATAGATAGGGTTAGGGTTGAACCAGGATGTGGACATAAAGCTCAGGTTAGGGTTAAGGTTAGGATGATAGATAGGGTTAGGGTTGAACCAGGATGTGGACATAAAGCTCAGGTTAGGGTTAAGGTTAGGATGATAGATAGGGTTAGGGTTGAACCAGGATGTGGACATAAAGCTCAGGTTAGGGTTAAGGTTAGGATGATAGATAGGGTTAGGGTTGAACCAGGATGTGGACATAAAGCTCAGGTTAGGGTTAAGGTTAGGATGATAGATAGGGTTAGGGTTGAACCAGGATGTGGACATAAAGCTCAGGTTAGGGTTAAGGTTAGGGTGATAGATAGGGTTAGGCTTGAACCAGGATGTGGACATAAAGCTCAGGTTAGGGTTAAGGTTAGGGTGATAGATAGGGTTAGGGTTGACCCAGGATGTGGACATAAAGCTCAGGTTAGGGTTAAGGTTAGGATGATAGATAGGGTTAGGGTTGAACCAGGATGTGGACATAAAGCTCAGGTTAGGGTTAAGGTTAGGATGATAGATAGGGTTAGGGTTGAGCCAGGATGTGGACATAAAGCTCAGGTTAGGGTTAAGGTTAGGATGATAGATAGGGTTAGAGTTGAGCCAGGATGTGGACATGAAGCTAGTGTTAGAGTTAGGGTTAAGGGTTAAGGTTGAGCAGGGATGCATGACATACGCTGGCAGGAGCAGGAAGTTGAGCCTGTCAGCCCTGTCCCTCTCAGCCTTGTACAGAGAGGTTCTCTCCTCCACCAGGTGCTCCAGGTTCCTGGAGTACATCTGCAGCCTACGGATCAGGTTGTCCATGTAGCTCTCATTAGCCTGGTTGTGCAGGTTGCTGAATGATTGTGGAACATGGAACAAAAATGAGCAAATCTCTATAATAATAAAAGCCCAATAGCTCAGAAAATCTTTAATAAGAGAAAAATCCAAATTGGAGATTGTCTATCACTCCAACTTTTGCATGAATAACGCATTGATAGAACTCTACATTTCTAAGACGTCTGTATGTTAAACACAAATCAGCTGTTTACATGCCATGGCTTTTGGTTTGTAAAAAGGGTTTTGATTGACTAAATGTACTGAGTGTACAAAACATTAACAACACCTGCCTTTTCCATGACATAGCCTGACCAGGTGAATCCAGGTGAGAGCTATGATCCCTTACTGATGTCACTTGTTAAATCAACTTCAGTCAGTGTAGATGAAGGGGAAGAGACACGTTAAAAAATGATTTTTAAGCCTTGAGGCAACTGAGACATGGATTGTGTATGTCTTCCTTTCAGAGGGTGACAAGTGTTTTGAATGGGGTATGGTAATAGGTGCATGGTGCACCGGTTTGTGTCAAGAACTGCAACGCTGCTGGGTTTTTCACAGTTCACAGTTTCCTATGTATATCAAGAATGGTCCACCACCCAAAGGACATCCAGCCAACTTGACACAACTGTGGAACACTTTGACACCTTGTAGAGTCCATGTGGGATGCAACTCAATATTAGGATTGTGTTTTGTACACTCAGTGTAGATATGGAATGTCAGGCATTATGTACACACACACACACAAACAAACATCATGAACACACACTCACACTCTGATAAAGCACTGGGCTTACCTGAATATCTTACCCAGAGATCCCTCTATCTTCTTGAAGTCTGGCCTCCTCTCTGGGTCCTCTTCCCAGCAGTTCTTTATCAGCATGTAAAGCTGCAGGAGACAAGTACAATGACAACCATACATACAAACTAACACAGATATGCATGGGTACGTGAGGAATGCTATGAGGGGCCTTGTACCTCCGCCTCGTTTTCTGCTGCTGTCTCAAAGTTCAGATCTGGCCTGAAGAAGCCAGTTTGACTTGGGTACTGCACCATGTACAGCTTCTCTGGGGAGGAAGGAAAGGGGAATTCAGTTGACAGCCATGCCCTCATTTACAGTAAAATAATACGAATTTCATTCTCCTTTTGCATAATCCCTAGAATAGTAATTGATAACAGTGATCCCTAGTGAGCAGAAGTTGTATTTACATGTAATAGCCAGCAGGAGCCGCTGTTAAATGACCAGTGTGAGGTGCATAGACATAAAAAAACTGATAACTTTTACTATTGCTGAAAACTGTTCTGCATGACTCTCTGACTCTAGCCGCCAGACCGTTGTTACCTGCGATGTCAGAGCAGGCCTGGGTGAAGAAGGGGTTCTTCCTCAGTATGATCTCCTGAGCGATGATGGCAAAGCTGTAGACGTCCCCCTTCTGGGAGATCCCCTGCTTCCGGAGGTGTTCTGGAGCCGTCCACAAGTCTGACAGAAAGGAGAGGGACCAGAATGGGATATCAAATCACTCTCCTGCTTGAGTTTTTTACTAACTTCATTCCGTAATACTTTCAGGTTGAATAATTTACTTGTGAGGGAAATAGTGGGCAGAGGGCTTCACCTTTGCAGGGGTTGAGGATGGTGTTGCAGCCAAAGTCTGTGATTTTGACCACCATGCGGTTGTCCACCACACAGTTTGAGGACTTCAGTCGGCCATGGACCTCAATGTTGCTGGAGTGGAGGTAGGACATGCCCTGAAACCGCCACCAGGGTGAGCCCCACACAGCTACAGCATGCAACACCAGTGGTTCCCAACCAGGGGTACAAGGACAACTAGGGGTACTAGGACAACTAGGGGTACTTGAGAAAACTCATGAGACCATAGGGTTACTGGTAAAAAGCACATAAGGGGGTACTTAAGGGGCACTGGATTACACCATATTACAATGTCAGTGCATTTACCCACAGTAAACACATAGTACAACCAAACTACATAAGCATACCTTAGCTATGTCATACATGACTGATATCTTGAATTCCAAGTCCATGAAGGTCTTTTCAGGATAGGAGATTGTGTCATTAAGGACATACTGTAAAGACAGTGAATTACAGAGTTTACTGCAGCTCAGTTTATGCTTGAGTTTTTTTGTTTCTGCCTGGTAGGGTATTTGAAAACTGAGTGAATGTAACTGTGATTGTGACCCAGGCGCTGTCTGTAAAGGAGTCCTGTAATCAACATGTGTGTAAATGTCATTTGCTTATCATTGCACAATGAAGATATATGGGTGGAAAGTAGGCCACTGATTCCCACCATAAAGTCATGTTCTCTGCCAATCCTCTTACCCTCAGGGATCCCCTCTCACAGAATTCAAACACTCCAAACAGACCATACTCAAACTTCACCGTGCCATAGAACTTGGTCAGGTTGTAGTAGTCAATACGTAGGAGCTGAGAGAGGCAGAAAGAGAAAAGAGAGAGAGAGAGAGAGAGAGAGAGAGAGAGAGAGAGAGAGAGAGAGAGAGAGAGAGAGAGAGCGAGAGAGAGAGAGTGAAAGACATCCTCTCATGGCTGGTCTTGACTTCCTCACACTCATTTACACACTCTACTTTTATCACCTAGTTGCTCACATAAGGTCACATTGGCTATCTCCTCTGATTGACAAGGAGATAAAATATTCCTCCATAGGGCCACAAAGCCACAAAACACACACAAATCCGCAAACCTCTGTTGTTCACACCACATCAAGATAAGCAAATATGTGGTTGACCTTGAGCTCGGGCCACATAGACACTCAAAATGGACACTAGATCAGTGGATAGCTGACTGGACTACTGTTTGAATCAGCAGGTTAGGAGAACCATGATAGTGGCGGAGAGGAAATAACATCATTAGCAAGAACCTTACAGTGTTGAGCTCAATCCTCTGGATCTCACTGAAGTTGCCATCTGTGTGTTGCAGCTCCTTCAGGATCACGGGCTGAAAATAATAGATCCATAATAATAGAGTAGAAGTTATTCCCATTTCAGCCTTTGAGAGTAGTTACTGGTGGGTCGTTCCTCCAATTCAGTGCCTTTCAAGAAGTGTAACTGTCACGAAGAGCACATGTTCAACTTCATGAAAAACACTTTTCCCCATCTCAAGGGGTTAAATAAAAATATACTATAGTAAGTGCCTATTAAGTGCCAAACAAAGTAACAGGGTTGAAGATTTCATCAATTTCATCTTAAATCAGCCATAATCCCCTTGTGACAGGGGGAATGGAAGCTTGTTGTGTGCAACAAGCTTCACAATTTTAAAAAAATGGTTCAAACATTTCTAGCCTGTCTATCTATGGGTAACAGGGTTGACGTTTTATGCTCGACCTGCTCAGTTTTCCACCACAAAACACCAGAAAATTGCCACAAAGACTAGAACCAGCTCATCTGCTTTCACACTATGATTTGACTATTAAGGGAAAGGGGATATCTAGTCAGTTGCACAACTGAATGCATTCAACTGAAAATGTTCTTCCGCATTTAACCCAACCCCTCTGAATCAAAGATGTTCATTTTGAAAAACATATTTAAAAAGGAATAGTTATACCATACTAATGACAGTTCAGTTCAAGTAACAGGCTTGACCTTAAAATGAGGGACCAACGTAAATGAACCACTAATCACATGAAATAAATAATAACCTTCCGAAATGGCTTTGTCAAAGCAACAAAATAAAGTGGGTTATAATCTTCCTAGAGGTCAGAGAGGGGGCACAGAGGGACATGTCACAATGCTGCATGTTTGTACTAGCAAGTCTTTATTGCTGTATTGAATTCTCCATGTGGTCTACATTAATAAAGGCCAATTCATTTAATATAACAGGCTTTTAAAATGTTATGTTGGTGCACAATTTGTCCTAAAAATATCAAATGGACACAAAGGGAAATCTTTTCACGGAACGACCCTGGTATGACAACTCACACCACGTGTTTAAGTCAGTTTATGGACCAAAGAGTGTAATGGCACCTTTTTGTCATAGCGAGCCCTGTGAATCTGGTAACAGCTGTCCTTCCTGTTGTCTTCATCGATCTGATATATAGAAAGATAAAAGGGATAAATCATTCGGAATAAATCCCTGGGTATTAGAGAACACAGGGAGTATCAGCATGTAAATGAAAGAATTTAAACCAACATCAGTGTAACACCAGCTTGTGTTGGCCATGCATTATGGGAGTTTGAGAGATGACATACTATAAATAGAAACATACAGGCAAAAACATAATGACAAGGAGGAGGTGAAGGAGCTCACCTTCAGTGAGACCAGGCTTAACTCTTTCCCATCCAGCGGACCAATCAGGTCTGGGCTGATGTGGGACCACCTCTTTTGGTTTTGACGTTCCTTCATGTTCTGCCTATTGGCCATAAATCAAATCAAATCAAAGTTTATTTGTGACGTGCACAGGATACAGCAAGTGTAAACAGTACAGGGAAATAGCTGTACTGCAAGCTCTTCCTCAACAATGCAGTAATACTAAGTAATATAAAAGAAAAATACACACAGGAATATATACTATATACAAGGTCAATATCAGTACCAATCAATGAAAGGGATTCTGGTGACAGTTGTGTAATCAGGTTTAAAGTGACTGAGCAGTAAATATAATAAATATAATAATAATAATAATAATGTTAATAATAATAATAATACATAGACAAACACAGAGGTGAGTGAGACATGTCATCAAGTAACAATGTGATTGGACAGAAGTGAGAACACAGAGGTTGGTGTGGTGCATATTTGACCTGTAGAAGATCAGAGCGATGGCAGTCACCACCACAACACTGGCACTCAGGACGATCACAATGATATCCTCTGTCTTCAGATCTGGAATCACAAACATAGAATAAGTATTCCCCCCACCAATACCTTATCTTCGTACCAAGACGTATCAGAAACTTCAAAAGAGCTTGTGTACTAGAATAAACTTTGTACTGTTACTAGTAGCACTAGTGTTGATATATAAAATAAAATAAAATTGTATTTGTCACATGTGCCGAATACAGCAGATGCAGACCTTGCCATGAAATGCTTACTTACAAGCCCTTAACCAACAATGCAGAGTTTTTAAAAAGTAAATAAACTAAGGAGAAAATAGTAACACAACAAAAAAACTATAAAGAGGCTATGTACAAGGGGTAATGGTAGCGAATAAATGTGAAGGGGTGATAGAGGTAATATGTAGATTAGGCTAAAGTGACGATGCATAGATAATAAACAGAGAGTAGCAGCAGTGTATGTGACGAGTGTGAATGAATGTGAAGGTGTGTGTGTGTGTGTGTGTGTGTGTGTGTGTGTGTGTGTGTGTGTGTGTGTGTGTGTGTGTGTGTGTGTGTGTGTGTGTGTTCGTGTGTGTGTTTGTGTGTGTGTGTGTGTGTGTGTGTGTGTGTGTGTGTGTGTGTGTGTCGTCAATATGCATGTGTGTGTGTGTGGGGGGGGTGTGTTGGAGTGTCAGTGTAGTATGTGAGTGTGTGGTTAGAGTCCAGTGAGTGTGTGGTTAGAGTCCAGTGAGTGTGTGGTTAGAGTCCAGTGAGTGTGTGGTTAGAGTCCAGTGAGTGTGTGGTTAGAGTCCAGTGAGTGTGTGGTTAGAGTCCAGTGATTGTGTGGTTAGAGTCCAGTGAGTGTGTGGTTAGAGTCCAGTGAGTGTGTGGTTAGAGTCCAGTGATTGTGTGGTTAGAGTCCAGTGAGTGTGTGGTTAGAGTCCAGTGAGTGTGTGGTTAGTCCAGTGAGTGTGTGGTTAGAGTCCAGTGAGTGTGTGGTTAGAGTCCAGTGATTGTGTGGTTAGAGTCCAGTGAGTGTGTGGTTAGAGTCCAGTGAGTGTGTGGTTAGAGTCCAGTGATTGTGTGGTTAGAGTCCAGTGAGTGTGTGGTTAGAGTCCAGTGAGTGTGTGGTTAGAGTCCAGTGAGTGTGTGGTTAGAGTCCAGTGAGTGTGTGGTTAGAGTCCAGTGAGTGTGTGGTTAGAGTCCAGTGAGTGTGTGGTTAGAGTCCAGTGAGTGTGTGGTTAGAGTCCAGTGAGTGTGTAGTTAGAGTCCAGTGAGTGTGTGGTTAGAGTCCAGTGAGTGTGTGGTTAGAGTCCAGTGAGTGTGTGGTTAGTCCAGTGAGTGTGTGGTTAGAGTCCAGTGAGTGTGTGGTTAGAGTCCAGTGAGTGTGTGGTTAGAGTCCAGTGAGTGTGTGGTTAGAGTCCAGTGAGTGTGTGGTTAGTCCAGTGAGTGTGTGGTTAGAGTCCAGTGAGTGTGTGGTTAGTCCAGTGAGTGTGTGGTTAGAGTCCAGTGAGTGTACATAAATAATAATAATAACAAATGTATGCACTCACTAAGTCGCTTTGGTTAAGAGTGTCTGCTAAATGCCAAAAATTGAAATAAAATAATGGGGTCAATGCAAATAGTCCGGGTAGCCATTTGATTAACTGTTCAGCAGTCGTATCGCTATGGGGTAGAAACTGCTTCTGACCTGTTACTAGAGCGTATACAGTGCATTCGGGAAAGTATTCAGACCCCTTGACTTTTTCCAGATTTTGTTACGTTACAGCCTTATTCTAAAATGTATTAAATTGTTTTCATTTTCCTCATCAAGCTACATACAATACCCCACAATGACAAAGCAAAAACAGGTTTTTAGAATGATTTGGAAATGTATTAAAAAGCCACTCCTGCATTGTTTTGGCTGTGTGTTTAGGGTCGTTGTCCTGTTGGAAGGTGAACCTTCACCCCAGTCTGAGGTCATGGGCGCTCTGAAGCAGGTTTTCATCAAGGATCTCTCTGTGCTGTGCTCTGTTCATCTTTCCCTCAATCCTGACTAGTCTCCCAGTCCCTGCTGCTGAAAAATATCCTCACAGCATGATGCTGCCACCACCATGCTTCACCGTAGGGATGTTGCCAGGTTTCCTCCAGACATGATGCTTGGCATTCAGGCCAAATAGTTCAATCTTGGTTTCATCAGACCAGAGAATCTTTTTCTTATGGTCTGAGAGTCTTTAGGTGCCTTTTGGCAAACTCCAAGCAGGCTGTCTTGTGCCTTTTACTGAGGAGTGGCTTCCGTCTGGCCACTCCACCATAAAGGCCTGATTGGTGGAGTGCTGCAGAGATGATTGTCCTTCTGGAAGGTTCTCCCATCTCCACAGAGGAACTCTGGAGCTCTGTCAGAGTGATCATCAGGTTCCTGATAACCTCCCTGACCAAGGCCCTTCTCCCCCGATTGCTCAGTTTGGCCAGGCGGCCAGCTCTAGGAAGAGTCTTTCAAAACTTCTTTAATTTAAGAATGATGTAGGCCACTGTGTTCTTGGGGACATTCAATGCTGCAGACATTTTTTGGTACCCTTCCCCAGATCTGTGCATCGACACAATCCTGTCTCGGAGCTCTACGGACAATTCCTTCGACCTCATGGCTTGGTTTTTCTAAGACATGCACTGTCAACTGTGGAACCTTATATAGACAGGTGTGTGCCTTTCCAAATCATGTCCAATCAATTTAATTTACCACAGGTGGACTCCAACCAAGTTGTAGGAACATCTCAAGGATGATCATGGCAAATAGGATGCACCTGAGCTCAATTTAGAATCTCATAGCAAAGGGTCTGAATACTTATGTAAATAAGGTATTTCTGTTTATTTAGTTTTATACATTTGCTAAAAATTCTAAAAATGTTGCTTTGTCACTATCTGGTATTGTGTGTAGATTGATTAGGATTTTTATAAGGCTGTAACATAACAAAATGTGAATAAAGTCAAGGGGTCTGAATAATTTCCAAATGCACTGTGTGTCATTACCGTTAGGGTTGATTGGCTTGTCACCTGGCAGTTGAGACCCGGGCCAGGGCAGTGAGGGGGTGCTGTCCTCCACTCTGGTCTCATTTATGGACGTATCAAACACAAACAGGGTTTTGTACTGGAGGGGAGGTGCAATGACAGTGTTATTAAGTGATCATTAAATGATGTCCTGCTGCTGTTTAACAGGGGACGGACATGGTGACCATTCCAACAGTTATGTTGGATGAAGCCTACCTGTTTATCGATGGTGGATGTGTAAATCACAGAGAAGTTCACGTCCCTGTCCCCATTCTCATCCAGCACGTAGTATCCCCCCATACCTGCACACAGACACTATTATGTCTAACCCTTTAAAAGTATCACCATTTATCCTCCTGAGCAGAAAACTGCCCTTAACAACCAGTTGCTCCCTTATTATAGCACAAATAATCACACCTCTGTGAGCAACAATTCCAAAGAAATTGAGGCTACGGCCTAGTGCCATTATCAAGGTTCAGGTTGGGAAATGTTATCTAACACAAGAGGTTGCGGAAGACATATAACCAGCTGAACTACTATGGTCCTCAGCTATAAATGGACAAAATGTGAAACATTGACCATAAAAGTCAGCCAAGAGAGAACACTCTAATTAGCCATGTACTGCACTGTAAAAACAATCTAAGTGAATGGGATTCTGCATAATGTGTGGCCTTTCGTTTCTGTGTGGAGAATGACGGAGGTTTGCGAAAGTTCCCGTTGGACGGGAGTCAAAGATCAGATGCTAAAGGTTGCCGCCGAGCAGCTTTGCCAAGTCCAACAAGTATAGGTTCTCACCATTGCCTGACTTAAAATGTTATGGTGTTTAAATGGAGGACTGAGGACAGTATGGACCAGGGCTCTGGCCATTAGGCCCTCCTATACCTTGAAAAGAGACATTCCTGAAGGGGTTTACGTCGGGGAGCTCTGTGGTGGTTGGCTGTGTTGCTCTGCCTCTCAGCTCATTGGTCAACCTCTGCCTCAGCACATGGCCAAAGAGCAACACGCCGTCATGGTACCCCGCCACATAGTCATTTAACTCCTGCAACAGGAGAGGGGAAGCAGTCAGGAAGACGGAGAGACAGAGAGAGAGAGAGAGAGAGAGAGAGAGACAGAAAGAGAGAGAGAGAGAGAGAGAGAGAGAGAGAGAGAGAGAGAGAGACAGAAAGAGAAAGAGAAAGAGAGAGAGAGAGAGAGAGAGAGATGGTATCTCTGTTCAGACATTAGGAGGTCAGAAGAATTGAGGAATGAAGATAGATGAGTTGAGCAGAGACTAACCGTGCTGTTGTAAACTACTGTGTTGTTGTATTGTCTCTCAGGCAAGGTGAGCACCAGAACATTGTCCATGCTTGGGTTGGCAGTCATGTTAGTGTGATACCCATGGCTAGAAGAGAGAAAAGTTACATGGTTTCAACTTTCAATCAGTGTCCTCAAAAAAAAAACAATGTAATGTAGTGTAACAAACTACCAAAACCAGTCTTACTTATAGATATCGATGAGGATGAAGACAATTTCTGGGGGAATCGTTGTTTCGTTCTTTATAGTGGTGATGTCATCTGGGGTTCCACAGAGAATGAATACTGAAAAACATTGTGCAGGGGTGATAAAACCGTGTGATGAAATAACACCTTAAAGCATGTAGCTAGATTACAAAGGTTTGTTTTTAGTAACCATTGATTTACTTCCTATTCGTGGTGGAAACAGTGGCTGGTGTGTAAGGCATGGATAAGACTTGAGAAGGTATTGAAGAAGACAGAGGGAGGCACACACCGTTGCTGTGTCTGTTTTCAGACTGAATAGCTTGCTTTAGCTCTTTCTTGCTGCGTAGCATCTCTCTTGAGATTGACATAGCAAACTGGACCGAGGGTGCCTCCAGAGCATTGATGTACCTATGACGATGGCAAAAGGGAAGTGATGTAACGGTGCACTATGGAGCACCCAACAACAAACAATCAATCAAACGTACGTATGTATGTTACAGTGTTACAGTCTACCATACACATGCTATGACCATCTCTGTACAGTCTGTATGTGTGTACATGGCGGAAATCCCCTTTCAAATGCACAGGTGTTCCATCTCACCAAAAACAGTCTTCAGTTTGGTCTGCCTTCTTGTAGACATAAGCCCTCCCCCAGTGCATCTTCAGACCATGTCTGGTGAAGTTCCAGAAGTGGACAAAGAAGTTGGAGATCTTGCGTGCCGGGGGCAGCAGGCGGGACAGGTTGGCCTTGTAGTCACAGGACAGACCAAAGCTCCCGGCGGAGATGATGGGGATAGTCAGGGTCAGGCCTATCTCCACGCTGAGACACACAGACCGGGGGTCACAATCTGTCCTTATCTTACAGGACAGCATATTATAAACCAGCATAACAATAAACGCTATTATCATAATCACCTAGTGGGTCATTTACCACACGTACACATCATCAACTACTAATAATCAGGCAAAACAAGTGCTTGTTCAATGGGGATGACAGAGACGGGGATCATTGACATGTGTGTGTGCGTGCAAGACAGAGAGAGTACTTACTCCACCATAAAGAAAGTGGCAAATGTACAGGAGGGTCCCAGCATGGCACATCCCACCTCACCTTTAGTCTGCAGCACAAACAAATGCGTATATAAACATAGGCACTCATATTGTTGAGTAATGGGGAAGGGCTTGTCCCTGTCTCTTACTCTTTCTGAAATAATGTCATCTTTATTCATCTTATAGGCCCTCTTCATCAGCCCAATTTTAATCTGACTGAAATTGCTGTTTAGTTTCAGTATAGTCACTGCGGCATACGTCCGTAAGAATGAGAACTTCGCCACCTGATGTCTTAGAACAGTTTCAGTAGCCAAGCGGATCCAAAGGATATGCCTACAGTGAATGGTTGAAATTACACTTCAATGGCAATTAATCTTCTCATCTAAATCAGTCAACATATAATATCTTCAAGTCGCAATGGTCTCCTGGAAGACAATGTATCAAGATGAGAATGGACATTACTGTCTAAAAAAGACTGGCTCACATGCAGGGACTTTAGGATTTCCACTCCCTCACAGGTGCTGCTCCCACAGCCTCTTCGTTTGTACAGCGTGGTGTTGAACCCATTGAAATTAGCCGTTAACTTGGTGTTCAAACCTTGGCAAGGGAGAGAGTGTTGTAGGAGGATGAGATAATAACGGTTATCAAGCATAATGAAATGTCCAATAGGTTTGTGTGGTAGGTTACAGCTTAATTTTGTTTATCACTTACAAATGAATTTCATGTTGACAAAGTAAATTCAAATGAAAAAATAAATGCATGTTTCTGTACCTGCTGCCATGTTCAGTTGCCAGTCCGCTTCAATTGCTTGCAACACTGCAACCTTTACAAACCCGAGGCTCCAGTCTGAGGTTTGATCCTCCAAAAGTACAACGTTCATGGTGTATTTGGGTTTGGATTTCATGCATTTGTCCAGCATTCGACTCTCAACAAGTGCCACAAATAAGACTCCAACGCACAGAATTATTTTTGAATTCAACATTTTGATGCTCTACAGAACAGGACTTAATTAAAAAAATATAGTAAAAAAAAAACTCCACTATCTAAATCCAGATGTAGACACCCCCTTAAGGGCTGAAGGCCACTCCAAACCAAAAAGGTAGAGAAGTTAGAACTAGTAAAAAGGACAAAGGTTGTTTTAAAAAAATGGGATGTTTAAAAAAAATTGTCCATTTTAGTAACCTACTTCAATTCTTAGATATAAATATAAAATGAAAAACAATGTTAGAACTAGAACAAATTAACACACTAAGTTATTTGCAATCACATGAGACACACCTACCAGAGCTAAGGTAGAACAAGAAAAAATGGGATAGAAAGAACGTCATTTTTTAAAAGAGGTGAAGTTGTTTATGTCAGCTCAACCAACTCTCTGGATAAAGTAATGGTAAATTAACAAAAAGTAGACAGCCCTCTGATATTAAAAGTAAAAAGGTTTGAAGGAGTAGCGAAGGCAATAGACCCACCTGTGAGCGCTTCAGTGAGATAGCACCTGTCAGCCACTCTGTCCCACGCGTTAATGAACAACCACCAGGTGACAGATTGTGCACACAGACGAGGAAGGGCAGCTATGCCTGACACCCACAGTTCATTTATTTATATATCTCAATATGAAACTGAATGATTTAATCATGTTAATAAACATGCGATTTGTCGACCCTGTCAACGTATTGGAAGAATCCTGTAGTATACAGAACACCCTATAGAAACATTGTAATTGCCCTTATTAACTTATTGTAGGCCCTGCAATAATCGACTTACCTCTGAGAGTTTATCTCTTTAAGCATGGCCTTTATTGAGTCTCTATTGTTTCCTTGTATAGGATACAATAGAGAGTAGGCCTAAATCCAATGTTCAACTGACTAGTAGAAGGAATTGGAGGAAACAATGTCATTAGGAGGAACAAAAATACAAGAGATGAAAACAAAGACAGGAATGTTGACAAGGAGGCATGTGAAAATCAAACAGGTAGATGTGAAATCGTATTGAGGACAATGGAAATGACATAATTATTATATAGCAACACAGTCTAGAATGTCCCAGAAACTCCACGTTCAGTAGACGGGAGAGTTTTTCCTGTGAGAGGGGCGAAGGTCACAAAAGGCCATAAAATGGATGCCTTGTGTGTTGCAGATAAATTTGTTGGTTATAAAACAAGTTGATTGCAAGCCTATAAAACAGTTTGCTAGCCCTTTAAATGGGCAATCTGCAGTTGAAACAATAACAAAGTGTACTCTCAGCCACAGTTTAGGTAAAAAGCTGAGTAATGGGGCTGGAGAAATGTAACCACTCTCAAATTCATAGATAAAGCTATGGATGCAAGGTCTGACCAACCATGATATCAAACGATAGCTTTAACCATGTTTTGAAGCTAGGCAATTTTTGTTTACATTTACATTGTTTTCAAACATTTGAGTAAAACAAGCATATATTTTATGGTTCTGATGGGATACGACAGTTGAACTAAACTCATGAGATATTTATGAGCTATATTCTTCAAGAATCAATGGGTACATGTCACTAATATATAAATCCAAAAATGGACAACTGCGGATTGCCCCTTTATAGCATGCACACCACAACATTTTGTGAAATATACACATTTTGGAGAGACATATCAACTAAACATTTTCATATATTCATAGACGATTACACAGTTTTATTTTCAGTTATCCAAAACATGTATAGTTCACATAAAATCCTGAGAACGGGTTGCAGAAATACATAGTCCTTCTCTGTGACAGAGCCTGTGTGTAGTCTAGACTATAAAACATTTTCCAGGCTTGCTTGTGTGTTTGAGCTGCTATATTCCTCTCTTCCTCACTGCCCTCCTCCTACGATTGTGCCCAATCTCTACGTGTATCATTCATTATCGCACTCACTATTGCTCATGTTTTCACATTACTGTTGTTTTGCTCCTCATTGAACAGGAAATCATGACCGAAGCTCTTGCAGTGTATGTTTATTGTTTGGGTTGCCTTCGTGTATTTACTCTGAGTGTGCATCTCTTTCTGGCATAAAAACATCTTCGCCCCAATACCTTGAACTCTGACAGTAACTCCATCATGTTCTGAGGCAATGGGCTGTTAGTTCTGTTTACTCAAGTCATATACTCTGCACACACTCTTACATGTACACCGACGTGTTCAGGAAGGAGAACTGGGCAGCGGTGCTGTAAAAAAGTATGTAAACATTACATTGAATGTGTCTGAGTGTAATGACTGGGTTGGTTTGGGAAATCCAGTCATTCTGCCACATGAACACACAGAGAGAGAGAGAGAGAGAGAGAGAGAGAGAGCTGAGAATGCTTCCATCTTCAAACACCCCAGTTGATTAGAAAATGGAGTAATAATGTGTTAAAGGAACAAGGGATTGTTTTTATAGTGACTGTAAAGCTCTCTGATTGCCACTGGACAGAGTGGCAGGACGCGTGCCTGTTATGGATGTTTTTGTTTCCCTCAGTAATATGGGCTTTGCTGAACACTTCAGTGAATCTATAAAAAGATAGGAAGGCTGTCTATGAAAATGCTTCCTCCCATACACACACAAACAATACCTGTAGGCATACCATAAATAAGAAATAAGTCATTTTGAATATAAGTACTGCTACTTAAAACATATAAAACACATTTTCAAATATAAATCATAAAGACATTGTCTAATGAGTTAAATCTTGCCTACTGCATAGAGTGATTGGTTGTGCATCACAAAGTGTTTATGAGCAATAAACGCCCACACGTCCAAGCAGAGTATTTTCTGTTTGCTATATGGTCTCTCAGTGTTTTTCTCAGTGACTGAGGCTCATAATGAGATACCTATGGCCTGAGTGACCATCTATCTCCTTTAGCCAACCCTATTTATCTCTGTCCGTCCTGTAAATAAAATATTGAGCAAAAACACAGATAGTACAAAGCTCTGGATACTGCAGAAGCAGACTGTCACCCCGACTAGGACCCTGACACATTTTTAATGAAGGGGAAAGTGAGAGTTGAGTAATGGTAAACTCACTAAGGCATGTTGCAAGTTGTATGTTGTGACTTGCGACTGTGAGTAATCCTGTCTCTGCTTCACAGTATCTGCTATGTTATCTCCTTCCCCTTATCTATTCATGGCGTTGGAATTAATGGGGCCTTTTAAAATACAGACTTAGTGATGTTATGTTACTAAGGCCAATCGAAGCATGTCTTTAAAGTCAAACATAGATGGCTTTTTCTTTAACATTATTCTTATATTCGGGGCGGCAGCGTAGCCTAGTGGTTAGAGCGTTGGACTAGTAACCGGAAGGTTGCGAGTTCAAACCCCCGAGCTGACAAGGTACAAATCTGTCGTTCTGCCCCTGAACAGGCAGTTCACTGTTCCCAGGCCATCATTGAAAATAAGAATTTGTTCTTAACTGACTTGCCTGGTTAAATAAAGGTAAAATAAAATAAAAAAAATATTCCATATACATACACACAGAAATAATATATTGTTACAAATTAAAGACACAAATAGATACCAGGCCAAATCAATGATGTGATTTATTGCTGTTGTGAAATGTGAGAGGTACACTGCCGTTCAAAAGTTTGGGGTCACTTAGAGATGTCCTTGTTTCTGAAAGAAAAGCACATTTTTTGTCTATTAAAATAACATCACATTGATCAGAAATACAATGTAGACATTGTTAATGTTGTAAATGACTATTGTAGCTGGAAACTGCAGATTTTTTATGGAATATCTCCATAGGCGTAGAGGCCCATTATCAGCAACCATCACTCCTGTGTTCCAATGGTATGTTGTGTTAGCTAATCCAAGTTTATCATTTAAAAAAGGCTAATTGATAATTAGAAAACCCTTTTGTAGTTATATTAGCACAGCTGAAAACTGTTGTACTGATTAAAGAAGCAATAAAACTGACCTTCTTTAGACTAGTTGAGTATCTGGAGCTTCAGCATTTCTGGGTTCAATTACAGGCTCAAAATGGCCAGAAACAAATACCTTTTTTTCTGAAACTCGTCAGTCTATTCTTGTTCTGAGAAATGAAGTCTATTCCATGAGAGAAATTGCCAAGAAACGGAAGATCTCGTACAATGCTGTGTACTACTTTCTCCACAGAACAGGACAAACTGGCTCTAACCAGAATAGGAAGAGGAGTGGGAGGCCACAGTGCACAACTGAGCAAGAGGACAAGTACATTAGAGTGTCTAGTTTGAGAAACTGATCCCTCACAAGTCCTGAACTGGCAGCTTCATGAAATAGTACCCGCATAACACCAGTCTCAACGTCAACAGTGAAGAGGCGACCCTGGGATGCTGGCCTTCTAGGCAGAGTTCCTCTGTCCAGTGTCTGTGTTCTTTTGCCCATCTTAATCTTTTATTTTTCTTGGCCAGTCTGAGATATGTATTTTTCGTTGCAACTCGGCCTAGAAGGCCAGCATCCCGGAGTTGCCTCTTCACTGTTGATGTTGAGACTGGTGTTTTGCGGGTACTATTTCATGAAGCTGCCAGTTGAGGACTTGTGAGACGTCCAGCTACAATAGTCATGTACAAAATTAACAGTGTCTACACTGTATGTCTGATCAAATGGTTGTTATTTTAATGGACAAAAAAAATGCTTTTCTTTAAAAAACAAACATTTCTAAGTGACCCCAAACTTTTGAACGGAAGTGTATATTGGTCATTAATGGTGGCCATTCAAAGCCATTCATCACCTGCTGCAATTCAGCTTTGTATGATCTCCATTTCTGCCCTCAGTTTATTACCCATTATTCACATTACAACTATCTTACTGACAATAAAGAACAACAGAAGTTCAAAGTCTGCCTAACCTAGTCTTAAATGTTGCTCAATAGACAACCCTTTGTGAATTTATCAGATGGCCCTTATACCTAGTGTCTCCTTAGCATAGTCTAGTGATGGGCCTATTCACAAAAAACAATCCCAACAGATGCTGTTAGTCTTATTGTGTTCATGACTATGTAGCCATTCTCCTGAAAGTGGTGAATGAGGTTATACAAAACCATCGAATTCTATAAAATGTGCTCCTCTGATATCTATTCCTAGATGAAGGTGCATTGTGCGTATCAGCTAAATATAGAGCAAGAGTATACCAAGATAACTGGTAGATAACTGGTAGCAGGATAAAAGACACACAACAGGAGTTTTAATTAATTTAGTTTCAAGTTGTATTAGTCGTATGTACAGGATACACATGGTCCAACTAAATGCTTACTTTTCAACAATGCAACAATAAGAAATATTTTTGAAATCTATTTGAAATGCATAGTTTTCATGTCCATTCACAATATCAATTAGAATGTCAAAATATGGACTGTTTATTAAGGAGTGATGCAGAACAAATGGCCATCTGTGCCAATAGGGACCAGGACTATAATCATGTCTTTATGTAAACATGATTTTTCCTTTGACGCTAATAGACCTTTCATCTTTATTTGAGTTTCTCACCACCCACAAGACATGTTAGGATTGCAAATACCCTTAACAGATAAATCAATCTAACAGCCCTCAGAACCGCCTTCGGAATATAGCTGTTCTGCACTATGCCATTTGGCTTCCATAGGGCACAAGCACGCATATTGTTTTAGCCTGCCCTCTAGTGGACAACTAACTTACTGATAATAAAAGCGATCACTCAAACGTCCTGGTAATCCTCTATCCAGACAGAGTGTGAGTGTGTATCTTGGAAGTTGGATCTATCACCATTTTATACAGGTAACTAAAAGCAACACTTGATGGAGATATCAACTAAACGTTATTCATCATACATTTCTCACTGCCCTGGCTGGCCTGATTAATGCCCTGGCTGGCCTGACATGCAGTAAGGAATTATTCTATTGCTTGGGCTGTGAATTTATTATATGATAGCCTACATTGTACAGATCTAGGCACAGTCTGAGCACTGTCCTTCCCTCTAGGTGAACGGTCGAATGACTGTTGAGATGGGTTTTAATCCGTCTTGATTTGACATGCGAGGCGGCAAAGGACTTCTATGTTTATATATCTTACCAACACCCACTTCGCGTCATCCAACATAAAAGCTGCGATTGGCTGTTTGCATGTAGCCTACGAGAGTCGAGACATTGTTGCAAAATAAACCTGAGACTTGTCGAGCTGCCTGTGATGGTTCTCTGAATTCGATCGGGAACGGTGGCCGAACTATTCTTCAGTCTGAGGATAAGCTACAGTTCAACAACTATTGGATATGGTTTGTCGTTATCTACTAGACCGCGTGGCATACATTATTCATCCAACTAGTGGTAGGCAATAGATTTTACAGTGTACCGTATTGTAGCCTATACAGTAGTCTTTGTTTTGCATTAGAGGCGAGACCAGAAAATTGTCACTCTTTCCCAGAATATTTATTACACATTAATAACATTATCATTACTTACACAATAGTAACACTACCTTCACTTACACATTAGTAACACTATCATTGCAAAATAAGAAATGGATGAATCAAATGGTTCTTCAAAAAGGACTATTCTGTGTTTATTTGACGTGGACGGCACTCTTACCCCACCGAGAGAGGTAGGCTAAATAGCATGTTTTATTATCCCGTTGTATTAATTGTGCTTTGTTTGTCATTTTCTTTCTTCTAACGTTGCTGTCCAACTTGTCAAACCTTTCTATTTTTCAAGGAATTATAGGGCGCTTTGCCAATTCCCATGCCATCTTGATAGCACAAAACTGTTGCAATAATGTCAATCAATGTCTTATCTGCAGCAAGGTCTGGAATGTTCCTGCATGTTATTTAATGATTTACTATTTTCTGTCGATGTACTTCCTGATAATGTTGGCAAACACCATCATTTTCTGTCCTTCCAAGTTCTTGTTTTCATATATTATTTAATCCCGTGGTTGTAGCCTACAAATGCTGTCGTCCGTCAACTCTTTTGAATGAAACTGAAATGTCTTCGTTTGCATCTGAAGCTTTGTATTTCACTAAAAGTAGCGCGCACCCCATGGAGCAGAGACATTCATTTGGATGAACGTTGTGTCCTCCGTCCGTACGAGAACACGACTGTAGGCTACTGTTGCCTACTTGCACAACACTTATGAAGTCAAATTTCATATAGCATCCTGGTGGTGGTCAACCCTAGACCACCGTTACACTGGGACACTGCTTACGCCCATTCAAAATAGCCTATAACTGCTGTTTCCTGAAAGTTTCATGTCCGTCCATGTGAAGTAACAATTACCTTGCAACTGTTCGCACCAATCCTTCAATGCCCAGTGTTTTATATATATTGCCACACTATTAGGTTGGATAAGGTGAAATTGTGAAAATTATAATATATATATTATAATAATGCCCTTTTAGTGTAAGAGCTGTTTGAAAAGACAGCTGTTGAATTTCAGACTGTTTTGGTGGGATGGAGTTTTGTAATGCCTGGTGATATCATTAGTTAATAGACCAATGAGAAAGAGTGTTCCAAACCTCTCTGCCAATAACAGCTCATTGTTTTGTTTCCCCCTTCCCACTCAGACCACTCTCAAACAGTCCTAGCAAAATTCTTGCTTGAGAAATTGCTCTTTGCTCTGAAGCTATTTCTGTTTCTTTTTGACAATTACGGTACTTCATTGTTACCCAGAAATGATTTGATTTTGAGATAACAACAGCTGCATTGGAACTTTAACAGACAGATAAACTGATCGTAAACAACTTAAAGTGGGTACATGGGAAGAGGAGTCACATGGAGTTCCTACCCTAAAAACAGACTACTTTGATCAAGGATGTTGACATTCATAATGGAGGTAGCCTATTAGTTATGTCCTCGGCCTCTTTTGACCCCCAGATTTGAAATGCAAGATAATCAATGAATAATCAGGGAAACGGCTCTCTAGTGTTTTTCATCATGATTTCAGTAGTTGAACAAAAAAAATACTCATTCATATGAAGATAAATGGTTAACTTTCTGTTACACAATGCTGCATCAATGCATGTCTTTGCAAGTGTCGTGTGAACACAGGCAGTTCTCCGTGTCTTCAAATAATTCAATCAAACAGGAGGATAAACATTTAGATTATCCCTCGTATCTCTGCCCATCGTCACAAGATGATGTCTTTGTTGTAACATAGCCTACAATATGATCGTTTTTTTTTTTTTTTGTCTATCTGCATTCTTGTCTCAGTGTCTGGACCGGTGATGTACAGAAATGTTCAATGATCGCCGTGTAGGCAGTGCCCAGTTCAGCAGCCGTTGGTCGGTCACAGAGACATAAGTGTGCAGAATGAACCCACTGCCCTTATATTATGTAATGCAGTTTCCTCATGTGAGCATGAAGCGGTCCCTGCCTGATCCATCTGCCCAAGTCTCTCTGGCAAGATGGAAAGCTGGTTTAATAGGATTATGTCTGCAGAGGATCAATAGACCACTATCAAAGTTGCTCCTCCTTCAGAGACAGATGCCTATCTCACTCGGTCAATGCTACCTAACCTCACAAACAAAAGCATTCTCCTGCTTTGTGGTCAGACAACAAAAGCAGTTTTAAGAACTGTAAATGCCTGTCTTGTCACAGTTTATATTATGAGTCCCTAAAACAGTGTTTTCAATGATAGACAACACAAACAGGTACAGACTGTGTGTGTGTCTGTCTGTGTGCACTCATCATGTGTTTACGCGTCATGCGTGTGTGCTTACACCCTGCAGAAAATTGACCCTAAGCTGGATGAGTTTTTCCAGTCTCTGCGCAGGAAGGTGAAGATCGGCATAGTGGGTGGATCAGACTACTCAAAGATCGCAGAACAGCTGGGGGAGGGAGATGAAGGTGAGCACTCCTCATTCTCACTTTGGTCTCATTTCAGTCTCACATATTCACCCTCAAACCCATATTATTGCCTTTCTCTCACAGGGCTTTGCAAACCCCAAAAGGCTGTCGCTTTCATGGTCGTGAAATTATTGAAAGGAAATTCACCAGAGAGGGGTCTTTCATGTTGGCAGCCCACTCTCATTTGACATCAGTCCATAAATAACAGACATAGACGAAAGCAGCTACATCATAACTGAAGTCTCCGCTCCGGGTCGCACATGGACCCAGGTGGAGTTACATGTTTGCTCATGTACCTGTGTTGCCTTGACACACTGACCCTGTGGTGGAGTTTACACACAGCAGTGGAGACTGGCCACCAACACACTGACAACTGACCGTCATCACTCAGAGCAGCAACAAAAGTAAAGTGACGAACGATAGAGTAAATAAAAGTGGGAGTGCTACTAGTGCATTCAAGGCTTTGTTTTCAGTGCATTTCTGCATCAACAGTTCTCTATCCTGATCATCCCCAGACTGCATTATGCAAGACTGATTGAGATGCTCAGTACTTTGATACTCTAGCCATGTGAGATACAGTGCCTTGCGAAAGTATTCAGCCCCCTTGAACTTTGCAACCTTTTGCCACATTTCAGGCTTCAAACATAAAGATATAAAACTGTATTTTTTTGTAAAGAATCAACAACAAGTGGGACACAATCATGAAGTGGAACGACATTTATTGGATATTTCAAACTTTTTTAACAAATCAAAAACTGAAAAATTGGGCGTGCAAAATTATTCAGCCCCCTTAAGTTAATACTTTGTAACGCCACCTTTTGCTGCGATTACAGCTGTAAGTCGCTTGGGGTATGTCTCTATCAGTTTTGCACATCGAGAGACTGACATTTTTTCCTCCTTGCAAAACAGCTCGAGCTCAGTGAGGTTGGATGGAGAGCATTTGTGAACAGCAGTTTTCAGTTCTTTCCACAGATTCTCGATTGGATTCAGGTCTGGACTTTGACTTGGCCATTCTAACACCTGGATATGTTTATTTTTGAACCATTCCATTGTAGATTTTGCTTTATGTTTTGGATCATTGTCTTGTTGGAAGACAAATCTCCGTCCCAGTCTCAGGTCTTTTGCAGACTCCATCAGGTTTTCTTCCAGAATGGTCCTGTATTTGGCTCCATCCATCTTCCCATCAATTTTAACCATCTTCCCTGTCCCTGCTGAAGAAAAGCAGGCCCAAACCATGATGCTGCCACCACCATGTTTGACAGTGGGGATGGTGTGTTCAGGGTGATGAGCTGTGTTGCTTTTACGCCAAACATAACGTTTTGCATTGTTGCCAAAAAGTTCAATTTTGGTTTCATCTGACCAGAGCACCTTCTTCCACATGTTTGGTGTGTCTCCCAGGTGGCTTGTGGCAAACTTTAAACAACACTTTTTATGGATATCTTTAAGAAATGGCTTTCTTCTTGCCATTCTTCCATAAAGGTCAGATTTGTGCAATATATGACTGATTGTTGTCCTATGGACAGAGTCTCCCACCTCAGCTGTAGATCTCTGCAGTTCATCCAGAGTGATCATGGGTCTCTTGGCTGCATCTCTGATCAGTCTTCTCCTTGTATGAGCTGAAAGTTTAGAGGGACTGTCACGACTTCCGCCGAAGTTGGCTCTCCTTCCTGTTCGGGCGGTGCTCGGCGGTCGTCGTCACCGTCCTACTAGCCACCATCGATCCCTTTTTCGTTTGTCTGTTGGTTTTGTCTTATTAGTTTCACCTGTGTGTATTTTAGTTTATTGACGTCCTTATATGTAGTAGGTTGTCCCGCCCTTGTTTCGTGCGGGATTGTTTTGGTTTCATGTGTTTTCGTGAATACGTAGTTGGTTATTTGCTCCGATATATTTAATCCTGTGTTGGATTATTTCACCCTGTATTTTGGGTTGACCGTGTTTGGTTCCGGAGAATAAACTATCGACTCACTGCACCTGCTCTCTGCGCCTGATTCCACCCACCTTGTTAATACGTGACAGGGACGGCCAGGTCTTGGTAGATTTGCAGTGGTCTGATACTCCTTCCATTTCAATATTATCGCTTGCACAGTGCTCCTTGGGATGTTTAAAGCTTGGGAAATCTTTTTGTATCCAAATCCGGCTTTAAACTTCTTCACAACATTATCTCGGACCTGCCTGGTGTGTTCCTTGTTCTTCATGATGCTCTCTGCGCTTTTAACGGACCTCTGAGACTATCACAGTGCAGGTGCATTTATACGGAGACTTGATTACACACAGGTGGATTGTATTTATCATCATTAGTCATTTACAGTGCCTTGCGAAAGTATTCGGCCCCCTTGAACTTTGCGACCTTTTGCCACATTTCAGGCTTCAAACATAAAGATATAAAACTGTATTTTTTTGTGAAGAATCAACAACAAGTGGGACACAATCATGAAGTGGAACGACATTTATTGGATATTTCAAACTTTTTTAACAAATCAAAAACTGAAAAATTGGGCGTGCAAAATTATTCAGCCCCTTTACTTTCAGTGCAGCAAACTCTCTCCAGAAGTTCAGTGAGGATCTCTGAATGATCCAATGTTGACCTAAATGACTAATGATGATAAATACAATCCACCTGTGTGTAATCAAGTCTCCGTATAAATGCACCTGCACTGTGATAGTCTCAGAGGTCCGTTAAAAGCGCAGAGAGCATCATGAAGAACAAGGAACACACCAGGCAGGTCCGAGATACTGTTGTGAAGAAGTTTAAAGCCGGATTTGGATACAAAAAGATTTCACAAGCTTTAAACATCCCAAGGAGCACTGTGCAAGCGATAATATTGAAATGGAAGGAGTATCAGACCACTGCAAATCTACCAAGACCTGGCCGTCCCTCAAAACTTTCAGCTCATACAAGGAGAAGACTGATCAGAGATGCAGCCAAGAGGCCCATGATCACTCTGGATGAACTGCAGAGATCTACAGCTGAGGTGGGAGACTCTGTCCATAGGACAACAATCAGTCGTATATTGCACAAATCTGGCCTTTATGGAAGAGTGGCAAGAAGAAAGCCATTTCTTAAAGATATCCATAAAAAGTGTCGTTTAAAGTTTGCCACAAGCCACCTGGGAGACACACCAAACATGTGGAAGAAGGTGCTCTGGTCAGATGAAACCAAAATTGAACTTTTTGGCAACAATGCAAAACGTTATGTTTGGCGTAAAAGCAACACAGCTGAACACACCATCCCCACTGTCAAACATGGTGGTGGCAGCATCATGGTTTGGGCCTGCTTTTCTTCAGCAGGGACAGGGAAGATGGTTAAAATTGATGGGAAGATGGATGGAGCCAAATACAGGACCATTCTGGAAGAAAACCTGATGGAGTCTGCAAAAGACCTGAGACTGGGACGGAGATTTGTCTTCCAACAAGACAATGATCCAAAACATAAAGCAAAATCTACAATGGAATGGTTCAAAAATAAACATATCCAGGTGTTAGAATGGCCAAGTCAAAGTCCAGACCTGAATCCAATCTAGAATCTGTGGAAAGAACTGAAAACTGCTGTTCACAAATGCTCTCCATCCAACCTCACTGAGCTTGAGCTGTTTTGCAAGGAGGAATGGGAAAAAATTTCAGTCTCTCGATGTGCAAAACTGATAGAGACATACTCCAAGTGACTTACAGCTGTAATCGCAGCAAAAGGTGGCGCTACAAAGTATTAACTTAAGGGGGCTGAATAACTTTGCACGCCCAATTTTTCAGTTTTTGATATGTTAAAAAAGTTTGAAATATCCAATAAATATCGTTCCACTTCATGATTGTGTCCCACTTGTTGTTGATTCTCCACAAAAAAATACAGTTTTATATCTTTATGTTTGAAGCCTGAAATGTGGCAAAAGGTCGCAAAGTTCAAGGGGGCCGAATACTTTCGCAAGGCACTGTAGGTCAACATTGGATCATTCAGAGATCCTCACTGAACTTCTGGAGAGAGTTTGCTGCACTGAAAGTAAAGGGGCTGAATAATTTTGCACGCCCAATTTTTCAGTTTTTGATTTGTTAAAAAAGTTTGAAATATCCAATAAATGTCGTTCCACTTCATGATTGTGTCCCACTTGTTGTTGATTATTCACAAAAAAATACAGTTTTATATCTTTATGTTTGAAGCCTGAAATGTGGCAAAAGGTCGCAAAGTTCAAGGGGGCCGAATACTTTCGCAAGGCACTGTATGTGTACAGTGAATGGACAGGACAGAGATTAATCTGGACTGTTCCAGGTAGTGTTACATAGGTGGTAATCTGCAATGACCAATAATCAAAATCAAATCAAATCAAATTTTATTTGTCACATACACATGGTTAGCAGATGTTAATGCGAGTGTAGCGAAATGCTTGTGCTTCTAGTTCCGACAATGCAGTAATAACCAACAAGTAATCTAACTAACAATTCCAAAACTACTGTCTTGTACACAGTGTGAGGGGATAAAGAATATGTACATAAGGATATATGAATGAGTGATGGTACAGAGCAGCATAGGCAAGATACAGTAGATGGTATCGAGTACAGTATATACATATGAGATGAGTATGTAAACAAAGTGGCATAGTTAAAGTGGCTAGTGATACATGTATCACATAAGGATACAGTCGATGATATAGAGTACAGTATATACGTATGCATATGAGATGAATAATGTAGGGTAAGTAACATTATATAAGGTAGCATTGTTTAAAGTGGCTAGTGATATATTTACATCATTTCCCATCAATTCCCATTATTAAAGTGGCTGGAGTTGAGTCAGTGTCAGTGTGTTGGCAGCAGCCACTCAATGTTAGTGGTGGCTGTTTAACAGTCTGATGGCCTTGAGATAGAAGCTGTTTTTCAGTCTCTCGGTCCCAGCTTTGATGCACCTGTACTGACCTCGCCTTCTGGATGATAGCGGGGTGAACAGGCAGTGGCTCGGGTGGTTGATGTCCTTGATGATCTTTATGGCCTTCCTGTGACATCGGGTGGTGTAGGTGTCCTGGAGGGCAGGTAGTTTGCCCCCGGTGATGCGTTGTGCAGACCTCACTACCCTCTGGAGAGCCTTACGGTTGAGGGCGGAGCAGTTGCCGTACCAGACGGTGATACAGCCCGCCAGGATGCTCTCGATTGTGCATCTGTAGAAGTTTGTGAGTGCTTTTGGTGACAAGCCGAATTTCTTCAGCCTCCTGAGGTTGAAGAGGCGCTGCTGCGCCTTCTTCACAATGCTGTCTGTGTGAGTGGACCAATTCAGTTTGTCTGTGATGTGTATGCCGAGGAACTTAAAACTTGCTACCCTCTCCACTACTGTTCCATCGATGTGGATAGGGGGGTGTTCCCTCTGCTGTTTCCTGAAGTCCACAATCATCTCCTTAGTTTTGTTGACGTTGAGTGTGAGGCTATTTTCCTGACACCACACTCCGAGGGCCCTCACCTCCTCCCTGTAGGCCGTCTCGTCGTTGTTGGTAATCAAGCCTACCACTTTTGTGTCGTCCGCAAACTTGATGATTGAGTTGGAGGTGTGCGTGGCCACGCAGTCGTGGGTGAACAGGGAGTACAGGAGAGGGCTCAGAACGCACCCTTGTGGGGCCCCAGTGTTGAGGATCAGCGGGGAGGAGATGTTGTTGCCTACCCTCACCACCTGGGGGCGGCCCGTCAGGAAGTCCAGTACCCAGTTGCACAGGGCGGGGTCGAGACCCAGGGTCTCGAGCTTGATGACGAGCTTGGAGGGTACTATGGTGTTGAATGCCGAGCTGTAGTCGATGAACAGCATTCTCACATAGGTATTCCTCTTGTCCAGATGGGTTAGGGCAGTGTGCAGTGTGGTTGAGATTGCATCGTCTGTGGACCTATTTGGGCGGTAAGCAAATTGGAGCGGGTCTAGGGTGTCAGGTAGGGTGGAGGTGATATGATCCTTGACTAGTCTCTCAAAGCACTTCATGATGACGGAAGTGAGTGCTACGGGGCGGTAGTCGTTTAGCTCAGTTACCTTAGCTTTCTTGGGAACAGGAACAATGGTGGCCCTCTTGAAGCATGTGGGAACAGCAGACTGGTATAGGGATTGATTGAATATGTCCGTAAACACACCGGCCAGCTGGTCTGCGCATGCTCTGAGGGCGCGGCTGGGGATGCCGTCTGGGCCTGCAGCCTTGCGAGGGTTAACACGTTTAAATGTCTTACTCACCTCGGCCGCAGTGAAGGAGAGACCGCAAGTTTTCGTTGCAGGCCGTGTCAGTGGCACTGTATTGTCCTCAAAGCGGGCAAAAAAGTTATTTAGTCTGCCTGGGAGCAGGACATCCTGGTCCGTGACTGGGCTGGATTTCTTCCTGTAGTCCGTGATTGACTGTAGACCCTGCCACATGCCTCTTGTGTCTGAGCCGTTGAATTGAGATTCTACTTTGTCTCTGTACTGACGCTTAGCTTGTTTGATAGCCTTGCGGAGGGAATAGCTGCACTGTTTGTATTCGGTCATGTTACCAGACACCTTGCCCTGATTAAAAGCAGTGGTTCGCGCTTTCAGTTTCACGCGAATGCTGCCATCAATCCACGGTTTCTGGTTAGGGAATGTTTTAATCGTTGCTATGGGAACGACATCTTCAACGCACGTTCTAATGAACTCGCACACCGAATCAGCGTATTCGTCAATGTTGTTGTCTGACGCAATACGAAACATGTCCCAGTCCACGTGATGGAAGCAGTCTTGGAGTGTGGAGTCAGCTTGGTCGGACCAGCGTTGGACAGACCTCAGCGTGGGAGCCTCTTGTTTTAGTTTCTGTCTGTAGGCAGGGATCAACAAAATGGAGTCGTGGTCAGCTTTTCCGAAAGGGGGGCGGGGCAGGGCCTTATATGCGTCGCGGAAGTTAGAGTAACAATGATCCAAGGTCTTTCCACCCCTGGTTGCGCAATCGATATGCTGATAAAATTTGGGGAGTCTTGTTTTCAGATTAGCCTTGTTAAAATCCCCAGCTACAATGAATGCAGCCTCCGGATAAATGGTTTCCAGTTTGCAAAGAGTCAAATAAAGTTCATTCAGAGCCAACGATGTGTCTGCTTGGGGGGGGATATATACGGCTGTGATTATAATCAAAGAGAATTCTCTTGGTAGATAATGCGGTCTACATTTGATTGTGAGGAATTCTAAATCAGGTGAACAGAAGGATTTGAGTTCCTGTATGTTTCTTTCATCACACCATGTCACGTTAGTCATAAGGCATACGCCCCCGCCCCTCTTTTTACCAGAAAGATGTTTTTTTCTGTCTGCGCGATGCGTGGAGAAACCTGTTGGCTGCACCGCTTCGGATAGCGTCTCTCCAGTAAGCCACGTTTCCGTGAAGCAAAGAACGTTACAGTCTCTGATGTCCCTCTGGAATGCTACCCTTGCTCGGATTTCATCAACCTTGTTGTCAAGAGACTGGACATTGGCAAGAAGAATGCTAGGGAATGGTGCACGGTGTGCCCGTCTCCGGAGTCTGACCAGAAGACCGCCTCGTTTCCCTCTTTTTCGGAGTCGTTTTTTTGGGTTGCTGCATGGGATCCACTCCGTTGTCCTGTTTGTAAGGCAGAGCACAGGATCCGCGTCGCGAAAAGCATATTCTTGGTCGTACTGATGGTGAGTTGACGCTGATCTTATATTCAGTAGTTCTTCTCGACTGTATGTGATGAAACCTAAGATGACCTGGGGTACTAATGTAAGAAATAACACGTAAAAAAACAAAAAACTGCATAGTTTCCTAGGAACGCGAAGCGAGGCGGCCATCTCTGTCGGCGCCGGAAGTTATTCCGCTGCACCAGGTACAACATGCCTGTGTTCCAGTTGGGGGAGTTTTTTTTAAGGCTGTGTACTGGTAGCTTGTGTTGTCTATTTACTATGAATGTTCTCGCAATAGCACACGTTTACCTAATTTGCCCTCTTTTTCTCTTACAGTGATACAGAAGTTTGACTATGTGTTTGCTGAGAATGGCACGGTGCAGTACAAAGATGGGAAGCTCCTTTCCAAACAGGTGGGTGTCACTGAGGTGAGGGAAGGAATAAAATATATTTTTGCTCACTAACAAGCTATTTAAACATGATTCCATGTAAACAACATGTAGGCACAACCTTTTTTCTTATAAACTGCTCTCAGCTAAGAAGACTGGAAGGGAAAGTTATGATCATGTCTTTTAAGAAAACTGCACTGTGTTAATAAGAAAAGACAGTTCAAATATTTGAACTCTGTCCTACAGGCCATCCAGAACCAGATAGGAGAGGAACTACTGCAGGACCTCATTAACTTCTGTCTCAGCTACATGGGGCTGATCAAGCTTCCCAAGAAAAGGTGAGACTCCCTCCCTCTGACCTACTTTCAGCTCCTTTTCTATGCATCTAGTCATTCAGAGGCCCCATGGCCACTTCAACCTGTCCATCACAGCTGTAGGCATTGGAGAAAGGAATGGTGGCTCTGTCAGCATTCCTAAAGGAGAGACTAAGACAGAAGGATTGATCTGTATCTGGGTGGAAATACTTATTTCCTTGAGAAACAAAGCAATTCTGGATCTAACACTAGAATCTCTAGAATTGTTGTATGATGGTTGGTAAAAAAAAACATGAGCTGGCGCACACTCAAAATAATAGTTTGTGTGGAGGTGCTGACTAATGGCGAATAAACTATAAACTATCATGATAAAGAAAGTCTCACACTCCATGTGTAATCTCCCAGCAATTTAATGGGTATTTACCAACACTTGGGCATTGGTAAATACACAATAAATTGCTGGGAGATTACACATGTATGCTGGTTGGTAACAAAGCCACACTAAAGTCTCTTTTTGCAGATTAATGCCTTATTCTGCCCTCAGGGGCACCTTTATCGAATTCCGCAACGGAATGCTGAACATCTCCCCCATTGGCCGGAGCTGCACACTTGAGGAGCGAATCGAATTCTCTGAAATTGACAAGGTATTACACAGTATAAGAGTGCCTAAATCATGATCCAAACAGCAGACATTATCTTCTAAGGAAAACGCCTAAACATATAAACTTTTAAAACGAATAGTAAACAAACAAAGCATGCGTTATTGATTGAGTCAGGTTTTCAATCTCTTATAACCTCAAATCACTGCACAGTGCAAGCAGGCATGCTTTTCTCTTATATTCTGTTACGTTGGGGCCTATTAAAAGGAGAAGAGAGTAAACAAGTCAAAACAATGCTGAGCTTTCAAGATGGCTGAACAGACAGCCCATTGATGTTTCACAGCCACACGTTATGGAGGGTTTAGTGGTCTGATGGGAGATGTGGAGAGGCTTAACCCTTAGTGGCCTGAAGCCTGACCCCTTTCCTTAACCTCTTCACAGAGAGAGAAAATCCGGGAGAAGTTTGTTGCGGCCCTGCAGGAGGAGTTTGCTGGGAAGGGTCTAAGATTTACTAGAGGTAAGCCAACTGGCACAGGATGTGAGCTGGGAATTAATATCAGTGTAACTATTAGCACCTCTAGTATTGTATTTCAGTATTATTTTGTATGCCATCTGTGCATGGTGTGATATCTACACTTGAAGACTCATTTATCTCTCAGATAGAAAGAACCCTGTTATGCCTTCAATGTACTAGCTCCTTTGCTGTCTTTTCCTTGCTGTTGCTTCCTATCTGCCAGTTCACAAAGACGATCTGCCATGCGTACTCAATCTCCTGGACACATTGTGCCCAACTTCATTAAACATTACTCTCCCCTGCTCCACTCTCTGAGGTTCAGAGATGTTTTCCTCTGGTTAGTCAGACTAGGTGTTTGCTGACTGTAACTAGGTGTGGGACTTCCTTAATGGCCTATGAAACTGTACACAATTCAGGCAGCTGCACAAACAGCTGGAGATAAGGCTGTTGTCTTCATAAGGCACTCTGTTAAAGCCTTGGGCCAGTAGCAGCAGTAGTTACAAACACACACATTCATCCTTACTTCATCCTAACGGCCTTACTTCACCCTAACTGAGTGACTGCCCTGGGAATCCCTCTGATTGCTGATATTAACTGGGAATCCTTCTGGTTGCTGATGTGGAAGCTGATGCTAATAGCACTGGCAGCAGAGCCCGTTGGAGGGCTGTTTACACTGCAGCCGCAGAGCCTGATAAAACAAGCCAATGGGAAGGCTTGTGGATACGATTTATGTGTTTGCTCATTGCAGTCTGTATCTGCACGTCTACCCTGCCTTGGTTTGTTCACATTTCACATATGCAATGCTGTTTATGCCTATGCGGCACTGTCTGTTCTTACGGCAGAGATTTTTGCTCGTGTCACTCAGCTCAAAAGGCGACATTGCAGTGTCACTTCAAATACAGGCACCTTTGTCCTGGCTATGTTTTCTTTCACCTTTATGGTGCATGGCCAGGGGTGGGGAAGGAACTGTGTGGGGGATGGGCTGAGGATGTGGGTGTTTGTGGCCAATACACCCTTTGATTGGCTGAAACCTCCCTAGCTGTTGCGTTTGTGAGCTTTCCCTTCGGGTCAAGCAGCAGTTGCTACATCCACTTTTGGACTAATACAGTAATGATATGTATCCATTGATTATTGAAGAATCACATCCATATGATCTTGAACAGTCGTACCCCGTCAGAACACAACATATAAGCTAGTTTTACTCCATTGTTTATAAACAAAGTAAATGTAAACAAATACTGTATAGCCTAAAAACATGGTTAAAGTTATCATTTTGATATCATGGATGGTCAGTCCTTGCATTCATAGCCCTGCCCTTGAATTTGAGAGTGCTCACGTGTCTCCAGTCCCATCGCCACACCTTTTACCGGTGAGGAGGGCGCTTTGTTATTGCTTCAACTGCTGGTTGCCGCTTTAAACACTGGGGGGTAATGAAGTAGAATCTGAAGGGGGGGGGGGGGGGGGGGGGGTTGAGAAGCAGAATTTAAACTTATTTCTCTGAGGGCTTTTCGTGCACATTCACCGCTCATTGACCTGAATATGTGTTTGTGGAACTGAGTCCACCTCATGAGGCAGCCTGATGGCTCACATACTGTTAGTAACCTCATGGAGGTCAGCCAAGTAGTGAATAATCACCAATAATAAGACTGTCCTCCCTGGACACAGACTGTACGTCAAAGCCATCACCACACAGTCGATGCACAGAGCATAAATAAGTCTGTTCTGCTCAACTGAGCACAGTGATTGGGGCTTTTAATAACCTTTCATGCTTTTCGAGGGGAGAATGTGTTGGGCTCCAAGTCTGTTGCAGAGAAATGTGCAACATTAACCGGTTGAAGTTGCAGTCTTAAAAATATCTCAAAGCTGCTGTTCCTGTAATGGGGGAAATATCACACCTATTTTACATACATTTGGCATCCTCACTCATCAGTGCATTGACCGACCAGAACAAATATCCCTGACATGGCATGAGAGAGCTGGTTGTAATGTGTTAATAATCATCACTAAAATCCTCATTATTTTATGGGAGGGACTAATATTCTGTTCAGTAACATGATGTTAAATTGTAATGTATCAATTGAAATTGACTGAATTATTCCCTCTCGTGTGCCTCTCTATTCAGGTGGTCTCATCAGTTTTGACGTGTTCCCTGAAGGCTGGGACAAGAGGCTCTGTCTGGACGTGCTGGAAGGGGAGGGCCTGGACGCTATCTACTTCTTTGGCAACGAGACGTCGTCTGTAAGTGAAGGGGAGGACCTTGTGGAAGTGTCAGTGGTGGGGAATGCTCTGAGGCTAAAGATAGCAATGAGAGTAGGATTGTGCTGTGGCTTGAATGATAAAGGTTACAGTTCAGAGATCATTGTTGATGTCATTCTATGTGGAGTTGACCCCTGCCTGAAAGAATGTTGCATGAGCTTTGTGATGGTTGTGTGTTTATTTAACCTCTTTTACTGAGACATAGAGAGAGATAAAGAGTGAGTGAGGAAACAAGGAAAGAGGTCGACGAGTGAAAAGGGCAGTCGGTGCAAACCTATTTGTGAACAAGCAGATTCTAAAGCCGTATCTACATTCCTCTCTGTTCAGGGGGGAAACGACTATGAGATCTTCAACGACCCGCGCACCATTGGTTTCACAGTATACTCACCAGAGGACACAGCCAGGCACTGTCGAGAGATTTTCTTCAAAGCTCCCACCAATGAGTCGTGATAAATCGTGCAGCAGGCACTCTCACAGTCAGCTTCCCCTGGGTTCCCCCTGTTGTTGTGGGCAGTTATTAAGAGCACCTGAAGGAGAAGAGGTGGAAATGGGAGGTAAACCACTACAGATTTGTAATCAATGCGTTGTTGTTGTATAATATTATTCTAACTAGCACTGGACATATAAAGGGATCATCAGTAATTCACATTGGCTGGACTCCCATGGAAAGTACTATGAGATGTGGACAGATCTGCTTTTTTAAAGGGATGGTAGCTCAAACAATGTGAGGAAGTGTACTAATGTTTTCAGTTTTTTATCATGACTAAGTGTTTCTCTAAGGTTTTAATGTAATATCTGATTATTTAACATCTATCAACCCAATGGTTTTTGTAGCGTGTCCCTGTATTTGTATGTAACATCAAATGAACCATAATGTCTTATAGGCCCTCCTGTAAGACAATCCTCTTGTGAATATCATGTGAAGACATATATACATTTTGAGTATATAATGTAAATACCCACTTATGTTTTGCACTAATATTGATACAGTTATCTGACAAACTGGGTTTTGGATCATTTGTTTTCTTTGTGAATGTAGAAAGTGACTGGTGTTGTCTTTGAACAAAATGGAGCGAGACAGAAGAGAGAAAATTTGTTTTTTTTTGCTCTGTGCCAGTCCACTTTCAGATTAAGTGCCTATAGAAAGTCTGCACCCCCTTGAATTTGTTTCACATTTTCTTCTGTTACAAAGTGGGATTGAAATAGATTAATTGTAATTGTTTGTCAAGTTTTTTATAAATGTAAAAAAATATATATATATAACTAAAATATAATCATTCCTTTAAGTATTCACGCCCTTTGTTTAGGCAAGCCTGAATTAGTTTAGTCAAATGTGGCTAAACAAATCACATAATAATTTATATGGACTCACTCTGTACTCTGTGTGAAATAATAGGGATTGACATTATATTTTTTTATGACCACCTCTTCCTCTGTCCTCCCAGGGCTTTTTCGAAAGCTTCAAAAATAAAGGGCAGTGATTGGTAGATGGGTAACAATAACATATCAGACATTGAATATATCTTTAAGCACGGTCAAGTTAATAATTAAGTTGTGGATGAAGCATTAAACCACCCAGACACATCAAAGATGCAGTCATTCTTCTGAACTGAGCTGCAGGACAGGAAGGAAACTGCTTAGGGATGTCACCATGAGGCCATTGGAGATTTTAAAACAGCTACAGAGTTCAACGGCTGTGATGGGAGAAAACTGAGGATGGATCAACAACATTGTAGTGACTCTACAATAATGACCTAAATTACAGAGTCATAAAAATAATAAAAATACACAGAATAAAAATATTCCAAAACATGCAACAAGGCACTAAAGTAATACTGCAAAAAAAACACGGCAAAGGAATATACTTTTTGGCCTAAATGCAAAGCCTTATGTTTGGGGCAAATCCAACACAACACATCACTGAGTAATTGCCTTCAAGGTATGGGTCTGCTTGACATCGGCAAAGACTGGGGAGTTTTTCAGGATGAAAACCAATGGGATGGAGCTAAGCACAGGCAAAATCCTATAGGAAATCCTGCTTCAGTCTGCTTTACACCAGACACCGGGAGAGGAATTCACCTTTCAGCAGGACAATAACCTACAACACAAAGCTGAATATACACTGGAGTAGCTTACCAAGGAGACAGTGAATGTTCCTGAGTGGCCAAGTTACAATTTTGACTTAAATCTGCTTGAAAATCTATGGCAAGACTTGAAAATTGCTATCTAGCCATGGTCTCCAACACCTTGACAGAGCTTGAATAATGGGAAAATATTGCATAATACAGGTGTGCGAAGATCTTATGAGACTTACCCAAGATGACTCAAAGCTGTAATCGCTGTCAAATGTGTTTCTAACATGTATTAACTCAGGGGGGTGAATACTTATCTAATCAAGGTATATTTTTTTCTTCCACTTTGACAGAGTATTTGGTGTAGATTGTTGACAAAAAAATGACAAATCAATTTTAATTCCACTTTGTAACACAATAAAATGTGAAGAAATCCAAGGGGGGTGTAAACTTTCTACACAAAAGGGTTATTCGGCTGTCCCCATAGGAGAACCCGTTTCGGTTCCAGGTAGAACCCTTTTTTATTCCAGAACTCTTTTGGGTTCCATGTAAAACCCTTTGTGGATAGAGTTCAATCTGGAACCAAAAAGGTTTCTTCAAAGGGTTCTCCTATGGGGACAGCCGAAAAACCCTAATTAGAATCTAGATAGCATCTTTTTTTCTAAGAGTGTTTAGACACTGTAGGGAGAAAGAAGTCTTACCTCATCTATGCAATTACATATAAATTATTCCTGCTACTTCAGTCTGCACCACTATAAGAAATGGATCTCACAGATGGCTTATACAGCCTTTACATTACCTACCCAGTATATTCACAGGTACACATCCTTTAGTTGTATATTATCAAATCAAATTTTATTAAAAAGTTAATGACATCTGCGACAAATACAATAATCTGGATGTCTTGACCCTTCTGCCAAAGGCCATTAAACCTTCCTGAATGACAAAGATCCAGTGGACTCACTTGTACAGTTTGATCGACATACACTAATTGTGAAATCATCATGGGATTGTTGAGTACTGTATTCATTTGAACTATGTTCATTGTAATAAATTATTTTATATTATTGTGCCAAGTGTGACTTGTTGTTTTTTTGTACAACAGATGGAAAGTATAAGTACGGCATAGGCATGTCATATATAATGTCACATACTATGTATACACCCTTATCTCCAAAGATAACTACTAAAGAAAGATAACAGCCACCATAATTGTGAATCATAAAATGTTTTTAGTGCTCTTTCAAGGCTCACATAGAAATGAGGGTAAACTATAGCCACAGTGGCTTGTCTAACAGAAAATGCTCTGAACTGTGACCAATGAAAAACCTAGCATTTTAACTAAAACTAAAATATGAAATAAAACAACCCAAAACAGTAAGAATGAAGTACAGAAAAATACATAGAAATAGGTTAAATATGGAGAAATGCTAAACATAACGGGTAGACATGAAACAAATACGAATAACGGCTCAGTAACAATTAAATGATCATTTCAGAACTTAGACAAATACATTCAAATGTATTTCAATTCCATTGACAGTGTGTTACAGTGTCTCTCAGACAATAGAAAAGTTTCAAATAGTTTCAAAGACCATGCAGTAATTTTCTCATACCATCATGGTGAGTTACAATTTGCAAGCAGGACTACCAATTGCCACATGATAAAGCCTAATAGGAGTTGTAGTCGGTTCGGCAGTATTTCAGAATACAAGTTCAAGTTTTTAAGTGCATTCGTTTGACTACAATACCCAAAACTTAAATCCAGTAACCTCAAAACTAACGGATACAAAAAAATCTAAACAAAATGATTAAATAAATATATATAAATAAAAGGCAAAAAATACAAAGATGGTTGTGTACCTCGAGAACATATTAATAGTGGCTTTTCCATTCACAGTCAAATATAAATCATTCTTCCAAGCTTTTTATTTTGTCTTACGCCCATCTCTCCCTCCCTTCTCGATTGCTCTCTCAATCAGACGTTTCCGATTCTGTACCTCTAAACCTTCGTCAGTTATTTTCTCTCCAACCTCATTTTCATATCACACCAATAGTAATGCTTCTCTTCAAAATGGTGTCGGATTTCTCATTCTATTTCCTCCACCACTCCGCTCAGTCCCTTCACCCATTTCCAGTACATTCAGGTTGAACATATTCTCCTCCCTTGCTTTTATGACTTATCAATCCAGTCTGTACTAACCACATCCTAGTTCACGGATGGCCAACTTGTGTCCTGAGGAGCCAGTCAGTGTATCTAGGGTTTTGTTCCAGCCCAGCTCTAGCACACCTGATTTAGACAGACTCACCAGCACCAGTTGGCCGTCCCTGCCTGCCCTAGCCAGACCCCTCAACTTCCCACCCTAGCCCTCCCTGTAGCCAAGTGTAGATAAACAGGCCAGTGCTGAAGCCTAGCTCTCGTCTAGCTGGCTGATGATCTGGCCAGACCAGGTCTCATGCTTCGTCCCTGGGTTCAGATGAACTATCTTCACCTCCACGGCCTGGATCTTCAGGTTTTTTGGTGGGATCCGGGAGACTTTGTATGTGACCTCATCTCCTTCTACTGGGACATACTCGCCCTCGATACTGAAATAGATTGAATTAATGATTTAGATGTTCATTTACTGCACAATATGAATATGCAGTCAGTTCCTGCTCTGAACCTTGACACATTTTATCTGACACTGAACACTGATGTTACATTGCTGCTCTGAGATAGAAAGCTGTGAACAGAATATTAAAAAACAGGGCATTCTGCTCATTTTAGCAATTTGCCAAGCTAAAGAAGGCTGCTGTAGTGATGAAGGCCACTCACTCAGAGATGTGAACAAAGATGTCATCACCGCCATTGGTGGGGCGGATGAAGCCATGACCTTGTGACCTGCAGAAGCTCTTGCACACGCCCTTAAACGCTGGCCCTGAGGTGGCCCGCACCGTGCTGATGAGAGACAGAGGAGAGAGCATCATGTCCACTCAACAAAACATTACATCAACACACCATATCCCTTCTGCTACTGCTTGTGGAAATAAATGATTCTCTAAGAAGTTAAGGAATGTATATATAAACGTCATATAAGTGAACGATAATAAACATGCACTATCAAACCAATTCTAAGACAGAAACGCATTCATGAGCAGCATATCTAGTTGCTTACGCTGAATAGGTGCGGTTGCGTTTGGTGGGCAGTGGGCTGGGCAGTGACCGGGGCTGGGGTGGCGCTCCCCTTTCCCACACACGGCTGCCCTCCCTCAAGAAGGGGAAGGAGAGGGAAAGGGGTGCAGACAGGGGGGAGCGCAGAGGGGCCTCTGAGGGGGACGTCAGGCTGGGGTCTGTCATGGCTGAGGCACGGACCAGGTCGCTCTTCTTACCACTCTTCTGGTTCTTCACCACCTGGCCTGATGCTGACACTCCAGTTATATGTTTGTCTGCTCACTGTCTCTGCTTTAATATATCTTGCTATTGAGTACACAGGTCAGTTTGTTTCAGCAAGTTTCTTAATGAAGAAAGAAAGAGAAGAAAACAAACAAAAGTAAAAAGCGAAAGTTGAACCAGAAGGAACAACTGAAACAAAGACAGATTTCATGAAGTTTATCCCTACTGCAGAGAACATTATGCATCATTCATAACAGCTTCATATTAAGATGGATGTTTGGATTTACATTACTGGACACTTATGAAGCAATTTAGTCGGACTACCCTGGTTAAGAGTATTAGCCTAGTGGCAATGTTTTACCAAAAATGACACTGGCAGCCTTTCAATTCATTACAGACCATTTTTACTTTCAAATGCCATACATTTCAACTGCCAACCATTCCTAAGTCTGCTCACAAACAATAACAGGCTCAACTTAGATATATGACTGTTGTTTACATTGTGTATCAAGCCCTTCAAGCTCAAGAGGAGCACAGCTTTAGGAATAGCTGCAACAAAAGCAGTTAAATAAAGATTCAATTAAAAAAATTAAAATAACGCAGCCATTGTGTGCCAAGATATGGTGGTGCATATTGATGGCATGTGCACGCAATAAGATAGGACAAAGCACACACTCCAAGGCCAAGATGGCTTTGCATGGTTTAAGATTGTTACATTCTTTCGCTCTGCCTGCATCATCAAGGTTACAGTAAAACAGACAGCTCTGACAGCTCGAATGTTGAGAACGCCGTCGACAGAGCTGCTGGCAAAAGGCTAGCCGTGTGTTTCTGACGTCAGCATGCAATACGGGAAAGCATTGGATAATGACTACAAACCAAAACATTAGGGCTGCTACATTGTAATACCAAAATTGTCAAATTAGAAAAGTAGATGATCCTTTCACGCGAATGCAAATTGACTGTTTAAAGAACGATATAAATCCGTTTTTATAAAGTAACAATTTAAAAAGAGAGCAACAGTGAAGTCTATCTCTGGATACTTTCTCTGGGCTACATCCGAATTAAATATCTGAAATAGTCAATTGACTCGGCTCAACGTGACTAAATATCACAAGAAAAATCCCTCTACTTGAGACATTCATAACATTGTATGATTCGTCATGTTGCGGAGGCGTGCATTTCGGGCTAAGTGAATGACCAGTTCGCATTGCCAAATTATTCTGTAATAAACACGCATATCATCCGACTTTTTCTAATTTCCAGGACATTCGAAAAGTCGGCGCGCGCAAACAGAGACTGTAGGGATGAGAGGATGAGTAGCCTCGTCAAAGGTATTCTATACCCAACAGTTGTCATTATCATACATTTCCTTTAGTCTATACTTTGGTCAAAAAGGCTGTCACACGTTAATGAATAGGCGATACAGATTTTCTACAATCCAAACAATAGCTGGCATACCCGTACTTGAATATTTGTACTTACTGCATTGCTAGAGTCCGTTTGTCGGTAGAGGACGGGTGTGTGCCTTGTCAGTTACTATTATATAACATTAATTAAATAAATAACAGTAAATACGCGTAGTCGCGCGGAATACACTGATCTGCGGTGTGTTGTTGAGGCTGCGCAGCTGCCACTGGCTGAGATTACACCGTAGTCGGGAGAATGGGCGCGATGTTTGTGATGTGTGTTTGCCTACAAATTTGTTGGCATAACAAGACTGCTATGCTCATACGCGTCAAATCAGTTATTACATTAAACAAGTATGTGTTCGTATTGTAAACCATACTGATGTATTCCTTCATGTAATGGTGTAAGTAAAAATAACCAAAATAAAGATCAGAATATGATACATTCATTTGGCCTAGAAGAATATGGCTTCTATGCTTTATCAAAAACTGCCTCAGAGGACCAACTTCACACCCACTAAAATACACAAATTACAGTGAGGTGTAGTGCTTGTGGGTTCATGACAACCCCTCCCAAGGACAGTTATTTTATGATATTTTTGGGATACATGTCCTGTACACAATTATAAACTGGGTGGTTCGAGCCCTGAATGCTGATTGGCTGACAGAAGTGGTATATCAGCCATATACCACAGATATGACAAAACGTTTATTTTTACTGCTCTAATTATGTTGGTAACCAGTTTATAATAGCAATAAAAAAAAGTCGGGGCTTTGTGGCATGGCCAATAGTCCGCGATGCGTCATGCCTGAGATCAGCCCTTAGCCGTGGTATATTGGCCATATACCATCATCTCCTTGGGCATTATTGCTTAAATAACCCAACTCAAAATCATGCAAACAAAAATGATCACTGATGAAACACTATACTGGTCAAAAAGACAACACACAATTGTATATTTAGGCACACTCACTCCATTATTTGTTCAACTGAACACTCAGACTTACATGGTGACACTAAATAGGCCAATTGGGGCCCTTTAGTCAGTCTTTCTTACGGTCATGTGCACCGAGTGTAAATGCTGGTGCGTTAACAGTTATGGTGGTAGTATTTACAATATACAGGGGGAAGTGGATCTACAGCTTTGCAAGTGAGACAGTTCTCCATGTCCCTGGCCTGTGTGCTCTATTAGAAATCCTTGCTACTGGTCCCTTGTCCTTGGGTCTGCCATTTCTATTATGGGAATCCTGGCTCCTCTACTTGAGCCTGCAGTTCTGTGTCTATTAACCTTGTGGACACTTCACAGGAGGCATGTTTCTCCAGTGTTAAAGTCACAACCTGGGAGGAGTGACCGAGAAGAGTCCAAAAAGAAGGTGTATGTCCAGCAGCTGGGATGAATACTTGACATCTGTCTCCCTGTTTTCTCTACTGTAATGGCCTCTCCTTTGGCTAGCTGTTCCACCAGGACAGGAGGCCCAAGCCTGGCTCGCTAATGGTACCCTGATACACAAGAAAGGCAGGGAGGGAAGGGGTGGAATTAATTATTACTGACTTATAGTATTGAAAAATACAGTGCCGTGCGAAAGTATTCGGCCCCCTTGAACTTTGCGACCTTTTGCCACATTTCAAGCTTCAAACATAAAGATATAAAACTGTATTTTTTTGTGAAGAATCAACAACAAGTGGGACACAATCATGAAGTGGAACGACATTTATTGGATATTTCAAACTTTTTTAACAAATCAAAAACTGAAAAATTGGGCGTGCAAAATTATTCAGCCCCCTTAAGTTAATACTTTGAAGCGCCACCTTTTGCTGCGATTACAGCTGTTAAGTCCCTTGGGGTATGTCTCTATCAGTTTTGCACATCGAGAGACTGCATTTTTTCCCATTCCTCCTTGCAAAACAGCTCGAGCTCAGTGAGGTTGGATGGAGAGCATTTGTGAACCGCAGTTTTCAGTTCTTTCCACAGATTCTCGATTGGATTCAGGTCTGGACTTTGACTTGGCCATTCTAACACCTGGATATGTTTATTTTTGAACCATTCCATTGTAGATTTTGCTTTATGTTTTGGATCATTGTCTTGTTGGAAGACAAATCTCCGTCCCAGTCTCAGGTCTTTTGCAGACTCCATCAGGTTTTCTTCCAGAATGGTCCTGTATTTGGCTCCATCCATCTTCCCATCAATTTTAACCATCTTCCCTGTCCCTGCTGAAGAAAAGCAGGCCCAAACCATGATGCTGCCACCACCATGTTTGACAGTGGGGATGGTGTGATGAGCTGTGTTGCTTTTACGCCAAACATAACGTTTTGCATTGTTGCCAAAAAGTTCAATTTTGGTTTCATCTGACCAGAGCACCTTCTTCCACATGTTTGGTGTGTCTCATAGGTGGCTTGTGGCAAACTTTAAACAACACTTTTTTATGGATATCTTTAAGAAATGGCTTTCTTCTTGCCACTCTTCCATAAAGGCCAGATTTGTGCAATATACGACTGATTGTTGTCCTATGGACAGAGTCTCCCACCTCAGCTGTAGATCTCTGCAGTTCATCCAGAGTGATCATGGGCCTCTTGGCTGCATCTCTGATCAGTCTTCTCCTTGTATGAGCTGAAAGTTTAGAGGGACGGCCAGGTCTTGGTAGATTTGCAGTGGTCTGATACTCCTTCCATTTCAATATTATCGCTTGCACAGTGCTCCTTGGGATGTTTAAAGCTTGGGAAATCTTTTTGTATCCAAATCCGGCTTTAAACTTCTTCACAACAGTATCTCGGACCTGCCTGGTGTGTTCCTTGTTCTTCATGATGCTCTCTGCGCTTTTAACGGACCTCTGAGACTATCACAGTGCAGGTGCATTTATACGGAGACTTGATTACACACAGGTGGATTGTATTTATCATCATTAGTCATTTAGGTCAACATTGGATCATTCAGAGATCCTCACTGAACTTCTGGAGAGTTTGCTGCACTGAAAGTAAAGGGGCTGAATAATTTTGCACGCCCAATTTTTCAGTTTTTGATTTGTTAAAAAAGTTTGAAATATCCAATAAATGTCGTTCCACTTCATGATTGTGTCCCACTTGTTGTTGATTCTTCACAAAAAAATAGTTTTATATCTTTATTTTTGAAGCCTGAAATGTGGCAAAAGGTCGCAAAGTTCAAGGGGGCTGAATACTTTCGCAAGGCACTGTACCTTAAAATAGTCATTTGTAATAAGGATGTATGAAGTAAAACCAAAACTACACCTATGTGAAGGACGTCACTATGCTGCTAACAGTTTTGCCTTCTCAAACAACTGGTCCTTAGCTTTGCAAGCACAAGTGACCGCCCTGCTTGACAAAGTACTAACCAGTTGCACTACCCAAAAGGTACCAATTCGGCAGTAACATCACCATAGAATTAGATAGACAGCTCCAGTGCCCCAAAGCTTGTTTTAGCATGGGCAGCGCTATTGAGGACTTTCAAAATGTTTAAGTAGTCAACTGGGAGGGACTTCCTATGGGTTAAGGAAAGATCACATAATTCCATCCAGGTCATCAGGAGAATTCAGCCAATGAATTATACTCCTGATCAAACATTCCATACTTGCTCACTGGACATTTTGAGTGAGCTTACCGGTACCATTTAACTCAGTCACATATACTGATACTGAAATGATTAAATTCACAACAATAGTAATTCAATCTTTTGTAGTGTGAAATAAGTCTGTTCTATTAGTGAGCGCCTTCTTACTAGCAGTGTGTAAGGGGCCTCTTTCTTTTGGCCACCCTCTGCTCCTGGAGCTGCAGAGGTGTCGGTTGCTGCGGCAGAAGGGCCAGTGGGCGACGTGTCCTGGAAGACTTCATCTGTGACCCGGAAGCGGATGTCCTCACCTTGGTCCATGTAGAGGTCATGGGCCCCTTCGTCCGTCTCATACTCCCACACCCACACCTGCTCTGCTTCATCGCTGAGGCAGCAGTCAAGGAGCGCTTGCTAGATTGCTTTATTTTCAGTAGCTTTTACAGGTACACTAAAATGTCTATCAGATAATTAAACTCCTCATGTTGATAGCTAACATTTACATGATTGTATTCCAGAGCCATCTACTGCAACTCAGCTTTAAGCAAACAAATTGTCAAATGCACACATTGGTAAGAAATACACAAACACACATCACTGGGCAGGATACAATTTTGCAGGCTGCTGTAGGGACTCTGGGGGAATGACGATGTCATCAAAGAATCCTAGGCTGACTATGAAACAAAATATGTCAGTGTGAACAAATCTATACAGACAGACTGCCACATCAATGTTATACTTCATACTGAGACATTCTCCCTGTTGATCCACTTTATACATTGAGAGAGAGACAGTGTCGGTAGGAAAACCACTGCAGTGTGTACAGACTCCTCTGGGGCTGTGACGGCAGAGTATAAAAAGCATCTGACCCAAATTAGTGTATCAGCAAATCACAGCATGTTCAAGTGTTCTTATTTTCACACAATGAGGCCTATTAGTCCAGAATAGACATAGGTATATTCGTTATGGACAATGCTGTTGCACTGAGTCATATAGGCTTTTAGGACTTAACATTCAGGTGGGTCGGGGAGAAAACTGGAAGGTGGGGGAAAGATGAGTTTCTCTCACCATGTACTCCTTCTTGACTGCAGTATTTGATCTTTCCAACAAGAATCTCATCCAAAAATGGGTGGAACACAACATACCTGAAGTGGACTAACAAACAGAGTAGGGAAAAGATAAGGTCACATCAAAATGGACAGTCACTCCTAAGAGGAAATCCCTGCCCAGAAACAACTCCTAGGCAGTGACCTCCAGGCACTTGTGTAGATCTGATAGTAATACGTGCAATACGGTGAAAGTTCCACCTAACCTATCAGAAGGTAAGGTGGAGCTACTTCTGGGTCTCTGCATTTCAAAAAAGATACGTGTCAATTAAGCTATTCATTTGATGTGTCATATAAAATTCTATTATAGAATGTTATGTGAACTAAATGTGCAAGCCAAGCACCACCACTACAGTCAGTAGCACGGTCAAAGCTGGGGGGGAAAAAGTCTGCAAACAATCACACACATCGACCACAATGTGTTTACAATACTGTGTTGGTAGTAAGCCATTATTTGTTCAACTGAACTGGAAAACATCAGTGTGAGCATTTGAAATAAGATCAGGATCAAAAATGTTAGCTAGGTAGTCCAACATTCTCCCAGACTGCAACCATTCCAGAGGCAGGGGGAAAAGGATGGTGATCCTGCTGCTTCTGACACCTAGCTAGTAACCGAAAGGTTGCTAGATCGAGTCCCCGAGCTGACACGGTAAAAATCTGTCGTTCTGCCCCTGAACAAGGCAGTTAACACACTGTTCCTAGGCCGTCAATGTAAATAAGAATTTGTTCTTAACTGACTTGCCTAGTTAAATAAAAGGTGAAATATATATTTTTATAGTCACTGGTCCAATGAACGTGTTTATTTTCAAACGCTCCGCATGGAATTATTACTTTGTCTTAACCTGTATTTTTCTACCTTAGATAACACAAAGTAATAATTCCATGCAGAGCGTTCGAAAATAAACAATTTAATTGGACCAGTGCCGTTTTTATTTTATTTGTATTATTTTGCGGCATTTTGACCACGATTATTGCATGAATATTGATTTACAGGTAACAAGTGAATACATTTGTGGGCTCAATCCTAAAACAATGTATTCACTTGTTACCTGCAAATCAATATTCATATGAAACATGGAGGCCTATCAGCGACATTAAGCAGGTTTCCATCCAACCATTTCATACAAATGAATTACACATGAAAAATATACTCACAGCAGGCCTGATGGAAACAGCACATTTGAGGGCAAAATGTCAACAACACAAAATACACTAGACAAGGGTGGACAAATTTCTTGCCTGTGAAAGATTATGCAATAATCATGGTCGAAATGCCGCAACTATTGATATAATAACCATCATGTCGAGGTTAACTTGGAGTCACGCAATGATATGTTACGTTGCAGCCTACTACCACCATGCCATGGAAAAGCATGAAGAGTTTATAGGAAGATTAAATAAGCGATGATGTTGGTCAAAACTGTGATTTTCCTGTGTTTTATATATACAGTTGAAAGCAGAAGTTTACATACACTTAGGTTGGAGAATTAAAACTAATTTTTCAACCACTCAACAAATTTCATGTTAACAAACTGTAGTTTTGGCAAGTCGGTTAGGATATCTACATTGTGCATGACACAATTAATATTTCCAACAATTGTTTACAGACAGATTATTTAACTTATAATTCACTGTATCACAATTCCATTGGGTCAGAAGTTCACATACACTAAGTTGACTGTGCCTTTAAACAGGTTGGAAAATTAGAGAAAATGATGTCATGGCTTTAGAAGCTTCTGATAGGCTAATTGACATCATTTGAGTCAATTGGAGGTGTACCTGTGGATGTATTTCAAGGCCTACCTTCAAACTCAGTGCCTCTTTGCTTGACATTATGGGAAAATCTAAAGAAATCAGCCAAGACCTCAGAATTTATTTTGTAGACATCCACAAGTCTGGTTGATCCTTGGGAGCAATTTCCAAGCGCTTGAAGATGACACGTTCATCTGTACAAACAATAGTACGCAAGCATAAACACCATGGGACCACATAGCTGTCATACTGCTCACGAAGGAGACGCATTCTGTCTCCTAGAGATGAACGTACTTTGGTGCAAAAAGTGCAAATCAATCCCAGAACAACAGCAAAGGACCTTGTGAAGATGCTGGAGGAAACAGGCACATAAGTATCTATATCCACAGTAAAACGAGTCCTATATCGACATAACCTGAAAGCCCGCTCAGCAAGGAAGAAGCCACTGCTCCAAAACCGCCATAAAAAAGCCAGACTACGGGTGGTAACTACACATGGGGACAAAGATCGTACTTTTTGGAGAAATGTCCTCTGGTCTGATGAAAAAAAAAATAGAACTGTTTGACCATAATGACCATCGTTATGTTTGGAGGAAAAAGGGGGAGGCTTGCACCCCCGGCAGCATCACGTTGTGGGGATGCTTTGCTGCAGGAGGGACTAGTGCGCTTCACAAAATAAATGGCATCATGAGGAAGGAAAATGATATGGATATATTGAAGCAACATCTCAAGACATCAGTCAGGAAGTGAAAGCTTGGTCACAAATGGGTCTTCCAAATGGACAATGACCCCAAGCATACTTCCAAAGTTGTGGCAAAATGGCTAAAGGACAACAAAGTCAAGGTATTAGAGTGGCCATCACAAAGCCCTGACCTCAATCCTATAGAAAATGTGTGGGCAGAACAGAAAAAGCATGTGCGAGCAAGGAGGCCTACAAACCTGACTCAGTCACACCAGCTCTGTCAGGAGGAATGGGCCAAAATTCACCCAACTTATTGTGGGAAGCTTGTGGAAGGCTACCCGAAACGTTTGACCCAAGTTAAACAATTTAAAGGCAATGCTACCAAATACTAATTGAGTGTATGTAAACTTCTGACCCACTGGGAATGTGATGAAAGAAATACAAGCTGAAATAAATAATTCCCTCTACTATTCCCTCTACTATTATTCTGACATTCTTAAAATAAACTGGTGATCCTAACTGACCTAAGACATGGACTTTTTACTCAAATGTCAGGAATTGTGAAAAACTGAGTTTAAATGTACTTGGCTAAGGTGTATGTAAACTTCCAACTTTATCTGTATTTACAGTTGGAATAACACTATGAAATTGAAAATAATGATAATGCCCTTTTATTGTAAGCGAGGTTTGAAAAGAGCGCCTGAAATTTCAGTCTGTTTTGGTGGGATGGAGTTTTGGCGGGATGGAGTTTTGGCCTGCCTGGTGAAATGATTTAATATTAAGATACAAAATGGGTGTATTGGGCTTTTAAGTACACTGTAAGCTTGCAAATGTCCAATAAATATCAAGGATTGCTAGTGACATGATCGGCGTTTGGCTTTATCAAATAAAAATTCTCACGCTTATCCACATCTCATCATTTAACCTACTCTGTCAACTTTATAAGTAATAGCACGTTTATAAGTAATAGCACATTTGCTATTTATTGTAACAGTTTGTGACAAAACCATCGGTTTTAAAATGCAATGGAAACATTGAACTTCCATTTTTTTTTATTCGGCACAATGAAATGTAAGGACAAAAGGGCGTTTTATCTGCAACAAGTCAGTTTTATGGAAACGCACCTGTGGTGGGAAAATGTGCATCATATTTTTATGCTGATTTTTAAATAGTCGCGTGAAAATCTGTCGCAAATTGTAATTACCTTACCTTTGGTGTGGGAAGCTCCATCACCTGGGAATATGTAGGAATCCTCCAGTTTTGTGATGTCATACAAACAGATACAGAGGCCAACCTGGTAAACCACCTGTAGAGATGCAGGTAAAGATCAGCCAAACATAAATAAAGCAGATAAGTTAACAAGACTACAATGTCACAATTGTGTTAGGCTAAACAAAGCAAACAATTAAAGATTAACTCAGCTGACAATATACAGAACCCCTGTCCACTGATGAATAGGGGAGGAGGTTACAGTACATTTGGTACTGCATCCTCTCACCTTATTGGCCAATTTCTTGTTGAGTTCTTCGGCTATGGCTTCATTGAACTGCCGCTGGAAATTCCATGGGGGGATTCTGACAGTGTCAACCATCTCCACTGCCACGAACATGATTCTGGTCCGAGGAAAAACAAGAAACAATATACAGTAGCTATGAAATCACAGAAAAATACCTTACAGACAGGGTGGTATGACAGTAAGTCTGCCATGCGTTAAAGTGCTATAGCACAGGTACATTTACCAGCTAGCTAGCTAGCTACCTTATCATATTCAATTCCATTGTTACAGTGTAATGAAACAATGTAGCTAGTAATGTATAACAATTTCATCAAGAAACATGTTCTTTCTAGCTAGCTAACACAGCATCACTGTCCTGAAACTGTTAACGTTACCTACCTTTCCTTTCAATCCTTTAAACTACTCAAAGTATTTAGATTCGGACAATGTATAAACTGCAAGGATCACCATATTATTAGTTTGAATAAATACTGGTATCATGGATAAATTGACACCAAAATCCACATATTCGTGTCGCTAGTTTCATAAAATATTTTTTCACACGTGTTATTGATTTCCTACATTATCGTAACCATTTACGGCAGGTCGCAATCTTAAAGGCACAGAACGCTTTTTTCCAGCAATTTTATTTTAGTATTTCGTTCGTCAAAGTTCTTTGCTTCCTCCTCTGGTCTCCTTTCCTTATCTGGTCTACTGATCTGAGAACTCATACATTTGTTCTCACCTGCCCAGTTCTTCAACATAGTGTAGAAAAGAATACACAGAAAGGAAGCCACTTAATACTGTTGAGAAACACAGTATTTGTCCTTGCACTCAGTCATTCTGTCTTGCAGTTTCCTCTGTATGATGTACCTGGGAAATACTTACATAAAAAAAAAACATTTTAACAGAATACAAACACATGAAGTGAGTTTCCATTGAGGATTTACCCTGGTTGTATACCCAAAAGACTCAAACTTGTCTGTTTCCATCTACGCAGACCGGCACCGGGTCTCAATGAGCCGCGGCTCTGGCGGACCCGGCCTGATTTGGTGCCAAGCCCTGTATACTTTTCAGCTGGCATTTACATAACACAGACCAACTGTGAACTTCAGCACCTTCTCACAAATCAACCGTCTTGAATGACGCAGGGGTTGTTGATTCTGCTCACCCCATCTTTAGTGTCACACTCCTGAAGGAAACACAATTACACTAGACCTTACATTTAACATAAAACACTGGCGACCCACTAGTGTGTGTGTGGGGGGGGGGGGGTAGAGATCTTAATGGGTTCGACTGAACCCAAAATTTTGCTCTAGGTACGATTGTTCTCGTGTCCATTCAGTCGGGTGCGGGTCACCCTTTAAAAAATGTGTTTGGGCCTCTCGAGTGGTGCAGCGGTCTAAGGCACTGCATCACATATCACAATTGGCCCAGCGTGGTCCGGGTTAGAGGAGGGTTTGGTCGGCCGGGATTTCCTTGTCCCATCGCACTCTAGCAACTCCTTGTGGGAGGGCCAGGTGCCTGCAAGCTGACTTCGGTCGCCAGCTGGACGGTGTTTCCTCTGACACATTGGTGCAGCTGGCTTCCAAGTTAAGCGTGCAGTGTGTCAAGAAGCAGTGAAGTTTGGCAAGGTCGTGTTTCAGAGGATGCATGGCTCCTCCTCCTCTCCTCGTGGCTCGACCGTCGCCTCTCCCGAGTCCGTAGGGGAGTTGCAGCGATGGGACAAGACTAACTACCAATTGGATTTCACAAAATTGGGGAGAAAAAGGGGTAATTGGCCTTGGGTCTGCGTCCAACTTTTAGGACCCATGGAGATCTCTAGTGTGGGGGTAAGTCTCAGTCGAAAAGCACCATAATTGCACATTTCCACTAGTGACTTACGTCAGTGTTTTACCAAAAAGGCTCAGACTTGTTTCCAATTCCACAGCCCTGCTCCAAAAACATAACACTAGAGCCTACATTAACATATTCACTGGCAAAACACTGATGCTGTAATGAAAAAAACAGACAGGTTAAGCCTAGTCATGGACTGAAAATAGCCATTGAAAGTACTTTAGTCCAGGACCAGGCTCAATCTCTGTCTGTGAAACCACCTCTATTATGACCAAGGGATACTATATTCACAGTGCTGAATTGTGTAGCATTTTAACTGCATTACTGTCACAGTAACTATAAAAGTGCTGAATTAAATCTAATTAGTAAATTTGCAAAAATAACATTTTATTAATCTTTATTATTAATTTACCAAAGGAAATATCCTAAAATATTTTTAATCTTGTACACTATGAAAACTGCAAGCATTCAAATCTAATACAAAACAAACTTTAAAATCAAAACAAATATGGAAATCAGTCAAGCGGAATTAACCACTTGAGATTACATTAAATAAAGCCCGTCAATGGGTTTCTACATTTAATTGTTTGCAGTGTCTGAACAAAAATTTGCATTCTTAAGTCAGTCAGTCATTGAGTGTTTCAAAATAGAAAAGAAATAGCTAGACCAATAAAACAAAGCAGTTCAGGTTTTGGATTCGCTGAGGACAACTTCAAATGAGCCAAGCATTTGCTTTGTCACGTTACAGTAGCATTTCAGAAACTCAGATTTAAACCAGGGATCCACATATTGTATATTACATCACAGTAAAATCAGCCTGCTTCTCAGGTGGCTGTTATCCTTATGAATTACAATGTACAAAGGAACGGTTCCAGTTAGAGACTACATTAAATACTTGCGAATTTAAGAATCTCTTTATTAAAAGCCACACAATTGACAAACTTAAATGCTGCTGGCATTACACTGGTCATCTTCGTACTCAAACATGGGGTTCATTGACATGAAGAAATTAAACAGAATGGCAAACCTTTGTAACAACACTTATGTTTGTTTTAGTATGTAAATGGAGCATTTTCATGAGGCATCTTTGGCAATGAACTTCAGTAGACAGATCAGAGAGAATTCATCAGCAACATGTTAGCAAAGTTAAGGTTGAGCAAATGACGAATTAGTATTGATTATGACGATGTATAACAAGTTGGTTAATGTGCTCTAAACCGCATACAACATGGGTTAAAGTTGCAACGATCTGGAGCCAATCCTGTTTCAAATCAGGGGTTCCTTCATCTGCATCAAATAACTTTAAAACAAAACCTAGGCATGTCTCACCTGACCAGTCTCTCCCTTTACATTGACAACATTCACCTGGGTGCAACACAAAGACGGACCACTGTACAGCACAGGTCCAAGAGCGACAAAACTTTGAGACGTACAGTACACCCTACTTTAATGCTTCAACAACAATTTACCTTTCATTTAAAACCTCCAACCACATGTTTATTGTTTGACTAGTTGTGATACCCTTAAATTGGGGAGGGGGGAATGGATTAACCATTTTAGGCTTCAGTTTAATAAAAGATAATTGATGAGTGATTAGTTTGTTACAGTGGGTTTATCAGAGAACGAAAAAGGCTCTGCATTCAACCAGGCAGCTACTGCCCACCCTCTCTCCATTTTACATAGTGCATATGTACATCTCTATATTACAGGATTTACACACAGGCCCAAACCAAGTTCCTTTAAATACAGTTGGGTTTGACAGAGTCATTGCCATTCCTCTGAATAGATTGTCAATGAAGACCATATGCTAGTGGACAAAAATAGGCATTGCATTTCTACTTACATTACACCCTACTGCAACTACAAAAAATGAGACATTTAGCTCTTCAGTTCATCACTGATAAGAGAAATAAACTGAAATTAAAATAAAGGTTGATTTGATAGCAACATTAATCATCTTAGCACCATGACCAAAGGATTTAATAGAAGTCGCCAGTCCAATCTCCAAAGTATTCCCATGAATACTTTGATTATAACTTACCTTAAAGTAAATTAGTACTTAGTGACGAGAAGACAACGAATAGGTGGTCATGGCCCCCTTCAAAGCCAACTTAAAACAGTCACTTTATAAGACTTAGCTGCAATAGCCTCAAAACACACAATGTAGATACAAAATGGCAAGAGTTTTTGCCAAATATAATAACCTGAATCAGATAATGGTATACATTTCTCAAATTACATTTGTCATTGTATTGTTATTTCAAATTAAAATCACACCCTTGCTTTAAGATGCTATGGAGTGCAGCATTTGCGATGCATAAATGAAAGCGTGGATGAGTGTCTACAATACTACTACATATAGCACTAGTGTACAGCCGTCTGGAAACTAGATTGTGCGTTCATTTTGTAAGAGGAGGTCCCTCAAGCTGTGCATGGAGCCCTGGAATTAGCAAGGACAGGAGGGGCAGCACCAAGCCAGACAGGGATATGGACAGGCAATGGTCTGATTAGCTAGCTAACATATATGGACACGCACATGGAAAGTAAAGGCAAGACTAGTACAACACAGCAGTATGTAGCATATTACTCCCACCTACAGAGACACATAGAAAAGGGTTGTTAGGATCTAATATAACTTCATGCAATAACTCTCAAGTAGAAACAAATAGAGCATGTGGAGAAAGCATCGGTAGAGAGTTAACGTGTGGAATGCAAATGAGTGATAAACGGTACACCAAATTCCATGGGTTAAAATTGATTTTGGGTCAAGAGAAACGCCAGAAAAGGAAAACCCTACAAGAAAAAAATATATGATTACACTACACTCTGTAGAAGGATGGACCTTGTCACTACAACCTGGTCCTGGGGCCACATAATCTAATGGTTCCATTGATGCCTTTAGTCTACTCTGTGAACAGTTACTTGGCCTGGGTAACCAGGTTAGGCTACTTGCTCTCTAATCAATGACTAAAACTGATCAATTCAGGGGCAGTCACAGCAAAAACCTGCAGCTCCTGAGGCCCACTAGAACTATGGTGGACTTAACTAAACAAATATTCACATTAATCTTTACCACCAGCAATAGTGAACTAACAAAGGTTACAAATCCTGGGAATGAGAGGGATACAGTCAGTGAATTAAAATGTGCAACTGGGTTAACCAGCTCTGTCAGTGTTGGGGGAAACAAGTGGAGGTCCAGGTACACAGCTTAACACAACAACTATGACAGGGAAAGGAATGTGAGCAGGATTCAAGCTACAGACCAGATATGGAGAGCTAGCAGTGTGTTTGTGAGGTAAGAATGAATTGAATACTGCCGCACTACAGTCAATGGCAAGAAGCGTGACAAATGTGATTACACAGAGTACTGCCAACAGGAGCAGTGCTGCCTAGAACGGGAACACTTAAATGCTATGCTGAAACAAAGAAGGGTTCTTGTGTGTGTTATGTCAGAGCTTGTGTGTGCGTATACAGCTCTACCTGTCTGTGGGGAGAGCTTTGACAGTAATCCTATATGTGTGCGCGAGCATTTCATCTGTACAGCGGCATTGGGTGTGTGTTTACGCTAGGCAGGCTGCTACCGCCCATTTCCCACCTCTGTGCAGCCCCTCCCCCTCAGTATCTCCAGGTCCGTCTCTCTCTCTGTGCTCCTCTGCCCCTCCTGGGTCCCTTCAGTTACTGAAGCTCCTTCATCCTGTTGAGGGCGCTGCCGGCGTGGAACCACTCGACCTGGTTCTCGTTGAAGGTGTGGTTCAGGTTGATGATGTCTTGGCTGCCGTCACCGTGCTTCACCACTCCCTTCAGGGGCTTGAGGAGAAAGACAGCATGCCTGTAAGGCATCCGTGTAAAATAGACATACTACCAAGTCCCATCCCCATTATATGGAGGGCGGTCATTTGGGTGGCTGAATGGTCAATGACTCTCACCTTGCCGGGGGCAAAGGTTGCGAGGCCTGTGATGGAGATCTTGTCATCGGGGCGGATTTTGTCATAGTCAGTGGGGTCGGCAAAGGTCAAGGGCAGCATGCCCTGCTTCTTCAAGTTGGTCTCTGAGAAGAGGACAGAATGGCAATGAGGAGAAAAGAAAGAAAACAAGACAGAAAAAAAGAAAGTTGGGAACAAGAGGGAGCTTGGGGAATTGGCTCGTATCGAGCTCCATTGTGTAAACTGAGAGGCCTTCTACCACAGCGGGGCAGATCCATTACATGGCAAGTCAAGGTCATAGAGAACAATGTGCACATTCAAAGTGTGTGGGTGATCTTGTTTCTAACCACGTTTCCCCTTTTGTGCAATGGGTATCATGATAGCTACATGAGCTCCGTCTCAGCACAGATAGTCTCAGATTGAGCAGGTTCCCACCAAAAGCTTTTCCTCTCATGCTACCCACCCACATGTCCCGCCACACTCCTATAGTCTCTAAGCGTACCGTGGATCCTAGCGAAGCTCTTGACGAGGATGACCCTGCCTCCCAGGTGTCTGGGCTCCAGGGCTGCGTGCTCTCTGCTCGAGCCCTCCCCGTAGTTGTCATCCCCCACAACCACCCACGACAGACCGTTAGCCTGGAGGGAGAAGAGAGAGAATATTTCTAAAAATCAGATTCTAATTTAAATATTGTCATTCTGGGACAGCCCAACAGTACACAGCCTCTATAGGTCCTCTCCTGACAGTTACGGTCTGTCACACCTTGTAGTGGCGAGCCACGTCAGGCACGCCCCCGTACTCTCCCGTCAGCCGGTTCTTGATCTTGTTGACCGCGTCGTTCTCGATGTTGATTGCTCCGATGAGCATGTTGTTGGAGATGTTGTCGAGGTGACCGCGAAACTTGAGCCAGGGGCCGGCGGCGCTAATGTGGTCTGTGGTGCACTTGCCTTTCACCTGCGAAACAGGAAGGAAGAAAAGAGACCGTAGGGTAAATGGCCATCCAAATGTGGCACCACATGCCTGAACAAACATCTGACAACTCTGTGGTTTCTAACTCTTTAATAGTTATAATGCCACCGTTGAAGGCCTCTCAATTCCAACCATGGTCCTTGGTGGAGGTTAGAACTCAGCCAAACAGTGAGAAGAGGCCTTCCTCATCATATAGCCGTCTTGACATACACCTCTCCCCTTCCCTCACCTTGATCAGCACTTGCAGGTCCTCAAGGTCCTTGCCATTCCACTTGTCAAAGGGCTCCAGCAGCTGCAGGCGGGTGCTGGTGGGGCTGACGTCCACCATAACAGAGCCGCTCTCGGCAGGGGGGTGTTGGTAGGTGTCCTGGCCGGGGTCAAAGTCACGGGCAGGTAGCTCATCGCCATTGGGTGGCTCCAACTTGAATTTCTCACCATTGGCAGCGGTGAGGTAGTCCGTCTCAGGATCGAACTTCAGGGTACCCGCGATGGCCAAGGCTGTGACAATCTGTATAGAAAGAGAGAGGGTTATTAGGGCAGTTACAGGGGGACATAGTGTGGACGTCATAATATAAGAAGTGTGTGTGTGTGTGTGTTGTAATTATTGGTACCTCAGGGGATGTGACGAACGCATGAGTGGCAGGGTTAGCATCATTCCTGGAAGTGAAGTTCCTGTTGTAGGAGGTGACGATAGTGTTCTTCTCCCCCATCTTCACATCCTTCCTGTCCCACTGGCCAATGCAGGGTCCACAAGCGTTAGCAAGGACCACTCCACCCACATCCCTCAGGATCTTAGACTGAAGGAGAAAAAAACAAACAAGAATGTACCTACAAATCAAGTAAAAGGGCAACTAGTTTGGCAATGGACTTTTTTCCCCCCAAAAGGTTTGAACTCACAAAGCCATCCCTCTCGATGGTAGCACGGATCTGCTCAGAGCCGGGGGTGACAGTGAACGCAGCCTTGCACTTCAGGCCTTTGTCTAGGGCCTGTTTGGCCAGGGAAGCAGCGCGGCCCATGTCCTCATAGCTGGAGTTGGTGCAGCTGCCAATCAGACCTATTGGGACCCCCAGAAATCAGGTTAATAACAAAGACATGAGAAACGCAGATGATTTTAACAGTCATGTAAATATGCCTGCAAATATGATAATGAAATGTTACTGTACTTTCCTATTATAGCGCTTTCCTTGAATATTAACAGCGAGCAAAATGTAGACTTTAAGGGAGTGTTAAAGATACTGTGTGACTGCTGGTGCTGATACTGACCCACTTTGACCTCCAGGGGCCAGCCGTTCTTTTCAGCCACAGCACCAATCTCAGACACTGGGTGGGCCAGGTCAGGAGTGAAGGGCCCGTTGATATGAGGCTTCAGCTGCCAGGGACAGAAGACAGACAAACAGTTAGCATTGACAATGCATGTAATTTCTTGAGAAGATATTCTATAAATACAAGTAATGGATGTCAGCCTAAAAACAGAGTGGACTCACCTCACTCAGGTTGATCTCAATGACATGGTCGTACTTGCAGCCTTTGTCAGGGACCAAGTCATCCTTATGCTCGTCAGCCAGGGCAGCGATGTCTGAAAGTAGATGGAAAAAGTCCAAAAGAGAAAACAAAAATGCTAAGGGACTACGCTGTATGTGTATCAGTGGCCGCGAGACTAAAATTGAACGCATTGTGAAATAATGGGCTTTAAAAATATTCCGGAATGTCTTATTGTGAGTACTAACCTGCACGTCCAGTCTTATTCAGGTAAGTCTTCATGCGGTGATTGTAGGGGAAAACAGAGGTGGTAGCCCCAATTTCAGCTCCCATGTTGCAGATAGTTGCCATACCTTCAACCAGGAGTGGGGAAAGTCACATCAAGTTTATGCAAACTAGCACCAAATCAAGACCAAACCACTGGACGAACTCAACTGAAACAAGCAGTGCTAAAACAAACAGCGTAGAGTAGTTTACTCACTAGTTCAGGTAAACCTTACTATCTTTAGGCCTCACCGGTGCAGGAAATGGAGTCGACGCCTGGGCCATGGTACTCCACGATGGCGCCAGTGCCCCCCTTTACTGTCAGGATCCCAGCCACCTTCAGGATAACATCCTTGGGAGAAGTCCAGCCCGATAGACTACCTGTCAGCTTCACTCCAATCACCTGATGGGTAGGAGGGAGTTATTACTACATTTGTGAAAGGTCATACATACAGTGATGGAAAAAAGTATTTGATCCCCTGCTGATGTTGTACGTTTGCACACTGACAAAGAAATTATCAGTCTAGAATTTTAATGGTAGGTTTATTTGAACATTGAGACAGGATAACAAAAGAAATCCAGAAAAACGCATGTCAAAAATGTTATAAATTGATTTACATTTTAATGAGGGAAATAAGTATTTGACCCCTCTGCAAAACATGACTTAGTACTTGGTGGAAAAACCCTTGTTGGCAATCACAGAGGTCAGACGTTTCTTGTAGTTGGCCACCAGGTTTGCACACATCTCAGGAGGGATTTTGTCCCACTCCTCTTCGCAGATCTTCTCTAAGTCATTAAGGTTGAGGCTGGCATTTGGCAACTCAAACCTTCAGCTCCCTCCACAGATTTTCTATGGGATTAAGGTCTGGAGACTGGCTAGGCCACTCCAGGACCTTAATGTGCTTCTTCTTGAGCCACTCCTTTGTTGCCTTGGCCATGTGTTTTGGGTCATTGTCATGCTGGAATACCCATCCACAACCCATTTTCAATGTCCTGGCTGAGGGAAGGAGGTTCTCACCCACGATTTGACGGTACATGGCCCCGTCCATCGTCCCTTTGATGCGGTGAAGTTGTCCTGTCCCCTTAGCAGAAAAACACCCCCAAAGCATAATGTTTCCACCTCCATGTTTGATGGCAGGGATGGTGTTCTTGGGGTCATAAGCAGCATTCCTCCTCCTCCAAACACAGCGAGTTGAGTTGATGCCAAAGAGCTCCATTTTAGTCTCATCTGACCACAACACTTTCACCCAGTTGTCCTCTGAATCATTCAGATGTTCCTTGGCAAACTTCAGGCGGGCATGTATATGTGCTTTCTTGAGCAGGGGGACCTTGCGGGCGCTGCAGGATTTCAGTCCTTCACGGCGTAGTGTGTTACCAATTGTTTTCTTGGTGACTATGGTCCCAGCTGCCTTGAGATCATTGACATGGTCCTCCCGTGTAGTTCTGGGCTGATTCCTCACTGTTCTCATGATCCTTGCAACTCCACGAGGTGAGATCTTGCATGGAGCCCCAGGCCGAGGGACATTGACAGTTATTTTGTGTTTCTTCCATTTGCAAATAATCGCACCAACTGTTGTCACCTTCTCACCAAGCTGCTTGGCGATGGATTTGTAGCCCATTCCAGCCTTGTGTAGGTCTACAATCTTGTCCCTGACATCCCTGGAGCGCTCTTTGGTCTTGGCCATGGTGGAGAGTTTGGAATCTGATTGATTGCTTCTGTGGACAGGTGTCTTTTACACAGGTAACAAACTGAGATTAGGAGCACTCCCTTTAAGAGTGTGCTCCTAATCTCAGCTCGTTACCTGTATAAAAGACACCTGGAAGCCAGAAATCTTTCTGATTGAGAGGGGAGTGCTCCTAATCAAATACTTATTTCCCTCATTAAAATGCAAATCAATTTATAACATTTTTGACATGCTTTTTTTCTAGATTTTTTGTTGTTATTCTGTCTCTCACTGTTCAAATAAACCTACCATTAAAATTATAGACTGATCATTTCTTTGTCAGTGGGCAAATGTACAAAACCAGCAGGGGATCAAATACTTTTTTCCCCTCACTGTACATACGTACGTACACACATGTAGGAAGGAGATAGAGACATGAGTGGGTGAAGGGAATGTAGTGAGGTGGTTCACTGTCATAGCAGCTCACATTGGGACACTTGAGCTCCCATGGGATACCAGCCATGACGTCCACAGCGTCAGCACCACCCACTCCGATGCAGATGGAGCCCAGGCCGCCCCCATTAGGTGTGTGGGAGTCTGTACCAATCAGCAAGACTCCTGGGTAGGCATAGTTCTCTAGAATTATCTGTCAAGGGTAAGTGAAATCTGTTAGCCAATGCACAACAATCCTTTGACTTATTGATCTCAATAATGTCAAGATCTGATTATATAATTGGGTTGATCTCATGAGTGAACAATGCATTCTGCTACTTGTTTCACAGCAGTATTCCTGAGCTCTAATCTAGTTGTTAGACTAATTTCAGAAGTAGATATTGTTCAAATACAAATTAGTCTCATGGCAGCTCAATCTGACCAGTTATCCTTTATTATACCAGTATAGTTCCAGTACCTGGTGAATGATTCCAGAGCCTGGTTTCCAGAAGCCAACTCCATATTTGGCTCCAGCTGTCGCCAGGAAGTTGTAAACCTCCTGATTCACTTCCTGGATTAAAAAGGACCAGGGAGAAGAGGTTGGGGTGTCAGTTGAGGAAATATATTTTCAGCTAGTAGTCCCCTTTATAAAACCTTCACAGCACATATTTGGCTACAGATCTTAATTCCCCTTTAATCCCTGTTCCTCAATTTGACCTCTGTGCAATTGGATGGAGTAAGTGTCACCCATGCCAAATATTCCTCAGGGCTTTGCTTTGTCTAAAAATATAATGTGATGCCGGTGTTTAGCAGTTAACCAACATTCCCTCTCATTTGGGTCATCTTGGCCCCAACGCAATACTTATGGTAGGCTGTCATTGTAAATAAGAATTTGTTCTTAACTGACTTGCCTAGTTAAATAAATAAAAGTTGGTTACCCCTAGGAACTTGTGATACCATGGAAAAGATGATCCTCTGTAGAACACCCTAAATCTCAGCCAACAGAAATCAGCTGGACAGCCCAAAAACATCTAGACAGGCCCTCGAGTTTCCTCTGTTCCCTACTGACCTTGGCCCTCTTTAGATCCTCGACGCCTCCGATCTGCGCCTCAATCAGGTGGTCACAGTGGATGGTTGAGGGCACGGCCACCTTGGGCAGGCCGCTGCTGATGAACTGTAGCATGGCCATCTGGGCCGTGGCGTCTTGCATGGCCACGCGGTCCGGACGCAGACGCAGGTAAGTGCGGCCCCTGGCAATGTCCTGCCCCACAGGGTCATCCAGGTGACCGTACACAATCTTCTCCGACAAGGTGAGGGGGCGATTGAGCCTGAGGTGAGAGGAGGGCGGGGATTGGAGGACAGTGTGGTTAGAATTCAACTTCTAAAATACATTTAAAAAAGGTTAACTCAGTAGGTGGAATGCTTTGTAATCTAAAGTTAGATCAGTGTGGCCAGTGTTGCTGAACATGAGAAGTCTACACACTAACATGCCAAAGGATTTAGTGAGCAGTTGTAATGGGCATGTCATTGTAGTAGTAGTGGTTATTAACAGAGGAACACTGAGGAGCGCTGGGTGTGAGGTTGGAAAGAAAGCTACTGACCTCTTGCGCACAATGTCGATGTTCTCATGCAGTTTCTCATAGCTGATGCTGGTGCCAGGCTCAAAGCGACTCATGGCAACCTTGGGCTTGGCGTTGAAGGCTGCAGAAACATGGAGACGCCTTGCCCCTTCTCCAAGGACAAGCTAAAGGAAAGGGGGGGGTACATTTTTAGTGATGATACATCAAACTTGTAAACATGTTCATCAACATGGAAGAGGATACAGGGGTTTTAAAGTTCCTAATCATTGCCAACATAGGACCTAGTCTCCTCAAACTCAACTCTGGACCTCAAAGCCAGTTCCACTGTGTTCTCATTACTGTACCAGGTGGGTGCAATTAATTATCAGGTAGGTCAGAAAACCAACAGGTTCCAGACCTTGTAGGGTAAGAGTTGAATACCCCCAACCAAGTCTATAGCCTAATGACCAGAAAGTTTAAACAGAGACATAGGATTCCTACTTTAAGAGAACAAGATAAAGTTTCACTTGTCTCAGTGTTAGGCTCTGTTATTATGGGGGTCATTTCAAGTAAGCATGTTGGCATTATCAACAGAGCCCAAGACAGACAACATTATGGGTTTTCTTGCTGGTTGAAGAATCCAAAAGCCCAATAAAAAAATACCATAAAATGACTCATCTACAATCTGCGTGATCTCCATGTGACTTTCATGTTCCATCACCTCAGACACAATGGAGACTGACAGCAAGATTAACCAAGTAAAGACTAGATCATTTCATTACACTAAGTAAATCGGTCAGCCAGCTACTTGTCACGCATTTTCCCAAAATACACAGCACCTAATGTTTAGAATGAGTAGCCTAAGTGTTGGGTAAATTAGTGTTTAGCCCTAAAGGAGACTCCTAATCCCTACACATTAGCACAGCCAATTTTGTGACAGCTCAAGTAGCCTAACCTAGCTATGATTTTCAACATTGCATCAACACAGCCAATCGTCCTCAATAAGATGTTAATCAGCCTGTCTAACATGAGTTATCTAGAGTGAAAAGACGTAAGCAAATGGAATATCACAACCAACTGAGAAAAATCAATAATGTTAATTTGCCGAATCAAATATAAATCTAACTCATATTAGCAGGCCCTTGGTCAAATATTTTCACAGACGTAGCAGAACAGCACTGGACAGTGTCCATTCAGATAATTGCATTAGGTTTTTATAAAATCATATCATGTTCAGTTAAATTTCTATATTTGGTGCCTCATTGTCCAACACCGTGATTTGACTAAATATGTTATCAGGCGTAGAAAACAGACAAGTGCGCACTTAACTTCAGTAACCTTGAATCACCTTGCACACAACTGGACATTTGGTGCAATTTGAAACTACCAATGTATTTTATTTCGACACCATATTGTATTGTAAACCAGCATTACAGATAAAGCATTATTGTACACTTCCCAGACTAACTTGTAACAGTCTAGACCGTGACCAAACGACATAGCAGCTGAGATAGATTGTTTACAATATTGATGATTTTTTTTTTTTATCGTTGTGGACAGCAATATCTCGTAATTCATTTTTAACTGAACATTTGTACTTGATGTATAGTGTTGAATATATTTACTAAAATAAAACGTTCGACTTACCCGAAGCCGAGTGACAGTCATACAATAGGACGCCATTTTGTTCACTGACAAAGATGTGTTGCTGTCAGGTGACGTCAGGCAGGAACCCTAATTTAAACGCGTCCATTATTTTTGTCCTGACAGGTGTTAAAACTGCGTACAAGTGTATATCTCTGTGAATCCTTACGACATACGCTAATAACGCAATGTCAAAATATAATATTTCCATACAATTGTCAAAGTGGTTCCAATAATGTAAGATACACATAATGATTGAGTTTTTTTTTTGTTTAGTACTTATCTGTAAGGTTGTTGTCATCAGCTCCCTATAATGAACTCATGCGCTCTCTATAATAAACTATGCACATAGTAAGCATACAGTTGATGCACTTTTACAGTTTAAAAGGGGCTATTTTATTTTACCTTTATTTCACTAGGCAAGTCAATTAAGAATACATTCTTATTTATAATGACGGCCTAGGAACAGTGCGTTAACTGCCTTGTTCAGGGGTAGAATGACAGATTTTTAGCTTGTCAGCTCGGGGATTGGAGCCACGATTGGAGCCACTGGCCCAAATATATATATATATAATTACTTTCAAGAATACATTTTACTCAGTACATTTCTTCCAGTACCTGTCCTGGTCCTGGACCAATGATGTGTCCACATATTTTCCTTTTTAATCCCTCTCCTTATGTGAAATGTGGCTATAGATTGTTGTTGCATATTCAAAAATATAGCATACAAAATAAAATAAAAATACATAAAAAATTATATCAACCGTTAGAAAACAATTCTTCATTCTTAATGTTTGAAAAGTAGGGTTCACTCTGGGGGAGAAAGTAGAAAAAAGTAGAAACCATGCCAATCTTACATGGTAACTTTACAGCCTTATGTAATTTCACCTGCAGAATGATTTCCCTAAACAAGTCTCAGCGGGAAGTTCAAGCAAATATTGTAAAAAAAACTTGTCTTTCTGTACTCTATAGGATTGGAACGACATTACCCACAACTCCTGCAAAACGTCATATCACTTACTTGCTGACTGGACACCCTTACAGCCCAATAAAATACGGGTCCTCCCCCTTCTCAGCCAATAGGGACTCTGTTGCTATCACCGCTTATATTTTTAGCAATGGCACAGTACTTACTTGGAGTTACACATATCCGTTCGCCAACTAAACTAGGATTTCGCTTTCTGGTTTTGCAGAACCATTGATGTAATTGTGTGGCTCATAGGTGGGGAAAAATAAAGAAAATGCATTTTATTGTTTACCATCGTTGTTCATACCAATATGTTCAATCATATCTACCAGAATTTGCAATCCTCAATAACCCGTAGCCTATTTCATATGATTTACTTATTTTGAAACTATAGGCTTATTACTGAAAGTCGACTATTCTCTCCTAGGTGTGTGTGTATGAGTTTATTTGATAGTATACATTACAATAGTATCAAGAAAGTAGTCCCTATTCAGACCAGCGTCACAAAATAGGGGGTGTGTGCGAAATGTTCCTGTATAAATGCGCAAGGTTGTCAAACAGTAAAGTTTTCTCGGGCAGTTGCAGACGACCTGTCCATGGTGGAAATGAAGAACGTATGAAGAGAGTACATTTCAAAACCCATTTAACACACCACATTATATCTGCCTCTAAACAACTACTTTGAAAAGCCACATCACCTTCAAATGCAATGTAAAATATGGGAATTAAAACCGCAGGAACTGAACACAAGCTGCATTAGTAAGTATACACAGCGTCCGCATATAAACATGTATGGCATTGACATACATTTTTATGTATTTGCCATAACCGTACATTTGGCTAGATAGTGCATCCTCATGATTTAATAAAAAATGCTTTAGGACTCTCAAAATATGCCCTGTCTTTTGAGAATCGGACTCTAATTGGTTCAGTCATCCATTTTAGATTCTGTTTTTATTTATAATTTTTAGACAGAACCACTCAAACTCGTATCGAGATGTATTTATTATTCTCATATACAGCTGATAATTTCTTCCTGTTTTCGGGCAGGACCAATTTATTATTGAGCCGTTGTAGTTCTGCTCATCGGTCGACATAATGACATGAGACTGCAACATTCACCACTTAATTAGTCTCCTTATAATTTATTTACAGTGCCAATGTAAGAGCTTCCAGTTTGTTAGAATAATAGTATCATATGTGTCCTTATTGGTGAAAGGTGGAATTGCCATCATGTAGAGAAGCAGGTATTGGACCTTTGGGATAGGCTTCACCACGGCACTTCAAAGCCATATAGGCTACTGTCATTGCACACCATCCCTCTATTGCTTTACTGTATGTTGCCTATTGTTTTGCTTGAGTTAACGAAGTTTGCCTACAAATTGTAGACATTGTTTTCACACCCCTTATCATCAACATCCAGGGTTGCTACCTTTTCTCTTTAATCTATTATTTATTATTAGGCTACCTGCCCATAAATTATTTAGGGGAATGTGTTCTGTTACTATATACAAGTATAGTATTCACTTGCATAAGCTTGCTACATTGTTACAATGAGTGGACAGATGTGTGCTTTATGGTGGTGATGATGATGCACTGTAAACATGTCAACAATCAGATTCGGTCATGTAACCTACTGTTGGATTGTGTAGTCTATTTAGTAGTAGGACACAACTATGACAAACGAACATGTTTATGGTTGAATGTTGCATTAACTAATACAGTATATGCATTATAGGTCAATTGTCAACATTAACAACTAGGATCCATTTTGATACATGACCGGTTTTACTGTGTACTGTACATAAAGTCCCATCTGCATGAGAACAACTTTGTAGGGAAGAAATTGATTGATATTGGATATGACTATGGTGGTTAATGCTTTTCGAAGATGTACTGTAAACTTGATTATCATTGGTTTAAATGTAGTCAAAGGTGAAAGTTTGTCTGCTATATTCCAAACATCTCCTATGGAACGGTTTCACACCTCTCCAAATTAGTATCTAAATAGATTTAACACAAGTAAAAATGACAAGGGAAGTCAGGTTGTGTATTGTGTCTTGTTCTTGCCCATCTTCTAGCCATCGATGCAATGTTCTGCCTGCAAACAGAGTAGCTATATCTCATATCAATAATGATATTTTTTTTGCTCAACCTAATCTGATTCACAATATAACATTCATTGTCCTTGATGCATACATTATAACCATGTTCTCATAGATCAAGTATACAGTTGTTAAATTTAGCTTGCTGGGTAATCCTGGCTGCTGGGCAATGGTTATGGTGCGTAGGTGGACTGTGTTGCACGTGTTGTGATGACGTTAATAGTGCTGCATGGTGGGAAATGGTGTCCTTTATGCACTGTAGTTTGTACCGTGCCATTTACAGTATGCAAAACATGCCTACATGTGAACTGTACACCCACAGCCTACTCTTGATTTGGAACTTTCTCTAATTGTGTAATCCTGAGTAGTGAAGCATCCGGCAGAAGCAGATTATCATGGCTTTCTGCTTCAATCACTGCATCTGTTACACCCCCTCCACGTTGGCTGGCTAACCCATTAACTCGCTCATTATCCCTTCTGTTGAGCCTATTTGGTCTGCCTTTTACTTTCCTAGACCTAACACCATGTTTTTATTTTTCCACCAGTTGGACTCCTCATCTCGTTACCTGGCAAGTCTTGTTACCTGTCAACTGAAAACAACTGTTTGGACTAGTTTTTGGCCTCCTGGTCACCAAGTCGGTCCATGTTGATCACCCAGGAAGAGGTTTAAAGATTCTGCCGGATTTCAACTGACCTGCAGTACATGTAGTGGAGAAGAAAACATCAGACTTCTACAAGCCAGAGATAACTGTTCCAGTATTGTCTCATTTTGGGCTTGATTTGAATACTTGGCTATCCAGACCAGGTACAGCCATGCACCTAGAGGTAAAGGTAGCTCTGAATTTCATTGTGTCCTACCTGTACAACAAACTGCCCCGTCGTCGTGCTGACCTCTTCGGGGAGGAGTTGGAGCAGATACTGTTGTCGCACTATGAAGGCCACTGGTACCCTGAAGCTCCTTTGCGGGGCTCTGCCTTCCGCTGCTTGCACCTAGGGGCCCCCAGTGACCCAGTGGTGGAGCTAGCTGCCAGGAGAAGTGGACTGGACACAGAGGAAGTGCGTGCCAATGTCCCCCCTGAGCTGAGTGTGTGGATCGACCCCTTTGAAGTGTCCTACCAAATCGGGGAGAAGGGAGCCGTTAAGGTCCTGTACTTGGAGGATCCATCCGGCTTAGGTGGAGAAGGCGAAATGGTGGAAGTAGTAAGTGGAGTGAGTAAAGGGGACATGGAGGTAGAGGAGGCCAAGAGCTTAGGGTTCAACCCTGAGGCCCAGGTGTTCGTTCCAATTGGAGCCCAGATATCTCCAGTTCTGCTTCCTTCCCTCTCCAGCACACCCACACCCCTCTCGGCCTCATCCTGCCCAGTGATTTTCAGCTATCCCAGCTCCAGCACACCCACGAACCCAACTGCCCACTCCTCTAACACATCCACACCTTCCCCTCCAAGTGGGGGACTCCCTTACCCCCCCTCTCAGCAGCCAACGGCTGCCCTGCCCAGCACCCGTCCACCGCTGCAGCCCATCACCTTCACCACGGCCAGTTTCGCCGCAACAAAATTTGGCTCCACCAAGATGAAGAAGTGTGGCGGTTCCGGATCGGCTGGCGGCTCGGGTGTAGGCGTGCCCCCGCCACAGAGGATGCTCGCCCGTTCCCCCACCAACATCTCTCCCCCAGGGCTGCTGAAACACAAGCCCCTCTCAGTCTCCCTGCACTCCCTGGGGGCTCAGATCCCCAGCCAGCTCTCCCCCAATGCCAAAGAGTTTGTTTACCCGGCATCCCCAGGGCCCCTATACTTTGACAACGATGCTCCGCTCATACTTTCACACTCAAGCCCCTTCCAGCACCCTCACCCCGCCCACTCCCACCCCTCATTTGACCCATTCTCCAACCCCCAACCTGGTCCAGCTGTTGGTGCCATTGGTGGTAGCGGTGGGATTTCTTACATGGAGAAGCCCTCATTTGTGGAAGGAATAGGGGGGTATAACCTGCAATATCCCAGCCAGGCCTTCCAGCCGGTGGTGCTGGCCAACTAAGCCTTTCTTATGAGTATTTCTGTTGCAGCAGTAGGGCAGTAATGCTCAAGTATTTTTTGGGAAAATTGTTCTTACTGATACTACATCGTATAATTTGTTTTATCACTACTACAACCTCCGCTATATATTTCAATATGATTATTTCCATATAATTTAATATTCTGTTTTTTTGTTGTGGATTTTGATTTCAGTTTCTCTAACCAGAGGAGTAACCAGCCTCCTATTGCACAGGTGTTTTCATTGAATGTTCAGCAGAGTAAATGCCCTTCAGCTTTGGTCTATTGACAGCAGTATGATAGTTATATTTTTCACTCCACTGTCACGCTGTGAAAAAGGACCAATGTCCTGTAAGATGGCTTTGGAAAGCTTAGCGCTTTGCAATCTGCTCGGCCTTAGTTACCAAAAATGCACAGAGGGGTTTGTGTGGGTTTGGTGAGGTCTTATTCATGCTAACAAGTGTTTAATGTGCTCTTCTGTGGCTTATGGTCATTGTGAATATAGTGGGCCTGTTACTAGAGCCTTGAAACATATCACACACACCATGTCTGAATCGGTTTGGTGCAAGGGATCAGTATTTGCCCTTCATCAGCTCTGAAATGTGTTCATGGGCATGCTAAGAAAGGGAGCCTGTGTGTAGTGTCTTGGCAATAGGGGGGGGGGTTTAATGTGCAGGGTATGAGGAAATGGATCTGTCATGACAGGAAGAATTACTGCCAGGGAGGTCAGCGAACCTTGGTGAAAGTGAGGCAAGTTGATCTTTGTCTTCGGATATGACTACTAATCTCCCACACACACACGCACAGGCACATAGAATCTGTCAGCAGTGTGTGAAGGTGAACGGGCGTTGTTGGAGGGGAATAGGATGCTGCTACGCAATGGGGATTGTGATGAATGGCTTAGCGGGACTTTGACTATGAAGGAGAGGTCTTACTCTGCAGGGAAAGGAGGACAGGGAGGGAGTAAGGAGAGGGGAAATGGATGGCAAGGCAGGGGCATCGATGACGTTTTAACACCTTTTGGCATCTTGGGTGCAATGGCTTTAGACTGACACTTCAAAACCCGGAGCACGTTTCTGTAGAACTTTAGTGGCGTTGCAGCCAAAGGCCCACGCTAGGTCCCCTGCTCTTTAACCCCTTAATTATCTCTGTTCCAGTTGCTGCTCCAGTGGGAGACCAGCATCATATAATGAAAGCTGTTTTCCTTTTCAATTTCCAGGACTATGAATGTTAACTAAACCTGTGTTTTTGTCACTTTATGAAGCCATGTCAGATCATTCTCATATTGATGGTGATGATACCCTGTCTCCATATAGGTAATAGAGGGGGCAGTAATTGTCACCAGGGTTCAGGCAGCCTCCTAACCCCACCTTTCCTTTTGAGCCATCCAGCACTTCATATTATTGGGCTATAGATGCCCCCCCCCCCCATGATGATACAGCTGCATCTGCTAAGAAATGTTGGTTCTGTTCCAATGAGATTTGGATAGCAGGGGGAGTGTCCCTAGCCATCATCTGAATGTTTTCTAGATTGTGCCCATAAACATCTGTGTATAAGCTAACATAAATACTCTTAACTTGTGCTCACACTGGTAATTGCTGTGATAGTCGGTCATATGCGTGTCATTCAAACTGTTTATTTTTCTTTGCGTCCAGGGGTTGGGTTGGGAGGGTTGGGTCGGATCTCTTTATAAATGTAATGTTTGTGAGGGAAGGGTTAGTTTTTACATTTGTAATTTATTTTAAATTTTCTATATTTTTCCTATGTTTTTTCAAAAGTAATGAAGTACTTTTGTAAAGTTGAGAGAGAAGTTATAACAGTAGGAATATGTATATATTTCTTATGTTCAGGTTTCCTTTGTTTAATTATGTGCTGAAGTTATTACAAAGATAACTAAATATATATGCAAGTTGGGAATAAATAAAGATGTATAAAATAAAGTATTGAATGTGGATTGTACCTTGTACAGTATTTGTCCAATAAAAGACAGGTAAATGTAATTTGTTAAATTGGGTTTTTGAAGAGCTTCAGAGAGGAATGTTTACAATGGGTGGATAGAGAGTCTGACAGCATCATTCTCAGTCTGTTTCTAAGGGCAGTCTGATAACTTGTGTAAGATTTCTGTTCCTTCATAGTTTATACACTTAAACCAAAAAATCTCCACATTTAAACCAAATCCCCTTAGTAGTGCTCGTATCTTACTAATTGTGTCCCTTATTCATTCATATTCCATCTACATATTGTCCAGTGCCATTAATCTTTGCTTTATACCACTAACCTTATTTGTGTGCCTGAACAGTCCTACTGTGACTGAATTGGCTGCCATTTTCATTCTCGCACAAAGACTGAGGGAAATCAAAAAACCGGTTCCTGCAGTCTAATCCTTGATGAGTATTCACCTCGCATCCATGTGGTAACATTCCCCTGCTCCCCCTACTATAGCCATAACTAAGACTGTCTTTACTCACACTGACCCTGGTCCAGTGCAATGTGTAACTAACGCCATATTCTAGACCACAATTGTGGGAGGGTCTTAGCCCTTTTTAACCACAAATATTCCAATACTATTCATCAAGCGTTTCAAGCAGGTTTAGGAGGAGGATAGTCATTGAATGTGCTGTGATTATGATCAGTGACGGGTCAATCCTGGTGGTGAACAGCCTAGTGATGGAGCTATTTTTTTTGTTTGTTCATGTTGATTCAGTGAGATTTTTGGTTTCCAAAATCCCATCCCACAAGCATCCCAAAGTGCTGCCTTCCCCCATTGCTTAAATAATGGTCAGATTACTCTTGGTAATCGGATGTGTGCTGTATTTAATTCCCTGTGCCTGCAAAGCGGGTCTGGAGGTTTGAGTGGTGGCTTGGAGGCCATGTTGCGGTCACTGACCGCCTGCCAATGGGAAGGCCAGAGGACTGTGACGTTTGAGGGATGGGAGCTGCTCTACTTGAAGTTCTGATGACTATAGGAAGACAATAGATATTGTTTCACATTGGCTTTTTGGTCACAGGATGGACAGTGTTTTGTTGTGGTATAGTGGTTGACTGTTGGTATATGTCTTGCGTTTTAAAGATGAGTAACAGATTACACTATCCTCCATGTAATTAAAAAGTTGTTTTTTAAATCCACACTAAAAGCAGGCTGTTCTATCACAAGGATTGAATCAAAGTGAGAAACAGAGTTTTGTATTGTCTTTTGCTTATCTACGTATGTATTTTATTTAGCACTTTGGACTATTTTGTTGTAATAAAGAAGTATTTTCTATTTAACATTTAAGAATAACTGGATATAATTGAAAAAGTAAGATATATTAATATAGTACTTTCTTTTTTGCCTGTATTTTGTTATCATTTTCCTATTTTGTATCTGATCTGTACACCCTGTAGATGTGTATGAACCTTTCACTACTGAAATGCAATGACCTGTTTTCTGTGCTCCCCCATGGGAATGGGGACTTACTACTGCACTTTCTTATTGTATCAGATTCTTTTTTAAGTTTTGTAATAAACAATTGCAAAAATAAGCATGGAAAATAATACAATTCTCTTGTCATTTTTGTCTGTTAATCAGATGTGACAAATCCTGGCAAAATAATTATTACAAAATAATTTAGAATAGTGTTTGATGGCCTACTTGTGATCAGGAATTCTAGTATTTATGTTCCCCTGCGGTATAAAAAGCCCTCACAAGGTTGTAGAAAATAAACATGTATTTCATAGCATTGCAATACATTCTAATATTGGTGTAAACAAATTGAAGTCTGATTAATAATAATTAATAATTCAACCCAGAAATGAAAATCTCAAATAGCTCATCTCACAAACTCTTCTACTTACACAGCAGACAAATATGACCTAATTTCATCACCTCGAAAATATGGCCGGTGCATTATTTTGACTGTGTTAGTATATCTGTCAGATGTTTGCATGACTCCCTGTTGTGACTCCACTGGGCTCTGCTCTCCTATGGCGTGTCGATGTTTGGCATTAACATGCTTGGTCAGCTACTCCTTGGCTCCCTTTATCTCCTCACCACATCTCATTCCCGTCCTCCATCACCCTCATCTTCTCTTTATCTCCGCTCTGTTCTCTCACCAAATCCCTATTTTTCCCCTTAACCTTTCCGCTCTCTATCCCATCGCATTTCCCCACTCGTCCCTCACCACCCCTCTCCTCTATCCCCCCTTGTCTTTGAGGCTGTGTTTATGCAACACTGCTCCCCTGTGTGTGGATGTGATCATTACGCAACATCTCATACTCCATTGGAATACTAATGAAGATGAGGTAGGGGGATAGGCAGAGCAGAAACAGAGGACCTCAAATCTCTGTTTTTGTGTGTCAATGTGTGGGTGTCTATGTGCGTGTGTGATAGACAGACAGCGCATGTGTTTGTGTGCATGAGGCAAGAAGAGTGATCTGCTCCCTTTGTCTCCCAGCATCACAATGTGCATCCTGTCAGTGTTGGTCAAAAACACTGCTTTTTGTCGATTGTTCAGGCAAGGTCAAGGCAAGGGCTCACCTTTCATTGAATTCCACTTCATTAATATGCATGATACATATCCCATACATGGGTACATACAGATTAAAAAACACAACAGGAAATGCATCTTAATTTAAAAGAGAAGGAAAAAAATGCACTTGACAGGCAAAGTTTGAAATGTAATCAAAGTAATGTTTATCCTATCAGGAGTGTTATAGCTGTTAAAAGAGACAGTTGTCATTTTTTTGACTTTTTTCTACATACAAAGAGGCTATTATTTTAGGATGACCTTGGCTGTTTGTGTTGTGAAGGGCTGTTTCAGGCTGGAGTTGGTATCTCTTATAACAGTTTTCTATGCAGATCTGGTAGGAAGTAACTGTAATTGTATTCATGAATCATGTAAAAAGGAATAATTCAGTCCCCACCACCTCATTGAGAAGACTTCATTATCCTGAAACAAGTGTAACATAAGGAACCAAAAACAAACATCTGACATCACAAAAAGCTAACTTCCAGTTAATTTCAAAATAAATATTTAGTATTTTACAAGATGTTTCAAACGAAAATAAAATAAATAATTTGTAACCTTGTGACTGCCCAAGGTCAAACGCTACAACAGTAAAGGTGGAGCTAAAAACAGGAAGTACACTACAGGACCAAAAGTATGTGGACACCGGCTCGTCAACCATCTCATTCCAAAATCATGGGCATTAATCTGGAGTTGGTGCTATAACAGCCTTCACTGCTATAACACTTTGCTGCTATAACAGCCTTCACTCTTCTGAGAAGGCTTTCCACTAGATGTTGGAACATTGCTGCGGGGACTTGCTTCCATTCAGCCACAAGAGCATTAGTGAGGTCGTCACTGATGTTGGGTGATTAGGCCTGGCTTGCAGTCTGCGTCCCAATTCATCTCAAAGGTGTTCGATGGAGTTGAGGTCAGGGTTCTGTGCAGGCCAGTCAAGTTCTTCCACACCGATCTCGACAAACCATTTCTGTATGGACTTCGCTTTGTGCGCAGGGACATTGTCATGCTGAAACAGGAAAGGGCCTTCCCCAAACTGTTGCCAAAAAGTTGGAAGCACAGAATTGTCTAGAATGTCATAGCATTAATGCTGTAGCATTAAGATTTCCCTTCACTGGAACTAAGAAGCCTAGCCCGAACCATGAAAAATAGCCCCAGACCATTATTCCTCCTCCACCAAACTTTACAATTGGCACCATGCCCTGGGGAAGGTAGCGTTCTCCTAGCATCCAACAAATCCAGATTTGTCTGTCGGACTGCCAGATGGTGAAGCATGATTCATCACTCCAGAGAACACATTTCCCCTGCTTCAAAGTCCAATTCCTGGGCGCTTTACACCACTCCAGCTGACGCATGGGGATCTTGGGCTTGTGTATGGCTGCTCGGCCATGGAAATCTACTTAATGAAGCTTCTGACGAACAGTTATTGTGCTGACGTTGCTTCCAGAGGCAGTTTGGAACTCTGTAGTGAGTGTTGCAACCAAGGACAGACGATTTGTACACTCTACAGCACATATGTCAGAGTCAAGGCCCGCGGGCCACATCCGGCCCGCAAGAAGGTTTTTTACGGCCCCTGGGATGATCTTGATTTATTATTAGAACCGGCCCGCAGCAAGCCGGCAGCCCGCAGATCTTTTACACGCACCAATACTACATTTCCCACAATGCAAAGGTGACGCACCGAGCAGTAGGCTGCTTCATTTCAATATTTATTGGCACAGCAGTCGTCAGCATCACAGTAAAATTAACTTTCAGATACCCATCAAAAATGGCAAAACGGAAGGTGGATACTGAGAACCGGGGGTTTCAAACAAGGTGGGAGTCGGAGTATATGTTCACGAAGGTAGCTGGAAAACCTGTGTGTCTTCTGTGTGGAGAAAGTGTGGCGGTACTGAAAGAGTATAATCTGAGACGACATTATGAAACGAAACACGCGGACAAAAACAAGAATATGGACATGGAACAAAGGCTACAAAAGGCAGAGGAATTAAAACGAGGCCTCAAATCTCGACAGGCTCTGTTCAAAAAAGCCAAATCACAAGGCCAGGCTGCTGTCAAGGCCAGTTTTATTTTGGCAGAAGAGATCGCTAAATCAGCCCGGCCATTTACGGAGGGGGATTTCATCAAAAACTGCATGATTAAAGTTTGTGACGAAGTTTGCCCAGAAAAAAGGCAACTCTTTTTAAATGTGAGTCTGAGCAGAAACACCATTGCCGAGAGAGTAGACCAGTTGTCCATCAATCTAAAAGAGCAGCTTGTGAAAAAGGGAAAAGATTTTATTGCATATTCCTTGGCTGTGGATGAGAGCACCGACATTTCTGACATTGCCCAGTTGTCAATTTTCATCCGCGGAGTGGACTCCAACCTAAGCGTGACAGAGGAGTTTTTGGCTTTACGTCCTATGCATGGCACAACTACGGGGCATGATTTGTATGAAGAGGTGTCAAGATGTGTAAATGAGATGGAGAGATGGGAAAAACTCGTGGGTTTGACAACCGACGGAGCACCTGCGATGTGTGGACACAGGAGCGGACTGGTGGCGAAGATACGGGAAAAGATGCAAGAGGAAAACGCGACAGGTGAGCTGACAGCTTATCATTGTATCATACACCAGGAAGCGTTGTGCGGTAAAGCCTTGAAAATGGAGCATGTAATGAGCATCATCACGCGCACAGTTAACTTTATCAGAGCCAAAGGTTTGAATCACCGCCAGTTCAAGTTCAAGGCATTTCTGACGGAGTTAGAAACGGAGCATGGTGATTTGCCTTATCACACAGAGGTGCGATGGCTAAGCCAGGGAAAGGTGCTTCAAAGATGTTTCGAGCTTTGTGAGGAGATTTGTCTGTTCTTGGACAGCAAAGGGAAAGACACAACACAACTCCGAGACGAAATGTTTCTGTGTGAAATGGCTTTTCTGTGTGACATTACGAGTCATCTGAATGCAATAAACTTGCAGCTGCAGGGTCGGGATCGTGTCATCTCTGATATGTACAGTACAGTGAAGGCATTTAAAACCAAACTGACTCTGTGGGAGACGCAGATGCGGAAAGAAAATTTGAGCCACTTTCCCAGCTGCCAGACCATGAAAGAGAAGCTCTCTACCAGTGCGTTCCCGAGCACACAGTTGGCTGATAAAATAGGTATGCTTGCCGCTGACTTTCGACGCCGATTTGCTGACTTTGAAGCACAAAAAAGCAGGTTGGAACTGCTCGGTAACCCATTTGCTGTTGACGTGGAAAGCTCACCACCAAACCTCCAAATGGAGTTGATTGACCTCCAATGCAATGATGCACTGAGGGCAAAATATGCGGCAGTGGGTGCTGCGGAGTTCGCCCGTTTCCTCCCCGGCACAATGCCCCAGCTGCGCATCCAGGCTGCTCAAACGTTGTCTATGTTTGGCAGCACATACCTGTGTGAACAACTGTTTTCTTTGATGAACCTGAACAAAACATCACACAGAAGTCGACTTACTGCTGAACACCTCCACTCAATTCTGAGGATTTCTTCAGCTCAGAGCCTTACCCCGAACATTGATGAACTTGTGGAAAAGATGGGACACCACCAAGTATCACCCTCAACCTCAAACAAGTGAACATTACTGTGCAATCACATATTTAGAGTTTTTACTCAGTTCAAGTTTAAAAGTTAAAATTTAATATTTGTTTTCACTGCATGTTACTTCTCCTTAAACAAAGTGTTGTTTTTGATTAATAGATTTTTGCACTTTATTTTTTTGTATTTCAATCCAATTATATTTTAAAAATATTTCAGTTGAGTGGATGATAGAAAATTGCTATTATTGTTTTTTCTTTGAAGTAAATTTAGCCCACTTTTGCTAAAATAGAAAATATAGTCTACTGATGGTGCCTTGAATACCGGTTTCTTTCATTTAATGTTCATGTTATGGGGATATTTATATAAAGGAAATTTGTCTTTTGTGTCTGTTGAAAATTAAAGATTACTGACAGAGCCATAAGAAAATATTGCTTTATTTATCTGATCATATTGTAATATATTTGTTAGGTTTTCAGTAGGTTCAATTAGGTTCACTAGACTATATGCGTCATTTAAAAATGTTTCAATGAACATTCGAACAGTCCGGCCCTCGTCTTGTAGCTGATTTTTTTATTTGGCCCTCCGTCCATTTGACTTTGACACCCCTGCTCTACAGCAATCTGCGGTCCCGTTCTGTGAGCTTGTGCGGCCTACCACTTCGCGGCTGAGCCGTTGTTGCTTCTAGATGTTTCCACTTCACAATAACAGCAGTTACAGTTGACCAGGGCAGCTCTAGCAGAGAGGAATTTGATGAACTGACTTGTTGGAAAGGCAGCATCCTATTAAGGTGCCACATTGAAAGTCACTGAGCTCTTCAATAGGGCCATTCTACTGCCAATGTTTGTCTATGGAGATTGCATGGCTGCATGCTCGATTTTATACACCTGTCAGCAACGGGTGTGGCTGAAATAGCCCGAATCCCCTATTTTTAAGGGGTCTCCACATACGTATGCATATACAGTGCATTACAGTGTTCAAACGCCTTCCCTTTTCCACATTTTGTTACGTTACAGCCTTATTCTAAAACTGATTAAAAAAGAAATCCTCATCAGTCTACACACGATACCCCATAATGACAAAGCGAAAAGGTATTTAAAATTAAAAACTGAAATATCACATTTACTAAGTGTTCTGACCCTTTGCTATGAGTCTCGAAATTGAGCTTAGATGCATCCTGTTTCCATTGATCATCCTTGACATTTTTCAACATCTTGATTGGAGTCCGCCTGTGGTAAATTCAATTGATTGAAAAGTTTGTGGTCATACCACATCATTAAAAACATAGGTGCTGGGCTAATAAAGAATACTAGTATAGAACAAGAAGGCCCGCACACTGTTAAAGCTCCCAATTCACCACTTTACTGACAACGTTTCCATCCAAAACGGGTCTTCGTCAGGTCAAACAAACAAACTGAGTGCTCATATCCCGAAATATACACATTTCACCTCACATGACCATTGCAGACATGATGCATGGTGGGTGCAAAAACAATTAGTCTATCTCTAATAATTTAATAACAAGGAGATGGGTACATGTACTAGTTCCAGAAAATAATATGTATTTACAAAATTACCAAGTAGGTGACCTGGAAGGCAAGACAAATCAAAGTGACATATTCATGTAAGAAAGAGTCTGATATTAAACTCTTGGTTCAGACCTCTAGGAGACATGGTACACAAACGGTGAATCCAATACAATTTTCTTCTCAGTAATAGATTATCAGTATCAATTCAATTGAATTGCACATGATTTGGAAAGGCACACACGCGTCTATATAAGGTCCCACAGTTGAAAGTGCATGTCAGAGCAAAAACCAAGCCATGAGGTCGAAGGAATTGTCCGTAGAGCTCCGAGACAGGATTGTGTCGAGGCACAGATCTTTGGAAGGGTACCAAAAAATGTTTGCAGAATTGAAGGTCCCCAAGAACACAGTGGCCTCCATAATTCTTAAATTGAAGAAATTTGGAACCACCAAGACTCTGGCCGCCCAGCCAAACTGAGCAATCGGGGAAGAAGGGCCTTGATCAGGGAGGTGACCAAGTACCCGATGAGAACTCTGACAGAGCTCCAGAGTTCCTCTGTGGAGATGGGAGAACCATCTCTGCAGCACTCCACCAATCAGGCCTTTATGATAGAGTGGCCAGATGGAAGCCATTCCTCACTAAAAGGCACATGACAGCCCGCTTGGAGTTTGCCAAAAGGCACCAAAGGACTCTCAGACCATGAGAAACCTGATTCTCTGGTCTGATGAAACCAAGATTGAACTATTTGGCCTGAATGCCAAGCGTCACGCCTGGAGGAAACCTGGCACCATCCCTACGGTGAAGCATGGTGGTGGCAGCGTCATACTGTGGGGATGTTTTTCAGCATCAGTGACTGAGAGACTAGTCAGGATCAAGGGAAAAATAAACGGAGCAAAGTACAGAGAGATCCTTGAGGAAAACCTGCTCCAGAGCGCTCAGGACCTCAGACTGGGGCGAAGGTTCACCTTTCAACAGGACAACGACCCTAAGCACACATCCAAAATGTTCAAAGACCCCAGTCACCCAAGTCATAAACTGTTTTCTCTGCTACTGCACGGCAAGCGGTACCGGAGCGCCAAGTCTAGGACCAACAAGCTCCTTAACAGCTTCTAACCCCAAGCCATAAGACTGCTAAACAATTAATCAAATGGCCACCGGACATTGACACCCCCCATCCCTCCACTTGTTTTTTTTACACTGCTGCTACACTGTTTATTAGTCACTTCACCCCTACCTACATGTACAAATTCCCTCGATTAACCTGCACATTGACTCGATACCGGTACCCTCTGTATATGGGGCGGCAGGTAGCCTAGTGGTTAGAGCATTGGGCCAGTAACCGAACGGTTGCTGGATCGAATCCCTGAGCTAACAAGGTAAAAATATGTCGTTCTGCCCCTGAGCAAGTCTGTCGAAAACATGGATGCCGATTAAGACAGCACCCCACACCTCTCTGATTCAGAGGTGTTGGGTTAAATGCGGAAGACACATTTCAGTTGAAGTCATTCAGTTTTACAACTGGTTATCCCCCTTTAAGACAATGCAGGAGTGGCAGCGGGACAAGTCCTTGAGTGGCCCAGCCAGAGCCTGGACTTGAACCCGACCAAACATCTCTGGAGAGACCTGAAAATAGCTGTGCAGTGATGCTCCCCCATCCAACCTTTGCAGAGAAAAATTTGAGAAACTCCCCAAATGCAGGTGTGTGTAGCGTCATATCCAAGAAGACTGAGGCTGTGATTGCTGCCAAAGGTGCTTCAACAAAGTACTAAGTAAAGGGTCTGAATACTTCTTAAAATGTTTATACATGTGCAAAATCTTCTAAAAACCTGTTTTTGCTTTGTCATGTAGATTGAAGAGGAATTTCTACAAAGAAAATGAACAGGTTGGGATAACTTGGAGTTTAATTTCTACATACAAACTGGCTTCGATCCAGCTTTAACTTCATATCATACTAAAATGACTATCATACCTAAATGGTCTATCGATCTGACAAGATTCTGCACCAAGCTTAAAATCACTGTTTAAACAACTATATGCCTAAGCATAAAAGATAAGAATGTCAGCGCAATGCAATGCCTTCCATTGAAACAAATTCAGTAAATATTTGTTTTGATCCTTTAATTTACAGACATAAGTACATACACTTAGTGTAAAACAGATGCAAACATTACACCATTAACACATTTTCGTGCAGCAGGATTACTGGGAAACGTAATTGGAAGCACACATTACTTTGCGCCATTTCAACATTTTGTCTATCATAGTTATTTTACAGAAACACACCAGAAACAAAGCAGAGTAAAATTCATATTATTGCCACATGTATGATTCTAATATGCATAATAATGAAGATCGGCACAGGAACACAAATTCATCAGACACTTAAGAGATTGAGTCCCTTTACTTAACAGTCTGCTATGTAGTATTTGCAACAATTGAGGCACAGCCACTTTGACAAACAGAACTCTGCGTCGACTCTGTACCTTGACATTTTTTTATCAAACTTAACCAAAGCCACCTTTCTTGTGCTCACAATTCCTGTCAATATTGTCGGAGGCACACCAACCCTTCAAAATTATTGGTATCCAATAAGATAGGAGCATTAAACAATGGAAGTGTTGGATGAGGTAAATAGGAAATTGTCTTTAGAAAAAAATATATATTTCTGTAAAATTCTGGTTGAAAACCTGTTTTAAAAATAAAAAAACACAAAGAAAACACAGTTTGTCCATTGAGATCCCTGCTTAGTCATTGGGTCATTGTTTTCTTTCCTCTAAAGAAATATAAATCTGACAGATTGTTGCACATCAATCAATAGATGTATTGTTAAAATACAGCATTGATCATAATAGCTATTCAACAAACATAAGGAATAGCAGTAAATTAAGATGAAAAAAAAAACAGGTATTGACAGAATAACTGACTCTCAATCCCAGACAAACTACAGGAGGCACAAATAGATAGTGCCCTCTACTTGCAGTGTGCAATGAAATAAACCAACAAACATAGTAAATACCCCTCCACCATTGAGGGCCCTTATTAATGCCTGACCTATGAGCAGAATACTGTTTTTTGGGGAAAGATATTAGAAGCATGTGTGTGGGTCAAGAAGCATGTGTGTGGGTCATGTCGTAATAGGAAAAAAGTACCCGCCCCTATATCTAATCTTCACCCACAAGGTGTTGCCTTGGAAGGGTTGAGTGCAAAACAGGGGTAACACAATCTATGTGGTGCAGGGAGAAGACTATGTAGTTCTTTACACACACACACCTCAGTGTGGTACAAGCAAAGACCAGACAACACCACTATCTCGCCCTTTCTCTTTTTATTTTATTTTACCTTTATTTAACCAGGCAAGTCAGTTAAGAACAAATTTTTATTTTCAATGACAGCCTAGGAACAGTGTTCAGGGGCAGAACGACAGATGTGTACCTTGTCAGCTCGGGGATTCGAACTTGCAACCTTTCGGTTACTAGTCCAATGCTCTAACCACTACGCTACCGCCCCAATATCAATTATTTCCTCTGTGTAAGATCATGGCGGTGCAGCCCTCAATCTGTCCTGTCTGTTATTCATTGTTTTCTCCCCTACCCCATTATTAATAAATCAAGAGTTCACATGTTCTTCTTCAGAGCCTCTGCATGAGTACTTGAAACAGAGGAGGGAGACAGTCAGTTACTGCAAACAGTGGGAGGAGGGCGGCAGGGGGACAACTTTCATTATTGACTACTGATCACTGATGATGTTCATGCTTTGGTCCACAAAACAACCCGTTAATACGCTGTATAAATGTGTGTGTAACTTCTCCAGCAGCTTTCTCTGACTCGTCTGGCCAGTGATAAGACCTGACTAGTAGTAATTGAGTCCCTGTATGTGTAGGAGCCAGTCGCTCTCCACAACCCTTTGTGTCCACCTCTCGTCATGTTGCTGCCGGGCTCACTGACAGTGTGTATCCATGCCTCCACTGTCGTGTTGGAAAGGATCTAGAACTTGACGTAGTGACCGGTGTTCACCATGAAAGCAGTGCAATTCAGATTCTCTTTGTCAGTGTTTTGTGGGGCGTTTTTATTTTTCGGTTCTTTTCTTGAAAGACAAAGTTTGTCCCTTACAATGGTCCGTATTTGGCTTCATATCGGGACATAATGTTCTTGCAGCGACCACAGTCCTTTCGCAACTCAGCCACTTGTAGCCGCAACGCCGCATTTTCCCTCTCCAGAAACGAAGCGCGCACTGTGATCTGGTTCTCCTTCAGCCGCCGGGCGTCACGTGAACGTTTGGCTGCCACGTTGTTCTTCTTCCTCCTCGACCAGTATTTATCATCCTGTGGGAGACAGAGGATTTTAATACAAAATAATAGAATCAGTGTTGTGGAAACATCCCTAATCCCAGACAAGCCCCCTTATTTCATGGCTTACTACTCACTCATTAATTCTGCTGGTGTAACATAGTGATACTACAATCTTCATCAACCAATGATTATTTGGTGCCCAATTGCAGTGGCTACATTCTCATTAACCTACTACAGAACAACCAGTTCCATCATTCATCACCTCCCTGAAACAAATATTCACCATATTCATCTTACCTTCTGCTCAGTGGGCACAAAGACCTTTTTGGCCTTCTTGATCATGGGTTGTGGTTTGAGGTCCTCGTCAGAGAACTTGTGTTTGCGTGGGTTGAACAGCTCACCCCCAGGCACGCTGGACAGCACCAGGTCTGTGGGGTCCGGCTGGAAGTTGATGTCCACCTCAATGTCCTCTGGGTCGATAGGAGTGGGTGTGAGTCGGTCTGCAGACTTCCCCTCTAGAGGGAGACAAAGTGAATTCAATGAGGAGTATATTTTTAATTAATTTGGTGGCTGTTAAGTATGTTTTTATAATCTTGAAGGCTATAGTTAATTGAAAATTCACAACTGTTTGCTTCATTTTTTTCCTTAAGACATACTAAGGTCAGCGCAATATGAATACTGCCATTTGTTAATGCTGTAGAGCTCAGGTTTCACACGTACATGTGTCCGTGTGTGTGTTGGAGGCAAGGTGTCGAGTGCGTCAAGTACGTCTATTTGACATCTTAATACAATATGGGAGTATCTAGTGTCAGCATGTTGCAAGCGTCTATTACAGTGTCAGTATATGTGCATGTTGAGTTCAAAGGTAGAATTTGTTACAGTGGTACCGTGTCTGGGCTTTTAACAAATGGGCCCCAACAATGTACCTTTTTTATTTTTAGACACTTCAACCTCCGCTGCGTCAAACCCAGACACAGCATCTTCATCGTCCCCATCTTCTTCTTCCTTCTCTTGTTCAGCTGGCTCTAAGGTGAGTGTGACGGTCTCTGTGTCAGAGGTGGTGAGAGGGGGTCTTGTCCCCTTGGTTTCCTCCTGGGCCAGGCTCTTCTGCAGCTCCTCCTCTAGGGTGACTGGGATGCCATTCTCCTGCAGGAACTCATCCAGGTCCATGTACTCCAAGTGGAAGGTCTCCCCATCATAGGGGATGGTCTTCTCCCAGATGGCAGGGGTAAGGGAGGCGGACACCCCTCCAATTCCTGTACCTCCAGTCCCACCACTAGCCCCCCCAACACCGGCCTCGCCATTATCGGCAGAGCACAACTTCTTCTTCTCTATTTCTGTGGAGATAACCGTGAAGAGCATAATGGGTGACGGTTTCACGGCCATGTGAAAGAAGTAGAAAGAAAGAAAAGTGGTGAAATTACAGAATGAGGTAAAAGAAAAGGGCGGGTGCATCAACCCATAAAAAAATGGGGAAGGGAAATCTGGACTTGTCAACACAGCCCCTAAACACAAACACAAACATGAAAATAAATATTAATTGCCCTTCAAATGAAATAAAAGTATGTACTCATATTGTATGTGAAAAAATGGTTTGACTGCAGTGCTCTAGGACAAGTAGGGAGGTGTGAGAACTTTATGTTCTTTTTTCCTCCCTCAGTTCAGTGCCTCAGGGGAAACTGGCACAGCACTCAGAATGTACAAATGCTTGACACATTTGAACAACTATTGTACTAGTCATATATAATTATCAAAACACAGCTGATTAAAAAACAAATGTGTCCAGTTGTTTGAGGGTACACAAACGCTCATTAGAAGCACTACTACGTCTCCATACACCAGTCAACATGTCCGCGAAGTCAACGATCACATCAGATCTATGCAGTTCACATAAAAATGTGTAAATTGGAAAGTATCTTTCAATTAATCCAAAACGAAACCAGTAGGCTAGTCTTACCATCGTCGCCTTCGAGAATATTAGGTGGGGGAATGTCCATAATCTTCTTCAAAACAATAGGAATCGATTTCTGTGGATTCGACCTAGGCTGCAGAGGCGCCTTGAGTGTAGTTTCCCAGGCACTGTTAGCAATATCCGTGGATAAATTAAGTCAAAGCAGTGTTTCAGTCTGTTGCTTTGAAACCTGTTTCACAAATTAAAATGTTGTCATAACACCACAGATCCCATCAGTCGAAGCCTACTGCGAGCACTGTTTCCTTATTCATGAGCTATACGCCGCTTCAGAAAATACTCGGCGCGGATTGGTCACAAATGTAGCTTTTAATATTAAGTAGCTGACATTGAAAAGCCGATGGTGAGCCAGTCACAACAGAAGCAGTAGAACCCACCGGGAGCTTATTGGCTGAAGAAACACTCCGTTTCATTCCTTCGTACGGAAATAACTGTACATTGCGTGCAGAATGTCAACAGTGTCTCCAGACTTCTATTGTTGCTACATTTAGCTAAACCAGATAGATATAGAACGGTATGACTATGGCCATTCACTGACCCTGGGAACTGGAGGAGACGAGGACAAGGATGCTTCGCGACATTTATTTGGCCCCCAAGTTTTCAGATATATTTTTTTAGACAATTTGTTTTCATTGTTGGAGATAAAAACACCAGGAAATCAGCTCCAAGTGATTTTAATTTTGCACATATGTTCCCAAGTATTCCCACTCATAGAGTCATATGTGATCATATAATAATAATGAATAACAATTGATTGGGTTTATATAGCACTTTTCTACCAACTGAGGTACTCAAAGCGCTATACATAGTAGGGTGAAACTCACCTCACCCAACATTAATGCGTAGCACCCACCTCAGTGATGCACTGGGACCATTTGTGTGCCAGAACTCTCACATTTTAGCTATCAGTTGGACAGGTGAGGAGTGATATATGCCAATTAGGAATGAGTGGGATGATAGGTGGCCACCCGCCTAATCATGTATTTATTATGATGGTCCGCCCCCGACCTCTCGCTTAAGAAAGAATTGGCCCGCGGCTAAATCTAGTTGAGGATCCCTGCCGACATTGGATACTTACTTACGTTTTATATGAAGATGCGTTGTATCCAGTTTCTCCTCTGCAATACATGATGACAGGATGCATTATACATTGATGCATTTGTATCCACACTCGTGGCCAAACAAAACACGTGTGTTCTTTTCTCTCCTTCACGTGCAGAGACAAGCTGTTGAGGGGCGTGGTTATGGCACGTGCAAAAGCAGCGCGACCGTAGCCTAGGAAGCACGGACCTCGCACTATACTGAACAGCTGGCGTGTCCCTATCATGTATTTACACCCAGCACAACCGTTCTACCATTGGATTGGAAATGTGTTAATAACATATGAGTCATATCCCCTCACCTTACACCACATCAATACAATTGTTATATTGATAATGGTTTCCGATATGCTAATAGACTAGAATTCTCACATTTCTGCGCGCACACGCGTATCCAAATGGAGATTCAATAAACATCAGTCTGTTTTTTGTTGTTGCAGGACGTTCAGACGGGATCATGATTTACTGAACACATTCCACCACTGCAAATCAGTCATTCCAAAAATAGTAACAACAATACTTAGTAGCCCATGTTGGACATACCTGGAACCAATTAAGGGCTTCATTCATTGGGTGGATTAAATCTGATTTGTTTAGTTCTAGTTTTAGTTCACCTATGTCTTATCTATTTAGGTCAGTGTCATATTTTGTATGAAGACATTTTGTACAGCGGCTTTATTACAGAACTAAAATATTCATGCAACGTGTAAAGTGTTGGTCCCATGTTTCATTAGCTGAAATAAAAGATCACAGAAATGTTTCATACACACATAAATCTTATTTCTAAAAAATGATTTTCAGAAATTTGTTCACATCCATGTTAGTGAGAATTTCTTCTTTGTCAAGAAAATCTGTTGACCTGACAGGTGTGGCATATCAAGAAGCTGATTAAACAACACGATCCTTGTACAGGTGCACCTTGTGTTGGGGACAATAAAAAGGCCACTCTAAAATGTGAAGTTTTGTCTCACAATGCCAGGGATGTCTCAAGTTTTGAGGGAGCAAGCAATTGGCATTTTGTCTGCAGGAATATCCACCAGAGCAGTTCCAAGAGAATATAATGTTCATTTCTCTACCATAAGCTGACTCCAACGTCGTTTTAAAGAATTTGGCAGTACGTCCAACCAGCCACACAACCACAGACCCACGTGTATGATGTCGTATGAGCGGTGTGCTGATGTCACCCCATGGTGGCGGTGGGGTTATGGTATGGGCAGGCATAAGCTACGGACAACAAACATAATTGCATTTTAGTGATGACAATTGTAATGCACAGAGATACCGTGACGAGATCCTGAGGCCCATTGTCGTGCCATTCCTCTGCTGCCATCACCTCATGTTTCAGCATGATAATGCACAGCCCCATGTCACAAGGATATGTACACAATTCCTGGAATCTGAAAATGTCCCAGTTCTTCCATGGCCTGTATGCTCATCAGATATGTTTGGGATGCTCTGGATCAACGTGTACGACAGTGTTCCAGTTCCCACCAATATCCAGCAACTTCGCACAGCCATTGAAGAGGAGTGGGACAACATTCCACAGGCCACAATCAACAGCCTGATCAACTCTATGCGATGGAGATGTGTCGCGCTGCATGAGGCAAATGGTGGTCACACCAGATACTGACTGGTTTTCTGAACCATGCCCCTACTTTTTTTTAAGGTATCTGTGACCAACAGATGCATTTCTGTATTCTCAGTCATGTGAAATCCATAGATTAGTGCCTAATGAATTTATTTAATTGACTGATTTCCTTATGAACTGTAACTCAGTAAAATCTTTGAAATTGTTGCATTTATATTTTTGTTTACTATATGATGGCACAAGCAATGCATAGAGACATGGTCCTGATAATTTCTCTCTTAGATCAACACAATTGTATGAACGCAATATAAATCCTCTCCTACATTCATTTCCTCGGAAGGGAAAATGACCAGAGGGTCCAGCTTTGTGGGAGCAGCAGTGTGGTTTGTTTGCTAACAAACTGGGTGATCTCAGATGCCTCTGGTTCTTGTCTGTATAACAGATGGATATCAATCTATTCAGACTGCATAAGAGTAGCCCTAGTGGAAGTCTACTGTCCACAGCAAGAAGGGCATGAATGTACATTTGTTTAGTGTTAGGAAAATAAGAGACTGAAAGACCATGTATTTGTCTGTATGCATGTCCCTCTTTAGAGAACTGTAATAATGAACTAGTCTCACATATCTTAACATCCGCCAACTGGTTTTGGTGTTGACTTGAAAGCAGAGATGCACAGTCTCTGGGACATTCAGTAACTGGAGTGGAAATGCTTTAACCGCTGGGAGCAACAAAGGTTGTGCAAATCACATTTTATTTGCCACATGCTTTGTAGATAACAGGTGTAGACTAACACTGAAATGCTTATGGGTCCTTTTCCAACAATGCAGAGTTAAATATGAAAAATAAAAGAAAGATAGTGGCACAAGTAATAAATTAAACAATGAAAACAAATAACAAGTCAAAATAACATGGCTATAAACGCTAAGCATACATGTCACGACTTCCACCAAAGTCGGTTCCTCTCCTTGTTCGGGAGGCGTTCGGAGGTCGGCGTCAACGGTCTTTTAGCCATCGTCAATCCACTTTTCATTTTCCATTTGTTTGGACTTGTTTTCCTACACACCTGGTTTTCATTTCCCTCATTGTTGTGTATTTAACCCTCTGTTCCCCCCATGTCTTTGTGTGGAATTGTTTGTTGTAAGTGCTTGTGCACATGTTTACTGGTGCGCGTCCGGTTTTGTACCCATGATTGTTATTCCTTTATGCCGTTGGTTTTGTAATTAAACTGCTCCGGCTAGTTCTGCTCTCCTGCGTCTGACTTCCCTGCCACCAGTTACGCACCCCTTACAATACAAAACATTAAGGACACCTGCTATTTCCATCAAATAGACTGACCAGGTGGATTCAGGTGAAAGCTATTATCGCTTGATGTCACTTGTTAAATTCACTTCAATCAGTGTGGATGAAGGGGAGTAGACAGATTAAATAATATTTTTTAAGCCTTGAGACAATTGAGACATGGATTGTGCATGTGTGCCATTCAGAGGGTGAATTGGCAAGACAAAATATTTAAGTGCCTTTGAACGGGGTAAGGTAGTAGGTGCCAGTTGGGTTGCCTGGTTGTTCACGCTCAACAGTTTCTGTGTGTATCAAGAATGGTCCACCACCCAAAGGACATCCATCCAACTTGACAAAACTATGGGAAGCATTGGAGTCAACATGGGCCAGCATCACTATGGAACGGTTTCGACAACTTGTAGAGTCCATGCCCTGACAAACTGAGGCTGTTCTGAGGGCAAAAGGGGCAGGTGCAACTCAATATTAGGAAGGGGTCCTTAATGTTTTGCACACTCAATGTATAGGGAGTAGAAAATACCATGGCCATAAACAGGGAGTACCAGGACCAAATTGATAATTGAGGTAGCTATGTACTGTACATATTGGTAGGGGTCAAGTGACTAGGCAACAGGATAGATAAGACAGTAGCAGCATCATATGTGTTGAGTGTGAAAGTGTGTGTGTGTGTGTATTCAGTATTCATGTGTGTGCATGTTATATGTGTGTAGGCGTATGTGGTGTGTGTGTATGGGGTGTGGGTAGAGTCCAGTGTGTGTGCATGGTGCAAGAGAATTAGTCCAAAAAAGGGTCAATGCAGGTAGTCCAGGTAGCCATTTGATGAGCTATTTTTTAGTCTTGTTTAGAGGTCTTATGGTTTGGGGGTAGAAGCTGTTCAGGGTCCTGTTGGTTCCAGACTTGGTGCATTGGTATTGCTTGCCAGGCAGAAACAGAGAGAACAGTCTGTAGCTTGGGTGGCTGGAGTCAGAATTTCTTTGGGCCTTCCTCTGACACCGCCTGGTATAGAGATCCTGGATGGCGAGGAGCTCAGCCCCAGTTTGCTGACAACACTATGGTGATAAGCTTGATCAGAGATGACAATGAGACAGCCTATAGGGAGGGGTTGGCACAATCCTGTCTGGATTGGCGCCCCCCCTTGGGTTGTGCCATGACAGAGATTTTTGTGGGCTATACTCGGCCTTGTCTCAGGATGGTAAGTTGGTGGTTGAAAATATCCCTCTAGTGGTGTGGGGGCTGTGCTTTGGCAAAGTGGGTGGGGTTATATCCTGCCTGTTTGGTCCTGTCTGGCCCTGTCCGGGGGTATCATCGGATGGGCCACAGTGTCTCCTGACCCCTCCTGTCTCAGCCTCCAGTATTTATGCTGCAGTATTGCCAGGGGTCTAGGGTCAGTCTGTTGTATCTGGAGTACCTCTCCTGTCTTATCCGGTGTCCTGTGTGAATTTAAGTATGCTCTCTCTAATTCTCTCTTTCTCTCTTTCTTTCTTTCTTTCTTTCTTTCTTTCTTTCTTTCTTTCTTTCTTTCTTTCTTTCTTTCTTTCTTTCTTTCTTTCTTTCTTTCTTTCTTTCTTTCTTTCTTTCTTTCTTTCTCTCTCTCTCTCTCTCTCTCTCTCTCTCGGGGGACCTGAGCCCTAGGACCATGCCTCAGGACTACTTGGCATGATGATTCCTTGCTGTCTCCAGTCCACCTGGCTGTGCTGCTGCTCCAGTTTAAACTGCTCTTCCTGCGGCTATAGAACCCTGACCTGTTCACCGTACGTGCTACCTGTCCCAGACCTGCTGTTTTCAACTCTCTAGAGACAGCAGAAGCGGTAGAGATACTCTTAATGATCGGCTATGAAAAGCCAACTGACATTTACTCCTGAGGTACTGACTTGCTGCACCCTCGACAACTACACTGTGATTATTATTATTTGACCATGCTGGTCATTTACAGTGCCTTGCGAAAGTATTCGGCCCCCTTGAACTTTGCGACCTTTTGCCACATTTCAGGCTTCAAACATAAAGATAGAAAAGATATATATAAAGATATAAAACTTTTTTTTGTGAAGAATCAACAACAAGTGGGACACAATCATGAAGTGGAACGACATTTAATGGATATTTCAAACTTTTTTAACAAATCAAAAACTGAAAAATTGGGCGTGCAAAATTATTCAGCCCCTTTACTTTCAGTGCAGCAAACTCTCTCCAGAAGTTCAGTGAGGATCTCTGAATGATCCAATGTTGACCTAAATGACTAATGATGATAAATACAATCCACCTGTGTGTAATCAAGTCTCCGTATAAATGCACCTGCACTGTGATAGTCTCAGAGGTCCGTTAAAAGCGCAGAGAGCATCATGAAGAACAAGGAACACACCAGGCAGGTCCGAGATACTGTTGTGAAGAAGTTTAAAGCCGGATTTGGATACAAAAAGATTTCCCAAGCTTTAAACATCCCAAGGAGCACTGTGCAAGCGATAATATTGAAATGGAAGGAGTAACAGACCACTGCAAATCTACCAAGACCTGGCCGTCCCTCTAAACTTTCAGCTCATACAAGGAGAAGACTGATCAGAGATGCAGCCAAGAGGCCCATGATCACTCTGGATGAACTGCAGAGATCTACAGCTGAGGTGGGAGACTCTGTCCATAGGACAACAATCAGTCGTATATTGCACAAATCTGGCCTTTATGGAAGAGTGGCAAGAAGAAAGCCATTTCTTAAAGATATCCATAAAAAGTGTTGTTTAAAGTTTGCCACAAGCAACCTGGGAGACACACCAAACATGTGGAAGAAGGTGCTCTGGTCAGATGAAACCAAAATTGAACTTTTTGGCAACAATGCAAAACGTTATGTTTGGCGTAAAAGCAACACAGCTCATCACCCTGAACACACCATGCCCACTGTCAAACATGGTGGTGGCAGCATCATGGTTTGGGCCTGCTTTTCTTCAGCAGGGACAGGGAAGATGGTTAAAATTGATGGGAAGATGGATGGAGCCAAATACAGGACCATTCTGGAAGAAAACCTGATGGAGTCTGCAAAAGACCTGAGACTGGGACGGAGATTTGTCTTCCAACAAGACAATGATCCAAAACATAAAGCAAAATCTACAATGGAATGGTTCAAAAATAAACATATCCAGGTGTTAGAATGGCCAAGTCAAAGTCCAGACCTGAATCCAATCGAGAATCTGTGGAAAGAACTGAAAACTGCTGTTCACAAATGCTCTCCATCCAACCTCACTGAGCTCGAGCTGTTTTGCAAGGAGTAATGGGAAAACATTTTGTGCAAAACTGATAGACATACCCCAAGCGACTTACAGCTGTAATCGCAGCAAAAGGTGGCGCTACAAAGTATTAACTTAAGGGGGCTGAATAATTTTGCACGCTCAATTTTTCAGTTTTTGATTTGTTAAAAAAGTTTGAAATATCCAATAAATGTTGTTCCACTTCATGATTGTGTCCCACTTGTTGTTGAGTCTTCACAAAAAAAATACAGTTTTATATCTTTATGTTTGAAGCCTGAAATGTGGCAAAAGGTCGCAAAGTTCAAGGGGGCCGAATACTTTCGCAAGGCACTGTATGAACATTTTGAACATCTTGGCCATGTTCTGTTATAATCTCCACCCGGCAGAGCCAGAAGAGGACTGGCCACACCTCATACCCTGGTTCCTCTCTAGGTTTCTTCCTAGGTTTTGGCCTTTCTAGGGAGTTTTTCCTAGCCACTGTGTTTCTACACCTGCATTGCTTACTGTTTGGGGTTTTAAACTGAGTTTCTGTACAGCACTTTTAGATATCAACTGATGTAAGAAGGGCTATATAAATACATTTTATTTTATTTTATTTGAAGGGGTCAGTGACCTGGCAGTGTGGTGCCGGGACAACGACCTTTCCCTCAACTTCAGTAAGACCAAGGAGCTGTTCGTGGACTACAGGAAACACCTCCAAAACAAAGGTCATGGTATTCAATCAATCCCTTTCCCAGTCTGCTGTCCCCACATGCTTCAAGATGGCCACCATTGTTCCACCCTACCTGATACACTAGACAGACTCCAATTTGCTTACCACTCCAATAGGTCCAAAGACGACGCAACCGCCATCACACTGCACACTGCCCTATCCCATCTGGACAAGGGGAATACCTGTGTAAGAATGCTGTTCATTAGCTACAGCTCAGCATTTAACACCATAGTACCCTCCAAACAAGTCATTAACCTTGAGACCCTGGGTCTCGACCCCGCCCTGTGCAACTGGGTCCTGGACTTCCTGACGGGCCGCCCCCAGGTGGTGAGGGTAGGAAGCAACATCTTCACCCCGCTGATCCTCAACACTGGGGCCCCACAAGGGTGCGTTCTCAGCCCTCTCCTGTACTCCCTGTTCCATGACTGCGTGGCCATGCACGCCTCCAACTCAATCATCAAGTTTGCAGACGACACTACAGTGGTAGGCTTGATTACCAACAACGACGAAATGGCCTACAGGGAGGAGGTGAGGGTCCTCGGAGTGTGGTGTCAGGAAAATAACCAAAAAAACAAAGGAGATGATCATGGACTTCAGGAAACAGCAGAGGGAGCATCCCACCAACCACAACGACGTGACAGTAGTGGAGAAGGTGGAAAGTTTTAAGTTCCTCGGCATACACATCACGGACATGGTCCTGAAATGGTCCACCCACACAGACAGCGTGGTGAAGAGGCTGAAGAAATTTGGCTTGTCGCCTAAAACACTCAAACTTTTACAGATGCACAATCGAGAGCATCTTGTCGTGCTGTATCACCACCTGGTACGGCAACTGCTCCGCCCACAACCACAAGGCTCTCCAGAGGGTAGTGCGGTCTGCACAACGCATCACCGGGGGCAGACTACCTGCCCTCCAGGACACCTACACCACCCAATGTCACAGGAAGGCCAAAAAGATAATCAAGGACAACAACCACTGCCTGTTCACCCCGCTATCATCCAGAAGGCGAGGTCAGTACAGGTGCATCAAAGCTGGGACCGAGAGACTGAAAAACAGCTTCCATCTCAAGGCCATCAGACTGTTAAACAGCCATCACTAACATAGAGTGGATACTGCCAACATACAGACTCAAATATCTTGCCACGTTTTAATAAATGGATTTCATAAAGGTATCACTAGGCTCTTTAAATAACGCCACTTTAATAATGTCTACATATTTCTCATCTCATATGTAGATACTGTACCACCTACTGCATCTTGCCTATGCCGCACGGCCATCGCTCATCCATATATTTATATGTACATATTCTTATTCATCCCTTTACATTTGTGTGTATAAGGTAGTCGTTGTGAATTTGTTAGATTACTTGTTAGATATTGCTGCACTGTCGGAACTACAAGCACAAGCACTTCGCTACACTCGCATTAACATCTGCTAACCATGTGTATGTGACCAATACAATTGGAATTTATTGGATTTGATGTGGATTGGTAAGAAGAATGCCCCCTCTCTCCACCAGTGTGATTACTACCTCTGAGGGTTTAGAGCTTGAGGTAGTCACCTCATACAAGTACTTGTGAGTATGGCAAGACGGTACACTGTCCTTCTCTCAGCACATATCCAAGCTGCAGGCTAAGGTTAAATCTAGACTTTGTTTCCTCTATCGTAATCACTCCTCTTTCACCCCAGCTGACAAACTAACCCTGATTCAGATGACCATCCGACCCTTTGGCAGTGATTACAGCCTCGAGTCTTCTTGGGTATGACGCAACAAGCTTGGCACACCTGTATTTGGGGAGTGTCTCCCCATTCTTCTCTGCAGATCGTTTTCAAACTCTGTCAGGTTGGATGGGGAGTGTCGCTGCACAGCTATTTTCAGGTTTGATCGGGTTCAAGTCCGGGCTCTGGCTGGGCCACTCAAGGACATTCAGAGACTTGTCACGAAGCCACTGCTGCGTTGTCTTGGCTGTGTTCTAAGGGTCGTTGTCCTGTTGGAAGGTGAACCTTCGCCCCAGTCTGAGGTCCTGAGTGCTCTGGAGCTGGATTTCATCAAGGATCTCTGTACTTTGCTTCGTTCATCTTTCCCTCAATCCTAACCAGTCTCCCAGCCCTTGCTACTAAAAAAACAACCCCACAGCATGATGTTGCCACCACCATGCTTCACCGTAGGGATGGCATTGGCCAGGTGATGAGCGGTGCCTGGTTTCCACCAGATGTGAGGCTTGGCATTCAAGCCAAAGAGTTCAATCTTGGTTTCATCAGACCAGAGAATATTGTTTCCCATGGTCTGAGAGTCCTTTAGGTGCCTCAAGGCAAACTCCAAGGGGGTTGTCATGTGCCTTTTACTGAGGAGTGGCTTCCGTCTGCCCAATTTACCATAAAGGCCTGATTGGTGAAGTTCTGCAGAGATGGTTGTCCTTCTGGAAGGTTCTCCCATCTCCATAGAGGAACTCTGAAGCTCTGACCAAGGCCCTTCTCCCCCGATTGCTCAGTTTGGCCGGGGGCAGCCAGCCAAACTTGCATTTAAGAATGATGGAGGCCACTGTGTTCTTGGGAACCTTCAAAGCTGCAGACATTTTTTGGTACCCTTCCCCAGATCTGTGCCTCGACACAATCGTGTCTTGGAGCTCTACGGACAATTCCTTCAACCTCATGGCTTGGCTTTTGCTCTGACATGCACTGTCAACTGTGGTACTTTATATAGACAGGTTTGTGCCTTTCCAAATCATGTCCAATCAATTGAATTTACCACAGGTGGACAACAATCAAGTTGTAGAAACAAGGAAGATCAATAGAAACAGGATGCACCTGAGCTCAATTGCAAGTAAATAAGGTATTTATGTTTTCTATTTTTAATACATTTGCAAAAATGTCATTATGGGGTATTATGTGTAGATTGATGAGAAAAAATATATTTTCATCATTTTTAGAATAAGGCTGTAACGTAACAAAATGTGGAAAGAGTGAAGGGTTCTGAATACTTTTCCGAATGCACTGTATCTACCTCTGTCACTCCAGTATCCCTGCACATTGTAAATATGCTATCGGAACTGACCTTGTATATAGCTTTTTATTTCCTATTTCTTATTTCTTGTGTGTTTTTGTTCTACCTTGTGTTATTTTTAGTACTACATGGATACTGATTACTGCATTGTTGGGTTTAGAGCATGCAAGAAAGGCATTTCACTGTACTTGTGCATGTGATATTAAAACTTAAAACTAGAGGAGGGGACTAAGCATGTACCCCTGAAGGGCCCCCGTGTTGAGGGTCAGCATGGCAGAAGGGCGGATGGGTTGTTGCCTACGTTCACAACCTAGGGGCGGCCTGTCAAGAAGTCCAGGATCCAGTTGCAGAGGGAGGTGTTTAGTCCCAGGGACCTTAGCTTAGTGATGAGCTTTGAGGGCACTATGGTGTTGAATGCTGAGCTGTAGTCAATAATCAGCTTTCTCACGTAAGTGTTCCTTTTGTCCAAGTGGGGAAAGGCAGTGTGGAGTGCAATAGAGACTGTGTCAACTGTGGATCTGTGGGGGCGGTATGTGAATTGGTGTGGGTCCAGAGTGCCTGGGATGATGGTGTTGATAGGTATACAGAAGATAGCACTATTTGGTAAAAGACCAAGTCCATAGTATGGTAAGAACCGCTCAAATAAGCAAAGAGAAACAGTTTGTGATGTGCAAAAGACAGCTGAATGTGGTGGCAAGGTGGCACGCATGCCTCGTTCATTATGCAAAACAGGAATGTTGGCCTATATGAGGGAGCTGTTGAGGATGGATGGCTTATTTGTGAGGGTTGCCTACTCAGTCAAAGTATATTTGCCATTGCTAAAGTAACTTGAGTTGTCCTCATGGTCCTCTCTTTTTAGCTACAGTGGCAAGAAAAAGTATGCGAACCCTTTGGAAATATCTGGATTTCTGCATAAACTGGTCATAAATTTTGATCTGATCTTCATCTAGGTCACAGTAATAGACAAAAACAGTCTGCTTAAACTAATAACACACAAACAATTATATGTTTTCATGTCTTTATTGAACACACCATGTAAACATTCACAGTGCAGGGTGGAAAAAGTATGTGAACCCTTGGATTTAGTAACTGGTTGACCCTCCTTTGGCAGCAATAACCTCAACCAAACATTTTCTGTAGTTGCGTATCAGACCTGCACAACGATCAGGAGGAATTTTGGACCATTCTTCTTTATTAAACTGTTTTCAGTTCAGCAATATTCTTGGGATATCTGGCGTGAACTGCTCTCTTGAGGTCATGCCACAGCATCTCAATAGGGTTGAGGTCAGGACTGACTGGGCCACTCCAGAAGGTGTATATTCTGTTGATTTACTTCTGTGTTTTGGGTCGTTGTCCTGTTGCATCACCCAACGACAGATAGCCTAACATTCTCCTGCAAAATGTATTGATAAACTTGGGAATTCGTTTTTCCGTCGATGATAGGAAGCTGCCCAGGCCCTGAGTCAGCAAAGTAGCCCCAAACCATGATGCTCCCTCCACCATACTTTACAGTTGGGTTGAGGTTTTTTCTCCACACATGGTGTTGTGTGTTCCTTCCAAACAACTCAACTGTAGTTTCATCTGGTCACAGAACATTTTGCCAGTAGCACTGTGGAACATCCAGGTGCACTTTTGCAAACTTCAGACGTGTAGCAATGTTTTTTTGGACAGCAGGGGCTTCTTCCGTAGTGTCCTCCCATGAACACCATTCTTGTTTAGGGTTTTACGTATCGTAAACTCGTCAACAGAGACGTTAGCATGTTCCAGAGATTTCTTTAGCTGACACTCTAGGATTCTTCTTAAGCTCATTGAGCATTCTGCGTGGTGCTCCTGCAGCCATATTTGCAGGACAGCCACTCATAGGAGAGTAGTAACAGTGCTGAACTTTCTCCATATATAGACAATTTGTCTTACTTTGGACTGATGAACATCAAGGCTTTTAGAGATACTTTTGTAATCCTTTCCAGCTTTATGCAAGTCAACAATTCTTAATCTTAGGTCTTCTGAGATTTCTTTTGTTTGAGGCATGGTTCACATCAGGCAATGCTTCTTGTGAATAGCAAACTCACATTTTGGGAGTGTTTTTTATAGGGCAAGGCAGCTCTAACCATTGATTGGAATCCAGGTTAGCTGACTCTTGACTACAATTAGCTTTTGAGAAGTCATTAGCCTAGGGGTTCACATACTTTTTCCAACCCTCACTGTGAATGTTAAAATTATGTATTCAATATAGGACAAGAAAAAAAACAATACTTTGTGTGTTATTACTTTAAGCACACTATGTTTGTCAATTGTTGTGACTTAGATGAAGATCAGATCAAATTTGATTACCAATTTATGCAGAAATCCAGGTAATTCCAAAGGGTTCACATACTTTTTCTTGTCACGGTATGCTTTAATTTTTACTGATTAAGCACCAACTGAACAAGCCAAATAAAACCAGTTTCAACTGTACTGGGCAGATGGCAGACAGTGTGCGTGTATGGCGTCGTGTGGGCGACAAGTTTGCTGATGTCAACGTTGTGAACAGATTGCCCAATGGTGGCGGTGGGGTTATGGTATGGGCAGACATAAGCTATCAGACAACGAACACAATTGCATTTTATCAATGGTAATTTGAATGCAAAGAGATACAGTGATGAGATCCTTAGGCCCAATGTCGTGCCATTCATCTGCCTCCATCACCTCATGTTTCAGCACGATAATGCATGGCCCCATGTCGCAAGGATCTGGTGGTCACACTAGATGCGGACGGACTGGTTTTCTGATCCTCTCCCCTTTTTAAGGTATCTGTGACCCATAGATGCATATCTGTATTCCCAGTCATGTGAAATCTATAGATTAGGGCCTAATTTATTTATTTAAATTGACTGATTTCCTTATATGAACTGTAACTCAGTATATTCTTTGAAATTGTTGCATGATGCGTTTATATTTTTGGGATGATTTTGACCATATGGTTAATGAGGGGCGTTTCAAAATGCAAATAGCCAAGGTCGTGCACAAGCACTGGTTCTCTCTTACTGGTGTGAATATGACACTGGTAGGATTGTTTGTTAAATCACACGTTTTCTATGTGCACAAACATTCTAAATTCAGCTCGTAAGTAGTATTTTCGAATAGTTTCTACGCAATATTGATAAATGAAGCCCAAGATGTGCAAAGCTTTTAGAGACTTAGCCAGAAAGACTCACAGCTGTAATTGCTGCCAAAGGTGATTCTAACATGTAATTACTTATGTAAGAGAGAGTTCTGTATTTATTATCAATACATTTGCAAACATTTCTAAAAAGATGTTTTCACTTTGTCACTATGGGGAATTGTGTGTAGATGTGAGAGACATTTATTTCTTTAATCCATTTTGAATTCAGGCTGTAACACTAAATGTGGAATAAGTAAAGGGGTATGAATACAAGGCACTGTTTTCCAGTCTGTGCTAGCAAAACAGTCTTGTAGTTTAGAATTTGCTTCATCGGACCACTTCTGAAATGAGCGTGTCACTGGTGCTTGCTGTTAGATTTATGGAAAGAACAAGCTATTTGTAAACACAGAGAGCAAAATGATTATGAGATGGTCACTGTGAATCACCAATGCCATGCCAAATTCATGTGGCACAAAACACTGATGCCTGGGATGAGAGCTCTGATCTGTAGACTGTTTGTGAGTATGTAAGCAAGTCTGATATGAACTCTATCATGGGAGCATGCAAATGAATGTCATTTTGAACACTATACACTGACAAAGAATGATAAGATTTCATTCTGGATGTTCTATTTTCTTTGATATTGAATACAGCATTGTTGAGGAAGAGCTTGCAAGTGAACATGTGTACGTGAAACCTATCACTTCATAATATGCAAAGTGATATTTGCTGGCAGCAAGTGTGTTACAGTATCAAATTATCCAAAGCAGTTTGTCAAGACATGAAAATGTAATGTTTGTTTTGTGAAATAGTACATTGACAAGTTTGATAACACACTTTAGTTACTGGCTGCCTGGGTTTAAGTAATTGAAGATGTTGCACATGCTGCAAAGTTTATATTTCAATGACATTGCATCAGTCCATTCAGCTAGCAACACAAGGAAGTTGCAGGACGCTATTGAAATTTGACTGTTAAAACATTATTGCATGAATGTAGCTAATGTCCCTGGTATGAAGTTACCTTCTATCTGGATAAATGTGTCTATCCGTCACAAATGTGTTGAAGAGAATAGCAAGGGTATAAACAAATTCACACCGATTTATATTACCGTTGTCAATGGAAAACGAGAATGGAAACGCATCAGGGATTTGACTTCAGGAACAAAACTTGAATTGCTTTGTCTGATTTACACTTTGCAAGAACTTCTAATCATGTCACGAGGATGCAATGTGCGGGCAAGTTACTGAGTTCAGTAGCCATGCCTACTAGCATTATGAATATAGAACGTACTCTGTGAAAGACCAACTATACTAATCGTTCAATTTATCCAGAGTTTCAGTTTGCTGTATAGGCTGTCAATCATACCCATCAGCCAATTACAAGTTGGGAGCCGGTTTGTGTTTTCGACCACAAAGGTGCGAAACCCCCCATCTCATCACGCACTCGCAAGCAATCGGGACACTAAACAGCACATAATGAAGATCTGAAGGTGGAAATCATTTACCCTCCGCTTGAACCTCAATGACTTGAACCACACTAACTAGAACACAGATGTTTACACAATATATATATAACGTGTCCTTTGATAACAGAACGTAGTCAGTGTTATAGTTGTCTAATAAATTAGAATAAGTAACAAAATAATTGTCAACAGTAAAAAAAAGGATCATGGATCTATTACCTCTCAAAAATAGTTTTATTTAACATGTCAGATTTGGTCAATAGCTCAAACAATTCATTTTTGTTTTCTCAGGTACCATGATGTTGGAAATTAAATGCACAAACACTGCAGTCTCTAACCATCTGTTCAATCAGTAAGGCAGCTACAATAAAATAGAGTGTGGTCACGAGAGCAGTGTGAATAGTGTTTGACAAGGGTGCACTTTTATAAAGGGGTCATTTTGATGGCTTTGAGAGGGGGCACTTCAGTTTCAATAACTGTTTCCAGATAGCAAGGATTAAACTGCCTGAAAAAAAGTCCTTGACAAACAACATAGGCAGATATATTGTGGTGCAGTCAGTTCAATGACATAGATGGATGTGATGAAGGTCAATGTGATTCACTCCTCGATTAGAATTATTTAATCCAGGACAAAACCTATGGCAGTTTCCCAAACTTGGTCCTCGGGACCCTAAGAGGTGCACATTTTGGTTTTTGCCCTAGCACTACACAGCTGATTCAAATAATCAACTAACCATCCAGCTTTGATCATTTTAATCAGCTGTGTAGTGTCAGGGCAAAAACCAAAACGTTCAGAGATTAGAAAAAACTGGCCTATGGCAAATCAACAGGATCCAGCTCACTGACTTTGTTTCCATAGTAGGAAACATACCACTCTATAGATTATTTTAGAATGTTGTAAATCAAAATAGTTATAGCCATAATAATTGTCATTGAAATAATAGTATTTAGTAACAAACTTAAACCTTCCATTTGGTTCATTCCAAGAGTATCCATTACCTCTCTATACTGGCTAAAGCTGGTATTCAACACACTTCCCATGTGCAAAGCTTATGAACTAACACTAACATAATTACCAGTGATGTATACAGAACTTTTCAATATTTCAAGAGAACCCCCCCCAAAAAGTGTGCATGTTAACCCCTCCCTTACCCCTCACCCAGCCTGGTCTCATAGACTAGACGTAACCTAGTAAATGTATATCTGGGACACTCAAATTAGTATGTTACGTTTGGTATGGTTACATAAAACAGATGGTTACTTAAGACAAAAACTAAAGTAAGGTGGATAGGTTGGCGTATAACATGAATGTCTAGCATCATGGACAACTTCTGAACTACTTTTTAGCTACTTAGCCTACCTCCTAAACTCTAACCCCGAGCCTAGCTAACAGACACCTAGCTATAATTTGTAACATACCATGCGTTTTGCTAATTCGTAACATATTGTACGGGTGATGGAAATCCCCAAATGAGTACATACCATACGAAACGTAACATATCATATACTAAATGGCGTGTCTCGGATTTACATACAGAATAAGACAAAATGCTCTGAGACTAGGTATGCTTCACTGCCTCTTTCAGCTTCTAGGGCTAAATGCTCTCATCTGCACAACTCTGAATTATGTATTCTTCTCTCTCCTTATTTAGAATTACAGTCTTAGCTTTTAGGCCACCGCCCTTGCAAAACAGGAATGACACACCCAGAAGCATACTCTGAACCCAACAATACAAAGTATGATTTGGTAAAAAAATAACTAAGGTATAGAAATCAATATGATATTTTACTAGGTTTAACTACCATGTTATTACTTATTGTTTGCCAACATTGATATAATGTATTAATGTGCAGGACTACACATGTGGAGATACATTTATTCACATCTTCAAATTTACTGGGCAGATACTCATGGTGTGCCGAAGAAAAGATTGAGTCTCTACGCTAGATAGGAACTACTACTACAGGCACATTTGAGGAACTTCCAATCTCTCTTGTATTGGATATTAAATTATGGGTCAATTATATACCCACAGGTTAGGCCTTAGCATCCTCAATCTATTTAGCCAGTAGTAGTGGTAGGCGTGGTAGAGTCCGACCGCTAATTGTAGACACCCTCCTCTTGGCCGCAAAGACAAATGTTTTAATTTTTGTTTGTCATGAGGCGGAGAGAAAATGTTACTGTTTTAAAGCTAGTTTCCTGCAATTCCACACATTTTATCATCGGGATGAGAGAAAATTAAGTCGAAGTCTTTTCTTTTTTTTTAAGGAGTGTGGCAGTCCCATTCCTTTTGTAATATTTGCTTTTTTGAAGAGAGTACAATGTGAAAGACAGGGAAGATGGGGTGATTCAAAGGGCAGTGGGCCGGTTTCAAACCCATGCCAACTCCGGCATATACGTGTGCCGCTGGACCACACAGAAAATATGCAGTTTTAAAGCAAATTTTCTGAAATTCTACACATTTTGCCATGGCTTACATGTTCTTATGCTATTGGAGTGAATTCAAATCAAATTCCATAAAATGTTTAGAATTTGAGAATTGAATCTTATTTAAGATATATAGCTCCATTATATATTTTCTACATACTTTATATCTGGTTTAGTTGTTTATGTTTACACTGAAAATGTTTAACCAGCCCGAAAATGTTTAATCATATTTTTTGGAGCAGTGGCAACAATTTAGCAGCGGTGGCTCACCGCTATAGGAGAAACACTGTCCGGTGAGTGCAATTAGCTCCAATGAGTGTCATTTTCTCAATATTAGGAGTTGAGAAATAAAGTTGACATCATTAGAAATAAGATATTATCCTCAATTATATTGTATGTCTAATTTAAAATTAATTGAAACTTGTTGCTAGCAATATTGATAAAAACATTGAAATAAAATAATATTTTTATATTTCCATGAACACCCAGCAGTACCCCTGTATTAGTGTGATGATATTCTGTAACGTTTTGTCTGTCTACAATGGCAGCAGCAAATTCTTTAAGATGCAATATGCAGAAATCACTCACCATTTCCTGGTTGCTAAACTTCTAATACTTTGCCTAATTTAAGTTGGTGACAAAACAAGCAATGTAGGGAATCATTGTACCATCTAAATTGTTGTGAAATATCTTTCCAATAACCAAAAATATAGTATTTTCAGCTGTTTGAAGCTGGTGTACAAAAACAAAAGAATCAAAAATAAAACTTAAGAACATTAAGCATAGAAATAGGGCACATAGAACAGATCTTTCAATGAGAATGACCACATAGAAACTAACATTTCTATGTGAATTTTCTCAGGTCACCCAAAAAGTTAAACATTGCATCTTTAAATTGGCATAAGACACATTAATAAAGTGAAAGTGAATAACGTTTGCCTTCCAGCAAAATCAGTTTTCATTTGATGGAAGAACAGTTGTGAAAGTTTAGCGGTTGTACAGAACAGAAGCATAAATTAATTCTTAATATCCCCCAAAAAGACGTATATAGATTAAACAGACTATTAATGGAGATATTTGGTCAGTACTGTTTTGTTAAATGGCAGTGCTAAATTACTTTTTTCAGACCCAAGATCTCATTTGTTAAGCCCTTTTGAAAATATTGGACAAATAAGGCACTTGCAGTCCTAACCAGCTCAAACAGGTATAAACTGTATTAACTGTTAACTAATAAAGAAAATACACCCCAGGGTTTTCAACAAAACAGACGACTGCTGTCTATTTACAGGTGCAAGTGTCTCACATAGGGGACAGGGGCTTCAGTCCTGCAGGAGAAAGTTGTACTTCCCAAAGTCAAACTCGTCTGGCCTGATGAGCATGTCTTTACGGGCCTTGGCCAGCTTCCGCCGCAGGAATTCTCGCCTCTCCTGCCATTCCACCAGCTCCTCAACACTGTGGGCGTAGTCACAGCTCACCCCCTCAGGACAGCCACTCTCCAGCCTGTCAATCACATTGATCTATTATATACATACGTCAATCACTGTACACCGATAACATTTGACAGGAACAAATAGGATAAGGGTGTGGTAAGTGAACCCTGCCATATCCCAGGTGTTTTCTGTGTGCATATACAGAGCATCTCTTGATGGGTAATGAGAAAGGAACTACAGTATTGAGACCCAGTACTGTGACTCTGGGCGAGTGTTACCTGGGACAAAGGGCGAGGCGGAGTCCGGGGAAGCGGTATGTCCAGGTGAGGCTCTCGTCCTCTCCCTCGCAGCTGAATACACGGTCCTTGTGTTTCTCTGAGGAGATGTGCTGCTGCCACTGGCGCTCACTGTTACTATGCCTCCCACACAGACGACAGTGGAAGCCGCTCTAGAATACACACGCACAGTAAAACTGTTCTTTCAGTACGTTACGCATTCATACACACTGACATACGCACACATTGCATGAAGATGCATGCACACTATCAAAATGCAGTCCTTCTTGATAGTGGTAGATAGCTTTTATGTATTGTATGTATTGTTTGCGTTCTACATCCAACAAACAGGTTTTGTGAGTAAGTGCCTTTACTCACCATTGGCTCGGCATAGTCGGTTGGCATGACAATTTGCTTCTCCTCTACGGGTTGGGTGATCAGGGTGTCATCCGGCAGATGGTTTTGATTCGTCATTGTAAGCCACATGTCGTACATCTGCTGCATATCCTTCACTTCAGGAACAGGTTCAAAGAGGAACGTAAGTAACAATATTAATGCGTATACACTGATGTATACGCTGCCTCGATGAGCGTGTTTATTAGCGAGTGCATCGGAGATGTCGTACCCACTGTGACTATTAAAACCTTTCCCGACCAGAAACCGTGGATTGATCCTAGCATTCGCACAAAACTGAAAGCGGGAACCACCTCTTTTAATCATGGCAAGGACACTGGAAACACGACCGAATACAAGCAGTGCAGCTATTCCCTCCGCAAAGCAATCAAACAAGCAAAGCATCAGTATAGAGGCAAAGTAGAGTCGCAATTCAACAGCTCAAACACGAGACGTCTGTGGCAGGGTCTACAGTCAATCCCGGGTTACAAAAAGAAAACCAGCCCCGTTGCGAAGATCTTCGTCGTTCTCCCAGACAAATTAAACAACTTCTTTGCTCGCTTTGAGGACAATACAGTGCCACTGACACGGCTCGCTACCAAAGCCTGTGGCTCTCCTTTTCCGTGGCCAACGTGAGTAAAATATTTTAAACTTGTTAACCCTCGCAAGGCTGCCGGCCCAAACGGCATCCATCAGAGCATGCGCAGACCAGCTGGCTGGTGTGTTTACGGACATTTTCAATCAATTCCCATCACAGTCTGCTGTCCCCACATGCTTCAAGATGGCCACCATTGTTCCTGTTCCCAAGAAAGCTAAAGTAACTGAACTAAATGACTATCGCCCCATTGCACTCATTTCTGTCATCATGAAGTGCTTTGAGAGACTAGTCAAGGATCATATCACCTCCACCCTACCTGATGCCCTAGACCCACTCAAATTCGCTTACCGCGCCAATAGGTCCACTGGTGACGCAATCGCCATCACACTGCCCTATCCTATCTGGACAAGAAGAATACCTATGTAAGAATGCTGTTCATTGACTACAGCTCAGCATTTAACACCATAGTACCCTCCAAACTCATCAAGCTTGAGACCCTGGGTCTCGACCCCACCCTGTGCAACTGGGTCCTGGACTTCCTGACGGGCAGCCCCCAGGTGGTGAAGGTAGGAAATAACATCTCCATTGCGCTGATCCTCAACACTGGGGCCCCACAAGGGTGCGTTCTCAGCCCTCTCCTGTACTCCCTGTTCCATGACTGCGTGGCCATGCACGCCTCCAACTCATTCATCAAGTTTGCAGACGACACTGCAGTGGTAGGCTTGATAACCAACAATGAAGAGACGGCCTACAGGGAGGAGGTGAGGGTCCTCGGAGTGTGGTGTCAGGAAAATAACCTCTCACTCAACGTCAGGACAGACTGTTAAACAGCTATCACTAACAGAGGCTGCTGCCAACATACAGACTCAAATCTCTAGCCACTTTAATAAATGGACTTAAAGGTATCACTCACTAGTCACTTTAATAATATTTTCATATTCTACATTACTCGTCCCATATGTATATACTATATTCTATACCATCTACTGCATCTTGCCTATGGCGCACTGCCATCGCTCATCCATATATTTATATGTATATATTCTATTCATCCCTTTACATTTGTGTGTATAAGGTAATTGTTGTGAATTTGTTAGATTACTTGTTAGATATTACTGCATTGTCAGAACTAGAGGCACAAGCATTTTGCTAAAATTCGCATTAACATCTGCTAACCATGTGTATGTGACCAATAAAACGTGATGTGTACTGGTGGGTATAATAGGCATCTGAGCCAATCCTGCTCATAGATCAAAGTAAACAAAGGCGATAATGTGGAACAAAAGGTTTAGTGGATAATGAAAATATAGTGTAAACTTACAGCCATTGTTCTTCATATAAGTCCATACTTGCTTCTCCTCTTCACTGTGGGCAAAGGCACAGTTCCCAATGTAGTGGCACTTCTTCTGCTTCACCACATGGGCACATATCTGAGGGGGACACGTTATGCCGTTACGCACAGACTACGAGGATGTTTGTGGAAACAAGTTTGCACAGTGTCAATGATTAAGTATTAAATTCAACTGACCAATATATACCGTTACCCATGAGCACACTAACATAATAGTTAATTGTAAGTTAAACAGACACAATGATAATATGCTTGGTTGAGTCTATCAAAAATCATTTCTAGCAGATCGTGCATGAGGAGTAGCAGGGGGAAGCACACACGTCATACTGCTGGGGGTAGGTCTTGGCAAAAGGCAACGTCCGCACCATCACCCATTTCTTTCCCTCGAAGAACTTCACCAACAACACCCGACGCTCCTTCGTCCAACTACAGGGAGAGAGATGTAAGAGTTATGGTAGACTTTCCAGAAAGATACTATCCTAAATTACATAGGGCTTTGCTGTAAACGCTCCATACACCTTGGTTTGTGTCCCCGAGATGAACAGTCTCTATTGTCATTCAAAAAACTGAACACATATCTCAGACTACACATCTAATATACAATGGCCATACATTGACCAGTGCTCCCACACATTGGCTAACTGGGCTTACTGCATTGTGTCCCGCCACCCACCAACCCCTCTTTTACACAACTGCTACTCTGTTCATCATATATGCATAGTCACTTTAACCATATCTACATGTACATACTACCTCAATCAGCCTGACTAACCGGTGTCTGTATGTAGCCTCGCTACTTTTATAGCCTGTCTTTTTAATGTTGTTTAATTTCTTTACTTACCTATTGTTCACCTAATACCTTTTTTGCACTATTGTTAGAGCCTGTAAGTAAGCATTTCAATGTAAGGTCTACACCTGTTGTATTCAGCGCACGTGACAAATAAAATTTGATAGACAATAGTGAATAACAGTGGTCAGTCATATAGAATTGTTGCATACTACAGTGAAGCATTGGTCTCCATCTGGCTAGGGATGCTAGGTAGAGTGCAGCCTCACCTGTGCCTGGCCTTGGCTGCACAGTACTTAAGCGCTTTGTCCGGCCCGCTGACCAGCCCGTCCCTCCAGCACTGACCACAAACAAACTTCCTCTTCAGGTTCAAGCAATAGCCTCCTCCCCCACCTCCACCACTTGAGGATGAAGATGGTGGTGGCATGTACACCGGCTTATAGTCAACAAGTCACAGGGACAAAAACAGAGAGGCAAAAGGTAGAGAATCAGACAAACTACACAGGAGCCGTTGTCTCACCATATTATGAGATGTGGCATAGCAGAGATATTATACCTTGGGTTTGTGCGTGACCTGCTCCTGTTTATGCCAGTGTCGCTTGGATTCCTGAACAATTTCTTCATGAGTGATGCCTAAAGAACAGGCACATACACAGAAAAGTGATGCCTAGTTGAGCCTAGGCAGTTGAGTACAGACAGTATTTACAAACAGTGTTTTACAGTGTTTATCAACTATGACAAGTCTGAACGGCAGTGTCTGCTGACACCTACTGGACTTTGTTGAAAGTTTCCTGACTTTTAGTATAGAAACAAACATTTACAAATAAAGATGTTTTATTGTAGATCGGCCTCTACATTTAAAAATGTTTTCACATTTATTAGACAGGAATAAATATGCCTCTCTGTGTCTGAGACCAAGTACAATGTTCATGAGTGTGTGTGCATCAAGTCTGACTGTACCAGAGTCTTGCTGCAGCCTCCAGCACTTGAGCTCTATGACAGAGTGGGCAAAGGAGCAGCTGTCCTCTCGCTGGCAGCCGTAGCGCTGGGCATGGCGGCACACGTCCAACTGGCACTGGGTATACAGCGGGCGGATCTTAGTGTAGTGCACGCTGCTGGACCTCACCGCATGCACCAGGCACCTGCAGGGCAGAGGGGGGGAAGAGTGAGGGTTTGTTTGTGTGTGTGTGTGTGTGTGTGTGTGTGTGTGTGTGTGAGGGAGGGAGGGGAGCAAATGTGACTCACTTGTTTTTGTTGAATGGGTGTCGGGCGCAGGGGTTGGAGCAGGTGGACGGCACCTCCTTACTGTGCTTACTGATGATCCTGGGCTTACTGTCATAGCACTCCTGAGGAGAGAGAAAGGGGGGGAGAGAATGAGGGGGAAAGTTGAGGTAAACAGAGACAAGAAGTAGGGGGGAGCATTGTTTTAGAGGTCTGCGCGGGACAGATTTTTTCCATCACATTTTTATTGCACCTCATCTCACGTTGGTTGAGCGCCTCCACTTCTTTCCATTATCAATATGTATTTATACACTGTAGTAAGCTACAGTCTAATCATATTTAAGTTAACTGCCACGTGATTCTCCGCCCATGTAGGCAGCCAACTCTATTTCAATGAGACCACACATACTAGGCACACTTGAACTCTCACTCCCAACTAGGAGAGGAGAGGTAGGCTACTGAAGTTGAAGCAGTGTGTGAATAATGCGAAAATTGTGCTTTTAGCATACAAAGCAGAAAGACGACCATTTCCAAATAATCTGCGGGACAACAAAAATATTTTAATACCAAAGTCATCTGTCTGACTGCACGCTCCCCGCACGCAGCATGAAAAATGACGACCGCTCTGCAGCGATCTCTGTCGGGACTCGCAGCCCCCTACCATGTTTCACTGGTAAAGCTTGGACATATGGAGGTGTGTCTGTGTAAGGGCACACGTGTGTGTGTGTGTGTGTCCTACCTCACAGAGGTACATGAACATGCCGTTGTGGAGCTGCAGCAGAGATGTGATGCTAAGCCTGTCATTGTTGGGCCTCTGCGGGTCAAACAACAGCTCTCTGTTCAGGGCTCCCTTCCTCTCCAGGGTCCACACATCTACCTCCTCCTGGCAGTAGGCAAACGTACAGCCCTCCCTATACTTACACTTCTGAGTCTCCAGCACTTCTGCACAGAGGGAAGGAACTTAGATTACAACATATACAAACTCAGACCAACGCTAACCTTTAGGACCCTTTTTCCACAGATTAAAACGACTGGGTAATTTGAACTATGACACACACATTATCTTCATCTAAACAGAGCCTCTTTCCCACACCAGTGACTGTTGTTTTCCGTACCTTTGCAGAGCACAAACGGCCCAGTAAAATTGTGCGTGGGGCGGGGTCGCACCCTGTTCCAGACAGGGTGCTCTGCAGCCCTGATCCTACACAGAAGAATGTCCCGCTTACAACGGTGGGCCAATTCTTCCTGGTGCTGGTAGTCCAGGACCCCTGGACCTGTGAGACACAGAGAAAGGGAGGGAGGAGAGGGGGATATACGGGTAAAGGGGAAAAGAGGGGGAGAGAGACAGAGAAAGGGGTAGTTAAGGGGGGACATAAGAATAGACAGGTGAACCTCAGCTATGATGCCTTGAAACTGTCAGTCCTATTAGTTAGAAGTAGGGGGCCTCCCGAGTGATGCAGCGGTCTAAGAAGTAAACTGGGGGAGGGACACTAGCTGAGAGCGAGTTTATCATGTCCACTACTGTACCTATCCAGCTGTAGCACGTGGCACAGGCCTGCATGAAGTCATGGGTGGCTGCTAGGGGGTTCTTGGTCAGCTGAGAAAGCTTGGAGGAGACCTGGCCATTCTTTACCACCTACATCGCCATGGTAATAGAAATGAATTTAGGTTAATATGTCAAGGTAAAACTAGCATGACGCTGTAAACGACAAAGTTCTATGTGACCTAAACGTTGCATAATAAATGTTTTAATTTAAATGTACACAATGTACGGGAGGGAGTCTAACAAATCCTGCTGACAGAAATAAATGGCTTACTGTGTGATTGGACTTCTTGGGCGAACGTGTTGCAGAGAGAACATTGTGGGAGATTCTTGCACCTTGAGATAGTGTGAGAACAAAAAAACAGAACAATCAATTATAACACCTACATTAGGTTCATACCTGCCTTGGTGTTAAATATTAAAAGAAAAATGAACCATGTATACATTGCTATAAGCTAACAAGACATTACCGCCCTCAATCGACTCACCAGGCAGGTTGAACTCAGAGAGGGAGTCCAGCCCCCCTCCCCCCACCACCACTGGTTTGGCTGCAATTGCGCCCCCAAGTGGGTAGAAACTGTCAAGGGCATCTAAGGCATCAAGTGAATAGAGTGCTGTTGTGGGAGCCGGGGCATCCCCACCACCAAGGCCTGAAAGGGTGTCCAGGTTGTTTAAAGTATCTAGAGAGTCTAGTGCATCAAGGCCATCTAAAGATTTCAGAGCACCCAGGGCATCCCCCCCACCCATGCCTGGGAATGTGTCCAGAGAGTTGAGCTGGCTGATGGCTGAGTTGAAGAAGGCTGGGGGGAGCCGGGGCGAGGGGGCGGGCAGGCGTGAGGGAAATGGGAGCTGGATGGGGACACAAGCTGAGCTGGGGAGGATGATGGGAAAGGCACGTTGGGGGGGAATCTGAATGAGAACGAGAAAATGAGAAGTTGCATTGACAGATTCAGGGAAGCTATATCAGAATACTATGTCGACCAGTAGACAAACTCACACAGTCCAGCAGGCTGTCTAGATCGTCTCCCATCAGTTCACTGTCACCCAGATTCTCCGACTCAGGCACAGAGATGGGCAACCGCCGGGGGCCTTGGACAGGGCTACCCAGAAGTTTGGAGTAGACCAGAGGACCAGAGGGAGAGGATTCATCACTAACTGGGATAGCGGAGGATAGAGGCTTGCAGGAGATACCAACTGAAAGACAGGGAGAGGGAACATGTGAGATTAATTTTCTGGAAGTTATTCAATTGTTATTACTACTTTTGACAAATCTTCTTCGATAGTCTTTACATTACAATGAGATAGGTAATTCAACAATTCTGGTAAGGAGAATTACTACCTGATGAGATGTCACTTAAGGAATCCAGACCACTGCCATACATCTTGAGGTGAAAAGAGAAAGACAACAGCTTCTGTTTAAGTACATTCCAAATCTCAACCAATTTAAGTGGAAATATGCAACTTTTTGGGCAGCCCAACTAAATTCACATAGAAATGTGGTTATAGATGTATAATTCTACTTGAAAACAAGTCTAAAAGGCGATAGAAAATATCTATGTACTCTCTTCTACGCTTCCTATTCTTATGTTTTGTTTTTGTGTCTTTTACTTTTGGTTTTGTACACCAGCTTCAAACAGCTGAAAAAATAATTTTGGTTATGGAAAATATATTTCAGAGCGGTTTAGATGGTACAATGATTCTCTAAACTATACTAGCTTATAATTACCTTGTAATTAGGCAAACTATTAGTTTCAGCAACTATGAAATGGCGGAGCGATTTCTGCATAGTGCAACCTTAAAGTGTAATGGTGAAAGTTGTTGTACTTGCCTCTCCTGCAAAATGAGCTGAGTTCCCATTACTTTTCTCAGATTTGGCCGACTCCTGCAAAGGAAACAAATACTAACTCCATAAAGAGGCAACCTAATGAAAATGTTGCCTCTTTAATGACTTCAATTGTTATGAATCCAAATTGAGATTTAAACCAGGGCATAAGCAGCTCATGGCAGATTGAGAACAATTGAATCCAAGCCACTTTATCATGGAAGGTAAGTTGCCATGCTGTTTGAATCTAGACCTTCTGCTTTGGAAACGGATTCTCACCTGTGTGCTAATGTAGGCTTTGCGTATCTTCAGGCCCAGTTTGTTAGCTAGCTCCTGTGCCAACTCATACACATGTTTGTCCTATGAAGAGTACAAGATAATATATATATTTTTTTTTTACATTTAAATACGCTTTTTATTAAATTAATTTCACGAACACTTATTCTGAATTACATGATACTGCAAAAGTACGGTGTGAGGTCTCCCCCTCGCCGCATCGTCTTCTCACATTATTTTGAAAAACATCAAAGGTATTCGAAGGAGAGATGGAAATGTGGAAACAAATCCACTTGTATGAAATTAAACTCTCCTTCTCCACTAGCGGATCATCATGAGGAATCCAAAATGACATATGTCAAGTGGTAAAAAGAAATTGTTGCTAGTTGTGCTAGACTTTTTATAGATAAAAACAATATTCTACTTAACCTTTTAAAGGTGTACATGCTTTTCTACTTCAAGAAAACAGCCTCTGATGTGAACATTCATAATGTTACTCACGTTAGGCGTAGTGAGCAGGCAGCCCGTGCTGCAGTTGTAGGCCTCTCTGAAACGGCCCAGCTCCCGCAGGCATAAAGCCTTCCTGTAGAGTGCCCTGCAACTGTCTTTGCACAGAGCCAGCGCACTGTCACAGTCCTGCACACCCTGCTCATACTCCCCCTGAGAGAGATGGAGAGAAAGAGATGACAGGTAACGTGTGGGTTCTGCCACAGAGTGAAAGACTAAGGCCATACAGTGGTTAATACAGGCTAATGAGAATGGGGTAATGATAGATGATACAGGCTCTGTAACTTCAAGGGGATGTTGAGGAAGTGTCTGACTGTTGGCAACATTTCAATGATGAGGCTGAAACACATGTTGCACATGATGCAATAGAACAATGTGATGCAACAACACGAAATACTGAAATAGAGAGATTGCAATGGGTATTCACCATTGGTTCAATATTTACCCACTACAGCACATTTGCTTCCAACACAATTGCTATTAAATATTATATGTAAAAGATGACTTCATACTTTTTGTATACAGAATTGTGAACCTCATTCAATCATCCATATTGTGGATCGAATATGCATAATCCTGGTGATACACCACTCTGACTCACCATGCTGTGGTAGGCTGCTGCCCTGTTGAAATACAGACTCTCCAGCAGGGCTGAGGGAATTTCTAGAGACTCAGCCTGGGCATAGTGGGCCACGTTGACACCCTCACTGAAGTCCTTTATGGCCTGCTGCCACTCACCCTCCCTGAACATTGCATTCCCCTCATCCAGCAAGTTACACACCAACTGGGTCAGAAACCCCTGGAGGGACATTCAGAGAAGAGGAATATGGCATGGGCGTGAGATAAAGACAGTACACAGGACAAGCCACAAAGGACATGGATGTGTCTAATCAGTATTATGGCTGGTTTTGGTACTTTTTTCCCATGGCAATAATGGACCAAATGTGAAATGGTGAACATCTCTGAAAAGGCCAAGCTGCATGACTGCGAGCACACAACATGTTCTTTGGAACAGTATAGGGGGTGTAGACATGCCTAGACTAAGGTCAAGAGAGAAGACAGTCATCACATTCATGAATCCCTACCTTATAGCCTTCAGGCTTTGGATAAGGCAAAGAAGACCTAGGACACAGAGGAAAAGATAACCTATCAATACAAGTGAACTAGTGCCGTATGGCCGTTTGAGGGTATAGGATGAATGACAAGTAAGAGAGCAACTGGCTACAATTTAGTTGAAAAATTGTGGGAATTGCAGGGGAATGTTTATTTCGCACTGTATGAATCCCAGGGCGTTCTGAATGCCCTCCTGGCGCTTTTGACGGTCCATGTCCATCTCTGCACACTGTAAAAAGAGAAAGGCCCATATCAACATAATTTTGACGTCTACTATCGAATTAACGTTAGGCCCATATCAACATAATTTTGACGTCTACTATCGAATTAACGTTACCTAGACAGAATAAATAAACTAGGTTCAAGAGCTCGTGCAAAGTATACAGCAACGAGAAAATACCTGGCCAGTTTAGCCAAATATATATATATTTTTTAGCTAACGTTAAATAGTTAACCATGTCTCAAGTTATCTAGCTTTCATGCTAGCTTGCTAGCTAGCTAACGTTAGCTGGGCATGATTTGAGGAAGTTACAACCCACCTGGTGATAAAACACATAAATCGACGTTTACTGCTGTGGACAGCCGAAAATCTCGCCACAGAGAATTTAGAGCTGTACAGCAACCAGCCATCCAGTGCAATTCTTTGCAATTGTATTTTTTTCGTGGACAATTTACATGTGAGTTTCACTTCCAATTCCTCAGCTGTACAATGAACACACACTCCCTCCCTAGCTTGTTTTTGAGTTGCTTGGCTCCCACAAGGTCCTAGTGAGATTATTTCAAGGGTAGGGTGAGGTGTGCTCTGAATAAAATGTTTCTTGTTTAGACATGTCATAAGGAAGTAATCAATTATACACGAAATTAAAACGTTTGCATTTTTATTTTATTTGAGAAATTCACCTAGCTAGGATAGCTTTCACATTTTTTTTGTGTTGATTCTCTCTGCAGTTCTAGCGCAAAGGCCGGCAGATGGCGATATTGAGTAGTTTCGTCTCGTTTTACCTCTTAAAGCGAGACATTTGTATTATTTCTAGCGCAATACCCGCAAAGATCAAAGCAATTTTTATTGGTCACATACACATGGTTAGCAGATGTTAATGTGAGTGTAGCGCAATGCTTGTGCTTCTAGTTCCGACAGTGCAGTAGCATCTAACAAGTGACCTAACAAATTCACAACGACTACGTTATACACACAAATGTAAAGGGATGAATAAGAATATGTACATATAAATATGTGGATGAGAGATGGCTGTGCGGCATAGGCGAGATGCAGTAGATGGTACAGAATACAGTATATACATATGAGATGAGTAATGTAGACATTATTAAAATGGCATTATTTAAAGTGACCAGTGGTACCTTCATTAAATCCATTTATTATAGTGGCCAGAGATTTGAGTCTGTATGTTGGCAGCAGCCACTCTATGTTAGTGATGGCTGTTTAACAGTCTGATGGCCTTGAGATAGAAGCTGTTTTTCAGTCTCTCGTTCCCAGCTTTGATGCACCTGTACTGACCTCGCCTTCTGGATGATAGCGGGGTGAATAGGCAGTGGCTCGGGTGGTTGTTGTCCTTGATTATCTTTTTGGCCTTCCTGTGACATTGTGTGCTGTAGGTGTCCTGGGAGGACAGATAGTTTGCCCCTGGTGATGCATTGTGCAGACCGCACTACCCTCTGGAGAGCCTTGCGGTTGTGGGCGGGGCAGTTGCCATACCAGGCGGTGATACAGCCCGATAGGATGCTCTCAATTGTGCCTCTGTAAAAGTTTGTGAGTGTTTTAGGTGACAAGCCAAATTTATTCAGCCTCCTGAGGTTGAAGAGGCGCTGCTGCTGTTGCGCCTTCTTCACAACGCTGTCTGTGTGGGTGGACCATTTCAGTTTGTCCGTGATGTGTACGCCGAGGAACTTAAAACCTTTTCCACTACTGTCCCGTCGATGTGGATGGGGGGATGCTCCCTCTGCTGTTTCCTGAAGTCCACGATCATCTCCTTTGTTTTATTGACGTTGAGTGTGAGGTTATTTTCCTGACACCACACTCTGAGGGCCCTCACCGCCTCCCTGTAGGCCGTCTCGTCGTTGTTGGTAATCAAGAATACCATTGTAGTGTCGTCTGCAAACTTGATGATTGAGTTGGAGGCGTGCATGGCCACACAGTCATGGGTGAACAGGGAGTACAGTAGAGGGCTGAGAACGCACCCTTGTGGGGCCCCATTGTTGAGGATCAGCAGGGTGGAGAGGTTGTTTCCTACCCTCACCACCTGGGGGCGGCTCGTCAGGAAGTCCAGGACCCAGTTGCACAAGGCGGGGTCGAGGCCCAGAGTCTCAAGCTTAATGGCGAGTTTGGAGGGTACTATGGTGTTAAATGCTGAGCTGTAGTCAATGAACAGCATTATTACACAGGTATTCCTCTTGTCCAGATGGAATGGGGCAGTGTGCAGTGTGATGACGATTGCGTCGTCTGTGGACCTATTGGGGCGGTAAGCAAATTGAAGTTTTATGGAAGACACATTTAAAAACGTTCTACCCAATGACATCATCAAAGTTAAAAACATTTACATTTAAAAAAACTATAGCTAGATTTCCATCCAATTGGCGACACATTTTAATGCAAATATTTTAAAATCTACATTCAAGAAAATATGTGTTTTTTTTCCCACCAATGGTGTTTCCACCAAACTGACTTTTGCGGATAAAAATCACATTTTTTACATACGTTTTCATGTACAGAATAAAAATCTAAAGTTAAATGTGTTTCCATCGCATTCTCAACTCTACCAATAGTTTTGTCGATAAATAGCAAATGTGGCTACTCTGATCTCCATACTTGCGCTCTAACCAACAGCTCACAGATAGTGTGGTTAGGTTAGTTTACATGATACGATTTGTATGGATAAGCGCAAGAACGGCAAAAATAAGACCCTTGATATTTATTTATCTCAGTAAGTTAGAAAAGCTACGGCTAGCTTTTTCAAACAGAAATTTGCATCCTGTAGTTCCAAAAAGTTTTGGGACACTGTAAAGTCCATGGAGAATAAGAGCACCTCCTCCCAGCTGCCCACTGCACTGAGGCTAGGAAACACTGTCACAACCGATAAATCTACAGTAATTGATCATTTCAATAAGCATCTTTCTACGGCTGGCATTGCTTTCCACCTGGCTACCCCTACCCCGGCCAACAGCTCAGCACCATCTGTAGCAACTTGCCCAAGCCCCCCCCCCCCCTCCCCTCCTAAAAGAGTTGCAAAATCTGGATCCCTACATATCAGCTGGGCTAGACAATCTTGACAAGCCTGTTCAACCTCTTTTTCGTGTCATCTGAGATCCCCAAAGATTGGAAAGCTGCCGCGGTCATCCCCTTCTTCAAAGGGGGAGACACTCAAGACCCAAACTGTTATAGACCTATATCCATCCTGGCCTGCCTTTCTGATATAAGAATTTGAATGTTTAAAGGTAATGACTAAAGTATTCCACCCAAAACTGTATAACTGTGTAAAATGTGTTAGAATCATAAGAATATAATCTGAGGATGTGTGTAGCTCTGTTAGAATTCTAGAACTATGGCATTATATTATTTTTAAGATATGCAAGCAGGGTGCAGCTGTAAAACAGATAACAGAAAACCATTAGAGGTTTTCAAACCAAGGTGCCCCAATCAGGGGGGGGGGGGGGGGGGGGGAGTGAAAGACTTGAAGAATGTGACAAGATTGATAGTTCTTTCGCTATTCTGTGGTAGGTGGAAAAATACTGTTTGTTTGAACAGGGAGTAGCCTAAGATAAGGATTTGTGTGTGTATAAAAGACTGTCTGCTTTTGAGTGGCAGAGTGCTCTCTGAATAAAGTGCTGATCCTTTGTATGCTGGACTTTGTCTGTATATTAAAACTTAGAGCTTTACAACCTAACATACAGAGGGAGTATAAAATTGTTCAGTTAGAACATTGAGATAGAAATTCTCGTGACACATTCTAAAATCTTCGAAAGCCAAATTAACAAACAGATCAACAACCATTTTGAATCCCACCTTACCTTCTCCTCTATGCAAGCTGGTTTCCGAGTTGGTCATGGGTGCACCTCAGCCACGCTCAAGGTCCCAAACGATATCATAACCGCCATCGATAAAAGACAGTACTGTGCAGCTGTCTTTATCGACCTGGCTTTTGAGTCTGTCAATCACAGCATTCTTATCGGCAGACTCAACAGCCTTGGTTTCTCAAATGACTGCCTCGCCTGGTTCACCAACTACTTCTCAGACAGAGTTCAGTGTGTCAAATCGGAGAGCCTGTTGTCCGGACCTCTGGCAGTCTCTATGGGGGTGCCACAGGGTTAAAATCTTGGGCAAACTCTCTTCTCTGTATATACAGTGCCTTGCGAAAGTATTCGGCCCCCTTGAACTTTGCGACCTTTTGCCACATTTCAGGCTTCAAACATAAAGATATAAAACTGTATTTTTTTGTGAAGAATCAACAACAAGTGGGACACAATCATGAAGTGGAACGACATTTATTGGATATTTCAAACTTTTTTAACAAATCAAAAACTGAAAAATTGGGCGGGCAAAATTATTCAGCCCCCTTAAGTTAATACTTTGTAGCGCCACCTTTTGCTGCGATTACAGCTGTAAGTCGCTTGGGGTATGTCTCTATCAGTTTTGCACATCGAGAGACTGAAATTTTTTCCCATTCCTCCTTGCAAAACAGCTCGAGCTCAGTGAGGTTGGATGGAGAGCATTTGTGAACAGCAGTTTTCAGTTCTTTCCACAGATTCTCGATTGGATTCAGGTCTGGACTTTGACTTGGCCATTCTAACACCTGGATATGTTTATTTTTGAACCATTCCATTGTAGATTTTGCTTTATGTTTTGGATCATTGTCTTGTTGGAAGACAAATCTCCGTCCCAGTCTCAGGTCTTTTGCAGACTCCATCAGGTTTTCTTCCAGAATGGTCCTGTATTTGGCTCCATCCATCTTCCCATCAATTTTAACCATCTTCCCTGTCCCTGCTGAAGAAAAGCAGGCCCAAACCATGATGCTGCCACCACCATGTTTGACAGTGGGTATGGTGTGTTCAGGGTGATGAGCTGTGTTGCTTTTACGCCAAATATAACGTCTTGCATTGTTGCCAAAAAGTTCAATTTTGGTTTCATCTGACCAGAGCACCTTCTTCCACATGTTTGGTGTGTCTCCCAGGTGGCTTGTGGCAAACTTTAAACTACACTTTTTATGGATATCTTTAAGAAATGGCTTTCTTCTTGCCACTCTTCCATAAAGGCCAGATGACTGACTGTTGTCCTATGGACAGAGTCTCCCACCTCAGCTGTAGATCTCTGCAGTTCATCCAGAGTGATCATGGGCCTCTTGGCTGCATCTCTGATCAGTCTTCTCCTTGTATGAGCTGAAAGTTTAGAGGGACGGCCAGGTCTTGGTAGATTTGCAGTGGTCTGATAATCCTTCCATTTCAATATTACCGCTTGCACAGTGCTCCTTGGGATGTTTGAAGCTTAGGAAATATTTTTGTATCCAAATCCGGCTTTAAACTTCTTCACAGCAGTATCTCGGACCTGCCTGGTGTGTTCCTTGTTCTTCATGATGCTCTCTGCGCTTTTAACGGACCTCTGAGACTATCACAGTGCAGGTGCATTTATACGGAGACTTGATTACACACAGCTGGATTGTATTTATCATCATTAGTCATTTAGGTCAACATTGGATCCTTCAGAGATCCTCACTGAACTTCTGGAGAGAGTTTGCTGCACTGAAAGTAAAGGGGCTGAATAATTTTGCACGCCCAATTTTTCAGTTTTTGATTTGTTAAAAAAGTTTGAAATATCCAATAAATGTCGTTCCACTTCATGATTGTTTCCCACTTGTTGTTGATTCTTCATAAAAAAATACAGTTTTATATCTTTATGTTTGAAGCCTGAAATGTGGCAAAAGGTTGCAAAGTTCAAGGGGGCCGAATACTTTCGCAAGGCACTGCATCAATGATGTCGCTCTTGCTGCTGGTGATTTTCTGATCTACCTCTACGCAGATGACACCATTCTGTATACTTCTGGCCCTATGGACACTTTTAACAAACCTGCAGACGAGCCTCAATGCCATACAACAATCCTTCCGTGGCCTTCAACTGCTCTTAAATGCAAGTCAAACTTAATGCATGCTCTTCAACCGATCGCTGCCCACACCTGCCCGCCCGTCCATCCTCACTACTCTGTACGGTTCTGACTTAGAATATGTGGACAACTACAAATACCTAGGTGTCTGGTTAGACTGTAAACTCTCCTTCCAGACTCACATTAAGCATCTCCAATCCAAAATGAAATCTAGAATCGGCTTCCTATTTCGCAACAAAGCCTCCTTCACTCATGCTGCCAAATATATCCTCTTAAAACTGACTATCCTACCGATCCTTGACTTCTGCGATGTCATTTACAAAATAGCCTCCAACACTCTACTCAACAAATTGGATGCAGTCTATCACATTGCCATCCATTTTGTCACCAAAGCCCCATATACTACCCACCACTGCGACCTGTATGCTCTCGTTGGGTGGCCCTATAGACTTTTTCTATTGTATTATTGACTGTATGTTTGTTTATTACATGTGTAACTATGTGTTGTTGTTTGTGACGTACTGCTTGTCACGTTCTGACCTTAGTTATTTTGTTATGTATTTGTTTTAGTATGGTCAGGGTGTGAGTTGGGTGGGTTGTCTGTGTTAGTTTTTCTATGATTTGATATTTCTGTGTTTGGCCTGGTATGGTTCTCAATCAGAGGCAGCTGTCAATCATTGTCCCTGATTGAGAAACATATTTAGGTAGCCTGTTTTCTATTGTGTTTCGTGGGTGATTTCTGTTTTCTGTGTCTGTGTGTGTCACGTTCTGACCTTTATTTCCTTTGTTTTGTCGTTATTTAGTATGGTCAGGGCGTGAGTTGGGGTGGGCAGTCTATGTTTGTTTTTCTATGATTTTGGGATTTCTATGTTTCGGCCTAGTATGGTTCTCAATCAGAGGCAGGTGTCGTTAGTTGTCTCTGATTGAGAATCATACTTAGGTAGCCTGGGTTTCACTGTTTGTTTGTGGCTGTTTGTTTCCGTGTCTGTGTTTGTTCGCCACACGGTACTGTTTCGGTTTTCGTTTGTTTCACGTTTATTGTTTTTGTATTCATAGTGTTCAGTTTATGTTTTTTTAAATAAACAACCATGGACACTTACCATGCTGCGCATTGGTCCTCCGATCCTTCTCGCTTCTCCTCCTCAGACGAAGAGGAGGAAGAAAACCCTTACAGTGTATTCCACACGAAACTGTTTCGGTTTTCGTTTCTGTCTTTCTATTTGTTATTTTCGTGTTAAGTGATTTTGTTAATTAAAACATGACGAACACGTACCACGCTGCATATTGGTCCGATCTCTCATACTCCTCGTCAGAGGAGGACGAATCCCGTTACACTGCTTTGCTTTATCTTGGCCAGGTCGCAGTTGTCAATGAGAACTTATTCTCAACTAGCCTTCCTGGTTAAATAAAGATGAAATAAATACTAATAAAATGATTCACATAAAAACTGTGGATGGAAATGTGGTTTATGACTTGAATATCGCCATCTGTCAGCCTTTGGGCTACTGGAGTTCTCCCAAGCACTGATATCTCAGAGAACTGATCACAGAAATATGTAAATATAGCTACACTGTTCAGTATCACTGTTTTTTAAAAAATGTTTGCTTTTTGACATAAAATAAAGGTTTAGATGAGATTAGCCACAGTGGCTATTTTGATTGTTGAGATCGATGGCAGCGAGTAGTGTGGACGAAATGGAGAGAGGATTGGTGAAGCAACAGCTGTGCTGGAATGCAAACAATATGGATGACCGTTCTGATGGTATGGAGGAGTAGGGCCGGTCGGTAGTGAAAAGATGTAGGAAGAAGCGAGATCATGATGCAGAAAGCAGTGGAGCATCTGGTAAAGTAAGCATAAAGACTGCCAAGGTAGGAAGCAAGAGTAACTTTGTGTTGGAGTGGAAAGTGGTGATGGTGTTTGATGAGACCACAGGCCTCATTTACACCCTATCCGACTAACTTACTCCATAGAGAAATAAGTCAAATTAGCTTGGTTCATTGGAAATTGTAGATTGTTTATATTTTGTGGTAGCCAGGCTCAGCAAGAGAAGATTCTGAAAATAGAGAAGTTTAATGAGAATCAAATTAAAAGCCATGTCCCAGGTGCTTAAACTAGGTTGAGGGGAGGCATCACTGGGGTCCCAATATCTATGTCCATAGATAATGTTAAAGAAAATGTGAATGCAGTGATTGAGGACAAAAGGTTGATAAGAAGTGAAAGCTTTTCAGTGCTGCTGAGGTTAGATAAGGTTTTGTCTGGAAAAGTACATATAGGATTCCTTAGTTTAAATGTCAGAGTTATTTGTCCCATCCCCATTGCGGTGTTTTAAATGCCAAAGGATTGGACATGTAGCTGTAGATGGTAAAGGAAGGAAAAGATATGCCATGTGTGGAGGGCAACATGACTCCGGTGAATGTGGGAGCAATGTGAAAGTTAAGTGTTATAACTGTGGGGGGAACATAGCGCAGCATTTGGTGGATGCCAGGTGCAGAGAGAGGCTAGAGAGGCTCAGATATATAGAAGCAGTCATGATGTATTGTATGCAGAATCTGTCAGACAGATTGGTGGAGCTACAGTGTGGAATGATGGCGCTTCCATGGCTGGACCTAATGTCAGGGGTGGGGTTTCTGCTGGTCCTGGCATGAATGTGTAGTGCCAAAGGACACCTTGATAATGAATAAAGTAGACTTCATAGCTTGTATTGGTAAGGTTATCAATGCTACTCAGGTTGTGGAAAGCAGAAATGCAAGGTTGAAGGTCATTGTAGTCATTGAAGGTCATCTCCACTGGGATTCTCTGCCGCAAACCCTATTACAGGGGCTGAGTCACTGGCTTACTGGTGCTCTTTCATGCCGTCCCTAGGAGGGGTGCGTCACTTGAGTGGGTTGAGTCACTGACGTGATCTTCCTGTCTGGGTTGGCGCCCCCCCTTGGGTTGTGCCGTGGCGGAGATCTTTGTGGGCTATACTCGGCCTTGTCTCAGGATGGTAAGTTGGTGGTTGAAGGTATCCCTCTAGTGGTGTGGGGGCTGTGCTTTGGCAAAGTGGGTGGGGTTATATCCTGCCTGTTTGGCCCTGTCCGGGGGTATCATCGGATGGGGCCACAGTGTCTCCTGACCACCCATGTCTCAGCCTCCAGTATTTATGCTGCAGTAGTTTATGTTTCGGGGGGCTAGGGTCAGTTTGTTATATCTGGAGTACTTCTCCTGTCTTATCCGGTGTCCTGTGTGAATTTAAGTATGCTCTTTCTAATTCTCTCTTTCTCTCTTTCTTTCTCTCTCTCTGAGGACCTGAGCCCTAGGACCATGCCTCAGGACCACCTGCTGTCCCCAGTCCACCTGGCCGTGCTGCTGCTCCAGTTTCAACTGTTCTGCCTGCGACTATGGAACCCTGATCTGTTTACCGGACGTGCTACCTGTCCCAGACCTGCTGTTTTCAACTCTCTAGAGACAGCAGGAGCAGTAGAGATACTCTTAATGATCGGCTATGAAAAGCCAACTGACATTTACTCCTGAGGTGCTGACTTGCTCCACCCTCGACAACTACTGTGATTATTATTATTTGACCATGCTGGTCATTTATGAACATTTGAACATCTTGGCCATGTTCTGTTATAATCTCCACCCGGCACAGCCAGAAGAGGACTGGCCACCCCTCATAGCCTGGTTCTTCTCTAGGTTTCTTCCTAGGTTTTGGCCTTTCTAAGTAGTTTTTCCTAGCCACCGTGCTTCTACACCTGCATTGCTTGCTGTTTGGGGTTTTAGGCTGGGTTTCTGTACAGCACTTTGAGATATCAGCTGATGTAAGAAGGGCTATATAAATACATTTGATTTGATTTGATTGTGGAGACGGCAAAATAGATATTGGTATAACAGATGTTACTGTTGAAATGGTTGTTGACATGCTGAACAATCCTAAGTGTGGAGTGTTTCAGCATGATATAGATCAAGTTTAATGGGGTAGTGGGTTGGGGGGGTGGGGCAGAAGTTAGTAGGTATTATTATTTTTTTGTATTATTTTTTCATGCTAGCACAGAATATGGCATGTCATGATTGATCGTACATTCCAGCACAGTAGGTGGCGGCATGTACTTAAACGTTTGTTTGCGGACCGCCATGATGTAATAGAAGAAGATGAGGCAACGAAACTGCCTGGAACTACAAGTCACATGTGTCTCGCGTCAGCCATGGTCATCGAAGTGTTTAAACGTCAGAACCGAGCGGGAGACAGCTTGTGGGACAGACAGCGCTGTTCTGGAAACAACTAGTTATACGCAGAAATTTGCATTTTGTAAGCATTGATACACGTTTCCTACTACTTCAGAGACATTTTCGCTTGCAAATGTATTCAGGGAAACGTTAGTAAGGTCACACGTGAGGGGAGGTGCCATATTTATCAGATCAAGTTGGTCGATGGCCGTAGCAGGGCATGCCCTCCTCTTGCTAGCTTGCTAAGCTAGCTAGCTAGCTAACATGTTATGACTTTACCAAGTCAGAACAACGTTAAGTAACTTGCTTTGATGGCTGTATTCTTGTGGAACATTTCCAGCTTTATCACACCCTTGGAAATGATCCACCATGTTCAGCTATTTCCACCTAGCTAGTTAGCCTCAACTATCCTGGCATGAGATGGTGTATGCCAAGTGTTTATAACTACTTACCAGATAGTTACAACGCTAAACATATCTTGCTACTTGGCTAACATTAGTTAGCAAGTGTTTCCACTTCTTCGAGAGAGTAGCACAATGATAGCAAGCTAGCAACGTTTACAGACAGAGCAACTTTCCACCCCCTGTGTATATTAGCCAAAGTTAACTAACTAGTTAGCTAACTATGAATAATGTTTATAACATTCAAACTGCATGTGTGTTTGGTAACGCTAGGTCTTTGGCAGGTACTCTACTAGGTGGTAATTGATAATATAGTATGTGTTGCTTAAGTAAGTAGTGCATGTTCTTGTTCATAAGTTAGTATGTTCCTCAGGTGTCCTGATGGCGACAGATGCTGTTGCACAGTTGGCCGACTCTCTGGCCAAAACTCAGGTGACTGAGGGAGAGTTGAGTTATAAAGGCCAAGGACGCAAATTCGACAATGCACAATCTGGTAAGAATTCCAACCATTGTCCATTGACTCATTATGCTTATGCTCCTCCAATTGTCATCCAATAGGTTGTTCAAGTACAATGTGGTGTCCAATGCCAAATGTTTTTTTGTTCTATTTAAAAACAAAAAATGTAACCTTTATTTAACTAGGCAAGTCGGTTAAGAAAAAAATCTTATTTACAATGATGGCCTACCCCGGCCAAACCTGGACGACGCTGGACCGATTGTGCTCCTCCCTATGGGACTCCCAAAAACAGCCGGATGTGATACAGCCTGGATTCGAACCAGGGACTATAGTGACTCTTGCAATGAGATGCAGTGCCTTAGACCGCTGCTAACCTCGGGAGCCCAATGTACTGTTCTTCAAACAATCATGGTCTGTCTTTTCAATCTTTCCCTCTGTCTCCTTCTTTCCAGTGGAAGAGATAGTGAAAGAGATCCAGGAGTTCAAGGGGTTGCAAGCGCTCAGGCTGGAGGGGAACACTTATGGGGTGGAGGCAGCACAGGCCATCGCTAAAGCCCTGGAGACAAAGAGTGAATTTAAGGTACCAGTCACAGAGTGATTATGAGATGAGGTTTTGATTGCATTGTTCGTGGTACAGAGGACAGGTATTCCACTGATAGCCACACGGAGAGAGATGGATGATCTCATATGTTGATTTTGATGAGGTACCTGCTGTTGGCTCTGTTCTATCTTGCTTTTATATCTGTCATATATATAAATATGGCAAGCTAGACAATACTTTAGCTAACCCTTTATATAACCCTCTCTCTCCCTCAGTACTGTTACTGGAGTGACATGTTTACTGGGCGGCTGCGTTCTGAGATCCCTCCAGCCCTGGTGAGACAATTAAAAAAAAAAAATAATAATAATAATACTTGCTCCCTTTGATAGATGAAAGATGGTCCTGGGATTGTAAACTCAGCCTTCATCTCCCCTATTCAGAACTCCCTGGGTGCGGCCCTGATGACAGCAGGCGCCAGACTGACCGTGCTGGACCTTAGTGACAATGCCTTTGGACCAGACGGGGTGAAGGGCATCGAGAAGTTGCTCAAGAGCACTGCCTGTCACACACTGCAGGAACTGAGGCTCAACAACTGCGGCATGGGCATTGGTGGAGGCAAGGTGGGCAGAATGTCTCCAGCTTGATAGGAGCTGCATTACGTTATTGAGCAGACTCCACAACATAAAGTTGCCCCGTACTAGTTGTAATGTAGTCTGTATAATTTAAGAGAAGATCTAAAGCTAATTTAACTTATCGTATGAAATATATAGCTTGTGTTAAGGTTGAATAGTGCTATCATTTGAGAAGTGATATCATGATTTAATATCTATCATGACAATCCTAACTTTTTCCAACATAGTTTTTTCACTGTGCTCTGTATGTGGTCTCCTCAGATCTTAGCTGCAGCGTTGACGGAGTGCTATAAGCAGTCCAGTGCACAGGGCACCCCCCTCGGGCTGAAGGTGTTCATCGCAGGCAGAAACCGTCTGGAGAACGATGGGGCCACTGCCCTCGCCCAGGCCTTCCAGGTACAGACACTGGCTCCTGAGCTGAACATATCAGAATTTCTGACGATCTGGACTTGTAGAGTATATGCAGTTAGTCACCACAGTGGTTCACATGGAGCTCTTAGCATTAGTACTGGCAGCAGCATGGATAAAGCTCCTCGAACACTCCAACGTAATGCCACTGAGTCAATAATTAAACTGTCCTGACAGTGACAAGCTATATACTGTCTATATAGCTATCTCTGTCTGATGCTACTGTATGACCTCAGCTGATGGGTAGTCTGGAGGAAGTGCACGTGCCCCAGAATGGGATCAACCACCCTGGAGTGACTGCTCTGGCCACTGCCATGCAACACAACCCCCAGCTCCGGGTCCTCAACCTCAACGACAACACCTTCACCAAGAAAGGAGCTATCGCCATGGCACAGGTACAGTAGTGGTTTGCCTTGTGTACGAAGGCCGTATGACAATGAAACTCATGAAGTTGATGTATGCTCAAATGCACTTGCCATACTATTGACTGACACTGCGTGTTTTGTGCCCCCTTAAGGCTCTGAAACATTTGCGTAGTGTCCAGGTGATAAACTTTGGAGACTGTCTGGTGCGTTCCGAGGGGGCTATAGCCATCGCAGAGGCAATCACTGAGGGGCTTCCCATCCTCAAGGTACAGGGTAGCACTGGTCCCACCCTTGGCTGCAGGAACATCTACTGCGCTTGATTGTTAATTAATGTGTGTTCATACACTTCCCTCTGCTGTGGCAGCACCTGACTCATACCCATATTTTTTTTTACCTCTTTGTCAGGAGCTGAATCTGTCATTCGGGGAGATCACAGGAGAAGCTGCACTGCTGGTGGCACAATCAGTCGAGGGCAAAGCCACACTGGAGAAACTGGACCTAAATGGTACATGTTGGATTTGACTTACAACACATGAAATCTGGATTGAAAATGTTGCATCAGCTGGTAGTGTTTTCATAGGATCTGTAGAGTTCATGTGTGACTTTGTGTTGTGTGTGTTGGTACTGTCAGGTAACTGCCTGGGGGAGGAGGGCTGTGATGCTCTCAGAGAGGTAATGGATGGCCTGAACATGGGAGACCTGCTGGGATCACTCAGGTACTGGATTGAAATATTAAATTAGTTTATACTTTTAGACTTACCCACACTGAACCTCAACCATCCTGTCTTTTATCACAAGCCGCCATGAGAAAATATTTTTGTGTAATCTTTGTCTCTACCTGCAGCGACGATGAAGGGGAGCCGGAGGAGGAGGATGATGATGAAGATGAAGATGAGGAGGATGACTATGAGGAGGAGGAGGAGGATGATGATGTGGAGGAAGAAGACAGCAGTGTGAATCAGGTTTCCTCTCCTCCGTCAGTGCCCCGATCCCCAGATGCCTCCTCCTTCCTCTGCTTCCCCTCCCCCGACAAGCTGCTCAAACTGGGCACCAAGAGGGCCCTGCTCTTTGAACAGCAGGTTAACACACCCTGTCATGAATACCTTACACAGCAAACTACTTAGTGGAAACCTGAGGTGACATACAGTGTGTGTCAGTAGGCTGAAACAGGTTGATGGTGACGTGTTTAACCTTTTGTCCTTGTTCTTCTCTTTCCAGGTAGATGTGGCGGATGCTGGTAAGACAGCGGAGGCATTCCTGAAAATCTCCTCTGTGTACAATGAGGAAGATAAAGATGTTAAGAGTGCTGTCCTAGACAGTATTGGTAAGGGCCACTTATCTTATTTCCGAGTACTTACTGAAGACATGGGGCCAGATGACTGAGTCCATGGATATGCAATTTTTTTCGTTCATATGTATGGCCGCATGTTAAGTATATGTTCTCTTTGTTCTGCAGATGCAATTCTTAGGAAAGCCTTCGCAAGCCCCTCCTTCCAAGGTTACAACTTTATATCATCGCTGTTAGTAATGCTGGGACTCCTCAAGGTATGCACACACGTTCTATGAATTTGTAGAAAAACTCCTGGTTTTCTTCTGCCTTGTATTATTGTAGCCCTTGTGTCTCCCCCTCTCCCTGTCTCATTCAGAGTGAGGACAAAGTGAAGCCGGTGCGTGTAGTACCTGGGCATTTGCAGGCCCTGGAGTACGTTGTGCGTCAGGACTACTTCCCCCAGGACCACATCGCCGTGCTGGAGGCCTTCATGTCCCGGTAAGGGCATGAGTGATGGGTGGCAGCGTAGCTCTCAGGTACCCTCTCCGACTGCAGATTAACACAAAGTTCCCTAAGGATATTGCCAACATGCTCCAAATTGCACAATGTACCCATGTTCTTTTGTTGTCAGGCTGCTGCATTTAACGACAGTAAAGGTGAAACTGTCCATCATTGCAGGTGTATAACTGTATATTTGTGACTTTCAGACACATCCAGGCCCTGGAGTCGTGCAGCAGCTCCAGGAACATCCTCAAGTCCACACTGGAGCAGGTCAGGCCTGAAAACTGAGTCACACAGGACCGCACAGACTCACGGATTTATGAACAGAACAATTCCCACCCCCAGACATATGGGGGCCTTTAGCGCACACAACAAGGACTTAACTGTTGCACTGCACTCTATTTCGCCAACTCAGAAGACTCACAGCTGGAGCCTTGCCCATCATCTTATGGATGTACATTATTTTATGGATGGACCGATTTTGAAATATTACACACAAACATTTGGGAGATGAATGTTGTATTCTGCCTCACCCTCAGTGAAAGGACTGAAATGTGACCTTAAACACAGGTTCGCTCTCCGTATTTACCCAGTAAGTAATGGTTTATATTAAAAGGGTTAAACGGATATAAAATATAAATGTGTGATATGGGCTGCTGTGGAAATGTGATTATGATTTGAATCAAAAGGGAAGAACTGAATAAATGTGTTGATTTCTTTGTTGCAGCTATTAAACAGACACTTTTTGGGTGTCCATATACTGAATGGCCTGGGAACATTTCAATTTCACAGTTGAGCAAGCACTACCCTGAATAAGGATCTAGTCCAACCATGTTTACTTTTTACAGTGGGAAGAAACTATTGATCCGGGGGTAGGTTCTTCTCCCAAATTTTGAAACCTACAGCGAATAAAAATATAAATGCCACATGCAACAATTTCAAGGATTTTTCTTAGTTACAGTTATAAGGAAATCAGTCAATTTAAATAAATTCATTAGGCCTTAATCTATCGATAATACATGACTGGGCAGGGGTGCAGCTGTGGGTGGGCCTGGGAGGGCATAGGCACACCCACTTGGGAGCCAGGCCCTGCCAATCAGAATGAGTTTTCCCACACAATAGGGCTTTATTACGGACAGAAATACTCAGCACCCCCTGCCCTTTCTGACGATTTTGCAGGTGAAGAAGCCGGATGTGGAATTCCTGGGCTGGCGTGGTTGTCTGCGGTTGGGAGGCCGGTTGGATATACTGCCAAATTCTCTAAGAGAACGTTGGAGGTGGCTTATGTTAGAGAAATTAACATAAAATTATCTGACAACAGCTCTGGGGGACATTCCTACAGTCAGCATGCCAATTGCATGCTCCATCAAAACTTGAGACATCTGTGGCATTGTGTTGTGTGACAAAACTGCACATTTTAGAGTGCTATTTTATTGTCATTGTGTAATGATTATGCTGTTTAATCAGCTTCTTGATCTGCCACACTTGTCAGGTGGATAGATTATCTTGACAAAGGATAAAATAACCACTAACAGAGATGAGAGAAATATGCTTTTTGTGAGTATGGAACATTTCTGGGATATTGTGTTACAGCTCATGAAACATGGGACCAACAACACTTTACATGTGTTTATAATTGTGTTCAGTGTATAATGCTCCTGTGGCTCATACTGAGCAAGGTGCACACACCTGTTCGAACTTCATTTTTACTTGAAATATTCTCAGATAAGGGAGAATTGGGGCTAAAATGCATAGAGCAAGCCAACTATTCAAGGAAGCAGCAGACCGTTGTACTTGATCCACTTTAATGGGGACCTGCCACTTCATCTGGGAAAGAGATTAGGCCTAGGATGTGCTTTTGAATGAATACACTGTTTGTTGGACATTAACTCAGTTGAATGTGCTGAAAAGGTCATAGATATACTACATATCCATAACTGATTCATACAATATTTCTAATATTAAATGAGTACACCACATCAGACTTTGATCTTTGTTAATTGCATTAACCAATTCAATGGCAAGCTGCTCTACAATTGTTAAGCTAGTGAAGGTTAGAGCAATATGCTTTCACCAGACCCATTCTTGGGGACAATGGGCTGCCTCTTCTCAAGCATAGAAAAACAGCCCTTCTTTGTGGGCACCTGTCAGAACTTTTTTAGAAGGGGCTTTTTAGGTACCATGGGATATAGCCATTTATAGTTTAACTACAGGGAAATACATTTCATTTTATTGATTTGTTTTCCATTAGCTTGTTGTGTTTAAAAATACATTTTATTCAGTGAGTTTGCACTCGAGTAACCTTAGGGTAGTGCGTAGTTTACTGGATGTGAGATTGGTAGCCAGCCTGGTCTCATAGACTAGATGTAACATAGTAAATGGAAATCCGGGAACACTAAACGTAGTATATGTTAACGTTTGGTATGGTTACAAAAACAAAAGTAGGGTGGATGGGTGGGCGTATATCGCGAACGTCTAGCAACCCAAAAGTTTTGAAAATCATTGCGGACAATTTTAGCTAATTTAGCAACTTCAACTACTTACTACTCTTTAGCTACTTTGTAACTACTTAGCAACTACTTAGAATGTTGGCTTACCCTTTTAACTAACCCTAACCTTAACCATTTTAGCTAACCCTTCCCCTGATCTTAAAAGCTACACATAAAAAAACGGTCAATTTATAGAGTAATTCACATACTTAGGAATAACCCTGGCAGGTTTGGCGTTAAATTAATTTTCTAATTTCCTTTTATGTAGGTCCTTTTATGTAGGACGCGCACACTGGTTGAATCAATGTTGTTTAACCAACTTGGAATATACATTGAATTGACGTCTATGCCAGGTGGGACAGTTGGCTACCTTCGGCCTCTAATCTGTCAGAAAATGTATTGCCAAGGTGTTCATTTGAGGTTAGGTTTCGCAGGGGCCGGGAGTCACGACGAAAGAATTTATCAAAGCAGTGTTTGTGAGACCCCTAACTGTTGCAAGTGCTCAGTCATTCTAGCAATGTAAAAGTCTAGTATATACGTGAACCCCTTGGCGCTCATATTCTCCTTTGCGCGCAGCTCCTCCACAGTGGAAAAATGATATACAGACCTACGCTTTTTCTTGAGTAGGAAACTTGATAAAGCTATCTGGGAAGGCTACATACTAAAAGCATTGGATGTCAAATTTGACAAATTCAACCATGAAGGTATGTTTATAATCTTAAATGTACAATAGGAACATTCTAAAAAGTTACAATATTTATCAAATAGCAAATGTTATAGAATGCTGCTGAATAACAACCAGATTCGTATTTTTAGATTCAATAACTAAACTTTTAAGTCTTTAAAATATGCGTTAAATAAATACATACAATCCTCCTGGCATTGGAAAAGTGATTTTTTGAGTCCAGAGGGAAAGCCTAAGGTTTCCAAGTTGGAGACTGGATTCTCCATGCCTTTGAATATTTTTGTTCCATTGTTGCTATAAGAAGTAGTCTATTGTACTATTTCACTGTATTTACAATATATATTCAAAGTTGTGAGACTGTAAAAAGTTGGGTGAGAATTAGTATTTTGAGAGCCGTTCGTGCGTGATATGCATAACTATCATTACGTTAGGCCTACAGTCAAATCCCGTTTGTGTTCGATATCTTTTTCCCAAAACCCCCACAGATGTGTTCCTTTGCGGATTGCCTCTCTAGGTGGCTAGTTGCGGTTTTGATGCTCTTGGTCATACTTTTACCAGCTCAAGCGGGAAAGTGCCCAAAGTTCTGCATCTGCGACAACTCCAAACTCACCATGGCCTGTATCGGCAAGAATCTGACTCAGGTTCCCCCCACCATAGATGAGGTGAGATGCCAATGAATCAAAAAGATCAATGATGGATGTTTTACAAGTTATTTGATATGGTTTAAACCTTCATTTGTGGCATGTATGCAGTGCTGTAATTTTGCTATTCATTCACCCACGCATTTTCTTTTTTCCTTTTCCATATTTAAACCTCCCCTACTTTTTCTATTTTTCATTCCTATTTCCTTTCCCTCAGATTACAGTGAAACTGGACCTGAGTAAAAACGATATCCAGGTGCTGCCGACCCATGCGTTCCTGCACATCCCGCACCTCACGCACCTCACCCTGCAGCGGTGTAACATCAGAGCGGTGCGTGAGGGGGCCTTCCGCACCCTGGGCCGTCTGGTCTCCCTCAACCTGGCCAACAACAACATTGAGATCCTTTACCAGGTGAGGTAGCGGCTGGCACAGTCACCGGGGACATGGGGTAAACAAATAAATGTAAGTTTTGGTGAGGGAAGCACCAGATCAGATTGACGTAGAATAATTTAGTAACATTGATACCTACAGTGCCTTGTCAAAGTATTCGGCCCCCTTGAACTTTGCGACCTTTTGCCACATTTCAGGCTTCAAACATAAAGATATAAAACTGTATTTTTTTGTGAAGAATCAACAACAAGTGGGACACAATCATGAAGTGGAACGACATTTATTGGATATTTCAAACTTTTTTAACAAATCAAAAACTGAAAAATTGGGCGTGCAAAATTATTCAGCCCCTTTACTTTCAGTGCAGCAAACTCTTTCCAGAAGTTCAGTGAGGATCTCTGAATGATCCAATGTTGACCTAAATGACTAATGATGATAAATACAATCCACCTGTGTGTAATCAAGTCTCCGTATAAATGCACCTGCACTGTGATAGTCTCAGAGGTCCGTCAAAAGCGCAGAGAGCATCATGAAGAACAAGGAACACACCAGGCAGGTCCGAGATACTGTTGTGAAGAAGTTTAAAGCCGGATTTGGATACAAAAAGATTTCCCAAGCTTTAAACATCCCAAGGAGCACTGTGCAAGCGATAATATGAAATGGAAAGGAGTATCAGACCACTGCAAATCTACCAAGACCTGGCCGTCCCTCTAAACTTTCAGCTCATACAAGGAGAAGACTGATCAGAGATGCAGCCAAGAGGCCCATGATCACTCTGGATGAACTGCAGAGATCTACAGCTGAGGTGGGAGACTCTGTCCATAGGACAACAATCAGTCGTATATTGCACAAATCTGGCCTTTATGGAAGAGTGGCAAGAAGAAAGCCATTTCTTAAAGATATCCATAAAAAGTGTTGTTTAAAGTTTGCCACAAGCCACCTATGAGACACACCAAACATGTGGAAGAAGGTGCTCTGGTCAGATGAAACCAAAATTGAACTTTTTGGCAACAATGCAAAACGTTGTGTTTGGCGTAAAAGCAACACAGCTCATCACCCTGAACACACCATCCCCACTGTCAAACATGGTGGTGGCAGCATCATGGTTTGGGCCTGCTTTTCTTCAGCAGGGACAGGGAAGATGGTTAAAATTGATGGGAAGATGGATGGAGTCAAAGTCCAGACCTGAATCCAATCGAGAATCTGTGGAAAGAACTGAAAACTGCTGTTCACAAATGCTCTCCATCCAACCTCACTGAGCTCGAGCTGTTTTGCAAGGAGTAATGGGAAAAAATTTCAGTCTCTCGATGTGCAAAACTGATAGAGACATACTCCAAGCGACTTACAGCTGTAATCGCAGCAAAAGGTGGCGCTACAAAGTATTAACTTAAGGGGGCTGAATAATTTTGCACGCCCAATTTTTCAGTTTTTGATTTGTTAAAAAAGTTTGAAATATCCAATAAATGTCATTCCACTTCATGATTGTGTCCCACTTGTTGTTGATTCTTCACAAAAAAAGACAGTTTTATATCTTTATGTTTGAAGCCTGAAATGTGGCAAAAGGTCGCAAAGTTCAAGGGGGCCGAATACTTTCACAAGGCACTGTACATGGTACCTTTCAGGTGCAAGTTATGTTGTACACGTAGCTGTCACTTCTTGCACAAAGGCCATACTCCCATCCACCAACTTTTCTGGGCCGTTTAATGTCACCTGTTTCCTAACTTTCGCTCTCTCCCCATCCATCAGGAGTCTTTTGACGGCCTGTCATCCCTAAAGCAGCTGACGTTGGACCATAACCGTGTTGAGGAGATCCAGCCAGGGGCCTTCACTCAGCTGGGCTTCCTCAACATGCTGTCCCTCACACATAACCAGCTGGTCTACATCCCCAACATGGCCTTCCGGGGCCTGCACAACATCAAGTGGCTGCGTCTCAGTCGCAACTCCCTCAACAACCTGGCCATGGAGGCCTTCGCTGGCCTCTTCACCCTCACACGCCTCAGCCTCAACCACAATGAGCTGCAGTTCTTCCCCACACAGACTATGACCCGGTGGGAAACTTACATTTTCTGTGTAGTTGTCTGACACTATTGTGCAATAGTGTCCTGGTCCAATGGTATTTAAGCTTGATGACACTTGACCTTTTTATGCTCTGTCCATTTTGTCTCCTTTATTTAAGGCTGGCTCAAGTTACCCGCCTGGACCTGAGCTACAACCCCATGACATACCTGGGTGAGGATACTGTCTCCATGCCGAAGCTCACCCACCTCTACCTGGACCACATGTCCCTACAGGACATCTCAGACACAGCCATGTCCCAGGCCCCCCTCCTCTCCCACCTGGACCTCAGCCACAACCAGCTGCGCTTCCTGGAGCCCCTCTCCGGCCCCATGGAGCTAGCCCGCCTCAACCTAACAGGAAACCCCATCCACTGTAACTGCTACCTGAGGCCCCTGAAGGAGTGGGCCAAGAAAGGGAAGGTGAAGTTGATGGGGGTCTGTGCGGGTCCCCCTCACCTCTCTGATGAGACCCTGGAGGGAGTGGGGCCTATGGAGCTGCGGTGCCGGAGCAGGGAGGACATGATAAAGGAGGAGTTTGAAGAGCAGGAGGAGACCAGGGAGCGTGCACTGCCCACAGCCAAGCCTAAGAAGAAGATCAAGTGTCCTGATAACTGTGACTGCGACGTGAGTTGCTCTTGTTGTTAATACTGAGATAGTGCATGGGGTGCTGAGCGATGGTGCAATGTTGTGCCACAAATAATGTTCAAACTTGCTGCCATGACAGCACACTTGCCATCATACTCAGAGAAGATTTGGGCTGATAATTCAGTCATCCATTAAAAACTGCTCTCCAATTCTTGTTTGGAAATATCCCTCTGAACCCATCTCCCTCTCTCTGTCCCCTGCTTAGGTGAAGGCTCAGCACGCCACATGTGAGAACCGTGGTCACACCAAAGTCCCCTACGGCTTCCCCTCTAATTCCCAGCTCCTGGACCTGCGCAGCAACCACTTCCATTACATCCCTAGCAACAGTTTCCCCGGTACAGACCAGGTGGTCTCTCTGCATCTGGAGCACTGCAAGGTCCGTGAGATCGAAGGCGGTTCCTTCCGGGGCATGAAGGGCCTGGTCTACCTCTACCTGTCTGACAATGACCTCACCTCCCTGGGCTCAGAGACTTTCATTGGGGCCCCTGAGCTCACCTACCTCCACCTGGAAGGGAACCAGCTGGCCATGTTCCCTGGGGCTGCCCTGGCCCCCCTGCCCAGCCTGCTTGTGCTCCACCTGGAGCGGAACACTATCGGTAAGCTGGAGCGGACAGGCCAGCTCTCCTCAGTCCCCAAGTTGAGAGGACTCTACCTGACCAATAACACCATATCCACTATAGCCCCTGGTGCTCTCAACTCCGCCCACCTAGATACTCTTCATCTGGGGTCCAATCAACTTGCTGAGGTGCCTACCGACGGGCTGTCCAAGGCCTCCAGTCTGACCGAGCTCTGCCTCTCCGGAAATTTCATTCGTTGGGTCGGACCAAAGGCGTTCCTTCCTGTGTCCAAGAGCCTAAGGCAGCTGTATATGGATGACATGGGTCTGGAGAAGGTAAGAGAGATAAAGAGGTTTGCATTGATAAATTATCTCTATCTGCAGAATTGGGGTCAATACCATTTCAAGTTATCAATGAAAAACTGGCCATTCATTTCTATGAAGAATTCACTTTCTGAGTGGTTGCTTCTATTCCCTGTATAGATGTCCAGAGACTCCCTGGTGGGGCTGGGCTCTGGGCTGACTACTCTGTCTCTGGGGGGGAACCAGCTGGAGGAGCTGCCTGACCTGAGCCCACTCACTGGGCTGGAGGTCATCAACCTGGCTCACAACCCCCTGCTATGTGATTGCACCCTGCTGCCACTCCGCAGGTCAGTAGTCCACTGCTTTGTGAATGACCCGTTTGTGGATGCTGCTGTGCAAGGGAGTCATGCACATGCATGCACATAAATGAAATCAACATTTAATTTGTCACATGCTTCATAAACAACAGGTGTAGATTAACAGTGAAATGCTTACTTACGGGTCCTTCTCCAACATTGCAGAGTTAAGTTAAAAATATCTATATTTTTAAATAGAAATAGTGACACGAAGAAAAAATACACAGTGACTAACAAATAGCAATAACAAATAAAAGTAACATGGTTATATACAGGGAGAACCACTACCGAGTTGAACAAGGTAATTGAGGTAGCTATGTACATATAGGTAGGGGTAGCAGCAGCGTATGTGGTATTTTTACATTTTTTATTAGGATCCACATTAGCTAACTCTGTAACACTAGCTAATCTTCCTGGGGTCCAAATGTGAGAGTGAGTGTGTGTGCCATCAGTATGCATGTGTGCGCGTGTTATGTGCGTGTTGCAATGTCAGTGTAACTATATGTGAGTGTGTAGGTAGAGTACAATGTGTGTCCATAGAGTCAGTGCAAGAGAGTTGGTGCAAAAAAGGGTAAATGCGGGAAGTAGCGATTTGATTAGCTATTTAGCAGTCTTGTTTAGCAGTCTTATTGCTTGGGGGTTGTCAGCCGGTTATTGTCAAGCAAAAGACTGTCGCTCTCACTGTAATTTACTGTTAATTAACATAAACACGTTTAGCATCTCCAGGCCTCCATGCATACATGCTGCATATAAGCGTCTGATGCATGCCTTTGGAACATCTACTTTTTAAAATGTCTGATAAATTTAGAAAATGTGGTGCCTTGCAGTCAGATTCCAAGCAGTTGCATAGCAATCGATGATGCAGCCAGTCAAGATGCTCTCAATGGTGCAGCTTTAGAACCTTTTGAGGATCTGGGTCCATGCCAAATCTTTTCATCCTCCTGAGGGGGAAGAGGCATGGTCGTCCCTTCGTCACAACTGTGTTGGTGTGAGTGGACCATGTTAATTCCTTAGTGATGTGGACACCGAGGAACTTGAAGCTCTCAACCCACTCCACTACACCCCGGTCAAAGTGGATGGGCGTGTGCTCGGCCCTCCTTTTCTTGTAGTCCACGACCAGCTCCTTTGTCTTGCTCACATTGAGGGAGAGGTTGTTGTCCTGGCACCACACTGCTAGGTCTCTGACCTCCTCCTTATAGGCTGTCTCATCGTTGTCGGTGATCAGGCCAACCACCATTGTGTCGTCAGCAAACTTGATGATGGTGTTGGAGTCGTGTGCAGCCACGCAGTCATGGGTGAACAGGGAGTACAGGAGGGGACTAAGCACTCACCCCTGAGGAGCCCCTGTGTTGAGGGTCAGTGTGTCGGATGTGTTATTGCCTATCCTCATCACCTGGGGGCGGCCCATCAGGTATCCAGTTGCAGAGGGAGGTGTTCAGTCCCAGGGTCCTGAGCTTAGTTATGAGCTTGGAGGGCACTATGGTGTTGAACGCTGAGCTGTAGTCGATCAACAGCATTCTCACATAGGTGTTCCTCTGGTCCAGGTGGGAGACGGAAGTGTGGAGTGCAATAGAGATTGCGTCATCTGTGGATCTGTTGGGACAGTATGCAAATTAGAGTTGGTCCAGGGTGTCTGGGATGATGGCGTTGATGTGAACCATGACCAGCTTTTCAAAGCAAGAGTGCTACAGGCGATGGTAATTTAGACAGGTTACCTTGGCGTTCTTGGGCAAAAGGACTATAGTTGTCTATACTATAGGTATACACAAATTATTTAACTCTGCTAACCGTCAGGCTCTAACTACTTTGCGTCCCCTCTCTCTGCTCAGGTGGATGGAGAATGTGAGTCTGAAGATGACAGCCACCTGTGGTCATCCTCCTGAGTTCCGGGGCCAAAGTGTGAGGGATGTCCATGTCTTTAAGAGCTGTCCAGGGGAGAGTGCTTCTCCTGGCAAGACCCTCAAAGGATTCAAGGACACAAAATCAATAAATCCCAAACCCACTCTCCTCAAGGTGACCATGGCAAAAGCCAAGCCAGGAAAGGCTAAACCCATGCCAACCAAGCCCAAAGCCAAGCCTCTGAAGAACCCTAAGGCACCAGCATCCCAAAAAACAAGAAGACTTATAAAAAGTAGGAAATCAGTGATGTAAATGGCTGTAAGTCTGTTTGGGCAGAACTCAATATGCACCAAACGGACAAGTGCTATTTCATCTTAAATCACTGAATGTAATTTGAGCATGCAGAAATGTGTTTTTAAAATTTTATTTTTGAGACTGCAAGTTCATTTTCTGATTGATTTACTGTCTATTTTAGAATCTTACGAAGTCAGGGTTTCGGAAGAGTCGGGATTCAAGAGACCCAAAGCCCTATTTGCAGTACCATATATATCCACCAAGTGTCACGTGACTCAATAAGATTTTTCTGCTCTAGTTCGACCAACTTTTCTATTACTATTCATATATATTTCATATACAGTGGGGAGAACAAGTATTTGATACACTGCAGGTTTTCCTACTTACAAAGCATGTCTGTCATTTTTATCATAGGTACACTTCAACTGTAAAACAAAAATCCAGAAAATCCCATTGTATGATTTTTAAGTAATTAATTAGCATTTTATTGCTTGTCATAAGTATTTGATCACCTACCAACCAGTAAGAATTCCGGCTCTCACAGACCTCTTAGTTTTTCTTTAAGAAGCCCTCCTGTTCTCCACTCCATTACCTGTATTAACTGCACTAAAGTCGGAAGTAGGACAGAGCCTGTTACTCGTTACCTGTATAAAAGACACCTGTCCACACACTCAATCAAACAGACTCCAACCTCCACGTGTCGGAGGCTACACCGTGCACCTGGCAACCTTGGCCAGCGCGCACTGCACCCGGTCCGCCACAGGAGTTGCTGGTGCGCAATGAGACAAGGAGATCCCTACCGACCCTAACCCGGACGACGCTAGGCCCACGGACCTCCCGGTCGCGGCCGGTTACGACAGAGCCTGGGCGCGAACCCAGGGACTCTGATGGCACAGCTGGCGCTGCAGTACTGCGCCACCCGGGAGGCCTGTTAAGAGATACTTTTGACGAGATGGGAAAGTCCATTGGAATTGTATGCTGTGTTAAAAACAACTGGGAACTCGGAAATCTCCTACTTCCGACTTTAGTGCATTTAAGACAACTGGGAACTTGGGAGAAAAACGAGATCCAACTGGGAAAATGGTTTTGAACGGTCATCAGATTCGGAAATCCAAGTCGGAATCTCTGGCATCTTTCAAGAACCAGGCTGTATCACATCCAGCTATGATTGAGAGTCCCATAGGGTGGCGCACAATTGGCCCAGCATCGTCCGGGTTTAGCTGGGGTAGGATGTCATTGTAAATAAGAATTTGTTCTTAACTGACCTGCCTGGTTAAATAAAGGTTAAATAAATAAATATATAAAAATAATAATTCTGACTTTCTTACCTGAAAATCACTGTCATGATTTTACCTAGTTTTTTCTGAGTTCCTAGTTGCCTTGAAAGCACCACTATTAATGCCCGTTGTGTACATTGCCCATGTGTCATCAGTAGTTACCACAGCCACAAAGTCCTCCTATAGGGAGGAGGTCAGAGACCTGGCCGTGTGGTGCCAGGACAACAACCTCTCCCACAACGTGATCAAGACAAAGGAGATGATTGTGGACTACAGGAAAAGGAGGACCGAGCATGCCTCAATTCTCAATCGACAAGACTGCACTGTAGCAGGTTGAGAGCTTCAAGTTCCTTGGTGTCCACGTCACCAACAAACTATCATGGTACAAACACACTAAGACAGTCGTGAAGAGGGCACGACAAAGCCTATTCCCCCTCAGGAGACTAAAAGATTTGGTATGGGTCCTCAGATCTTCAAAAGGTTCTACAGCCGCACCATCGAGAGCATCCTGACTGGTTGCATCACTGCCTGGTATGGCAACTGCTCGGCCTCCGACTGCAAGGCACTACAGAGGGTAGTGCGTACGGCCCAGTACATCCCCGGGGCCAAGCTTCATGCCATCCAGGATCTCTATACAAGGCGGTGTCAGAGAAAGCCCTAAAAATTGTCAAAGACTCCAGCCACCCTAGTCATGGACTGTTCTCTCTGCTAACACATGGCAAGCGGTACCGGAGCACCAAGTCTAGGTCCAAAAGGCTTCTTAACAGCTTCAACCCCCAAGCCATAATACTCCTGAACAGCTAATCAAAGGGCTACCCAGACCCCTCTTTTACGCTGCTGCAACTCTGTTTATTATTATTATTTTTATTTTTTCACCTTTATTTAACCAGGTAGGCTAGTTGAGAACAAGTTCTCATTTACAACTGCGACCTGGCCAAGATAAAGCATAGCAGTGTGAACAGACAGCAACACAGAGTTACACATGGAGTAAACAATAAACAAGTCAATAACACAGTAGAATTTTTATTTTATTTTATTTTTATTAAAAAAAGAGTCTATATACATTGTGTGCAAAAGGCATGAGGAGGTAGGCGAATAATTACAATTTAGCAGATTAACACTGGAGTGATAAATGATCAGATGGTCATGTACAGGTAGAGATATTGGTGTGCAAAAGAGCAGAAAAGTAAATAAATAAAAACAGTATGGGGATGAGGTAGGTACATTATTTATGCATAGGCACTTTTTAACTCTACCTACATGTACATATTAACTCGACTAACCGGTGCCCCTGCACATTGACTCTGTACCGGTACCCCCTCTATAGCCTCGCTATTGTTATTTTACTGCTGCTGTTTAATTATTTGTTACTTTTATTTTCTATTTTTTACTTATCTGTTTTTTACTGAACACTTTTTTTTCTCAACTTCTTAAAACATTGTTGGTTAAGGGCTTGTAAGTAAGTATTTGGCGCATGTGACAAATAACATTTGATTTGATTTTAAACCCCCACCTATTTCTAAAATGTATCTTCTTAAAGGTGCAATAAGAAAATAAATCGCCCCGCAAATTCTTGGTTCCTAAAATTCAAATATTGTTATTTTCAGCTGTTTGAAGCTGGTGTACAAAAGTAAAAGATGCAAAAACAAAACTTAAGAACGGGAAGCATAGAAATAACACACATAGAACAGATCTACTCAAGATAGACCACTGCTTGGTGTTTACAAAGGGAGCAAATTCATCATAGAGGGCAGAACAAGCAACATGATGGGCAAAGCCATCATAGTGAGATCCTATTGGCATATTTTAGCATGTATTTGCATATTTCCGTTAAGGAACACCTACTCTGTGAAGTGTGTGTGTGCAACAACTCAATTCACCTTTGCACTCCTTCTGAATAACACAATTGTTTTGAAACTTTGGCAAAGTAAAGTCTACAAAATTTAGTCCACTCTGTTTGTAACATATTCTAGTTTTCTATACAAAAAAAATTGAGATCAAATGTTTAATCTATGAGAAAATTCTAAGAATGTTGACCAAAATCCATCTCGCATCATCTTCTCCCACTGCAGGCCACTAGGCTTCCTCTCATCATCACATTTGCTAGTGAGTGGAAATGTCAACCGGTTGCTTCACATTTGTACATCTGGTGAAATATCTGGCTCATTGTTCTATCTGATGATCTACCGCTTCTTAGACTTGTTTTCAAATGAGAATTACAGATCTATAACTGCATTTCACTGTTAATTTGATCATCACCCCAAATTTTGCCATCATCTGTTTTCATGACTTTTTACGATATAGTCAATTATGACATTGTGGCTGAACTATCTAGTGGAAATGTCATCAATGGGTTGCATGGTGCATTCTGGGTGATTGTTGGACAAGGAGAGTTCTCCTTCAGTAAGTGAATAGATGCTAATTGGGCGATAGCTAAAACAAAAAAACATTAGGATGAATTTCGTCAACAAGAAGTACAACATTGCAAATATTTTCCTAGATGTGAGATAATTCACTTGTTCTCTGTAATATCATATAGCTTTGGAATCGTGACATTATGTACTTCCTAGGAAAATAGACAGGTTTCTCAACTCTTGGTGCTTTTAAGACAACTGGAAACTCTGGGGGAAAAAACCTTGGTCAAATCATGACGTCAGTGATTACCTCTTTGGACTGTCGGAGCTCTAGAAAGATGCCTGAGTTTCCTCAAATCAAATTTTTATTGGTCACATACACATGGTTAGCAGATGTTAATGCGAGGGTAGCGAAATGCTTGTGCTTCTAGTTCCAACTATGCAGTAATATCTAACAAGTAATCTATCAAATTCACAACAACTACCTTATACACATAAATGTAAAGGGATGAATAGAATAAATACATATAAATATATGGATGAGCGATGGCATGCGGCATAGGCAAGATGCAGTAGATGGTATAGAATACAGTATATACTGTACATATGGGATGAGTAATGTAGGAAATGTAAACATTATTAAAGTGCCGTTATTTAAAGTGACTAGTGATACCTTTATTAAGTCAATTTATTAAAGTGGTCAGAGATTTGAGTCTGTATGACGGCAGCAGCCTCGCTATGTTACTAATGGCTGTTTGAGAGTCTGATGGCCTTGAGATAGAAGCTGTTTTTCAGTCTCTCGGTCCCAGCTTTGATGCACCTGTACTGACCTCGCCTTCTGGATGATAGCGGGGTGAACAGGCCGTGGCTTGGGTGGTTGTTGTCCTTTATCATATTTTTGGCCTTTCTGTGACATCGGGTGCTGTAGATGTCCTGGAGGGCAGATAGTTTGCCCCCGGTGATGCGTTGTGCAAGACCGCACCACCCTCTGGAGAGCCTAGCAGTTGAGGGCAGTGCAATTGCCGTACCACGTACCACGTATACAGCCCGACAGGATGCTCTCGATTGTGCATCTGTAAAAGTTTGTGAGTGTTTTAGGTGACAAGCCAAATTTCTTCAGCCTCCTGAGGTTGAAGAGGGGCTGTTGCTTTTGCGCCTTCTTCACCACGCTGTCTGTGTGGGTTGTCGTGACGTTGTATCAGTTAATGTGACGACTGTTGCTCATCGAATGATTAAAGGTTTCTAATTGCATGATTAACTGAATCAAGCAATTATTAACTCATTAACCTGGGGCACCATGGGAAAATTTGTTTTATTGAGTTTCTATTTCCCAAATTAACTCAAAGAATATCAGAATATCGATTTTACAACAGCCGCTAATTAATCAGTTTCCTCTACAGTCTCGTTCTGAACGTCGCATAATCCGGGAATCTGCACAGACCCGGGTCTCACCAATGAGTTCGTACCACACCAATCTTAGTTGAGTATTTATTTACTAGAAAGCTAAAATGATGATAAAAGATACATATACACAGAAACACTCTAGGCTATTGATTAGAACTTAGTGTAACGGGTCAACACACCATGGTGCGTGTTACCCAAAATGGGGATTTAAAAGAGAGAGATAAAGAAAGTACACGAGAGAAATATACATTTGGGTGAATTTGTCAGCTATGCTTATTCTAACCCTAGCCTTGCCCCAAACTGCCGCTCTTATGGGTCAGAATATAATGATGTAATTACGTGTGGAAGGTCTCCGTGGACTCCTCGCGTGGACCGTTTAGGCTGCTCAATGACGCACTTCTCCGGCGCAACTCTCTGGTTGTCCTCACGATGTCAGTGTCCTTTTGGCTTAGGGGTCTGTTCCCTCGCTCTTGCTCTGGAAGGGCTCTTCTGAGGACAGACAGCTCTGTAGCTCAGAGCTCACAGCATAGGAATTAAACAGTGTAGATACCACGATTCGATGTGGAGTGGAGGCTAGGTGGTCCGACTTGAATTCACCCGCTTAGACACAGCTACTCATCCGTAGCTTGGGTAGAAAAATATTTCTTTGTCTTCAAACTTGTGTTGCGTTTTGGGTTTGTTTACTTTTTTAGACCTCGGCTGCAGCTTGGGTGACTTAGTCTGATCTGTTAATTCTTCACTCACAGGTTTTATACCCTCGGGTCAGAAGTGACCGCCTTTAGGGCAATTCTCTGGGCGTACCAAGTTAAGGGCAAGGTCTAGATTTGACTCAAATCCAATTTTAGACAACTAACTTCACATTTCATCTTTACCAAAACATTCTCTTTGATTTGTACATTTTCCACACAACGTACAATGTATAAACATCAAACATATACTAGGAAAACTCTTAACGTTACAATGTTTTCGTAATAACGTCATCTATTAACCTTTAATAACAAAACAAAAATGACATACATTTTCATATTCCATTTATCGTCATGACCACCATTGTGGCTGACGGAAACCATTGTTCCGAAGTCCCTTTATTGCATGTTTAATGTTCTGAGGGTGGTTCTCCATATTGAGGGGACACAGGAATGTTGTGTGGCCTAAGATTTACCAGGGGCGTGAGGTGTCATAAAACCCCCACATCTTCAGACCCCTAGATCTCTCCTCCTCTGTTGGGGTTGAGACATAATCTGTAGGGTTGTGGTCTCCTGTAACCTGACCTGATCAGGACAGTCATGACAGGGTTGACCATTTCAGTTTGTCCGTGATGTGTACACCGAGGAACTTTAAACTTTCCACCTTCTCCACTACTGTCCCTTCGATGTGGATGGGGGGTGCTCCCTCTGCTGTTTCCTGTAGTCCACGATCATCTCCTTTGTATTATTGACGTTGAGTGAGAGGTTATTTTCCTGACACCACACTCCGAGGTCCCTCACCTCCTCCCTGTAAGCCATCTCGTCGTTGTTGGTAATCAGGCCTACCACTAGTTTCGTCTGCAAACTTGATGATTGAGTTGGAAGCGTGTATGGCCACGCAGTCATGAGTGAACAGGGAGTACAGGAGAGGGCTGAGAATGCACCCTTGTGGAGCCCCAGTGTTGAGGATCAGCGGGGTGGAGAAGTTGTTTCCTATCTTCACCACCTGGGGGCGGCCCGTCAGGAAGTCCAGGATCCAGTTGCACAGGGCGGTGTCGAGACCCAGGGTATCGAGCTTAATGACGGGTTTGGAGGGTACAATGGTGTTAAATGCTTAGCTGTAGCCAATGAACAGCATTCTTACATAGGTATTCCTCTTGTCCAGATGGGATAGGGAAGTGTGCAGTATGATGGCGATTGCGTCATCTGTGGACCTATTGGGGCGGTAAGAAAATTGGAGTGGGTCTAGGGTATCAGGTAGGGTGGAGGTGATATGATCCTTGACCAGTCTCTCAAAGCACTTCATGATGAAGTGGGGCGATAGTCATTTAGTTCAGTTACCTTAGCTTTCTTGGGAACTGGAACAATGGTGGCCATCTTGAAGCATCTGGGGACAACAGACTGGGATAGGGATTGGTTGAATATGTCCGTCAACACACCAGCCAGCTGGTCTGCGCATGCACTGAGGATGCGGCTAGGGATGCCGTCTGGGCCAGCAGCCTTGCGTGGGTTAACAGGTTTAAATGTCTTACTCACGTTGACCACGGAGAAGGAGAGCCCGTAGGCTTTGGCAGCGGGCCATGTCAGTGGCACTGTATAGTTCTCAAAATGGGTAACTATGACACAATGGACACAATGATCACTTGGCTACATAGCTGATGCCTGCTGGACTGTCCATTAATCACGGTACTCCATTCTGTTTATTTCTGTTTTATCTGTCGGCCCCAGCCGCGAACTCAGGCTCTGTGTGTAGTTAATCCGACCCGCTCTGCCTAGTCATCGCCATTTTACCTGCTGTTGTTGTGTTAGCTGACTAGCTGTTGTTGTCTCACCTGTTGTTTTAGCTAGCTCTCCCAATCAAGACCTGCGATAACGTTATGCCTTGCTGTATGTCTCTCTCAAATATCAATATGCCTTGTATACTGTTGTTCAGGTTAGTTATCATTGTTTTAGTTTACAATGGAGCCCTAAGTTCCACTCCTCATACCTCTGATACCTCCTTTGTCCCACCTCCCACACATGCGGTGACCTCACCCATTATAACCAGCATGTCCAGAGATACAACCTCTCTTATCATCACCCAGTGCCTGGGCTTACCTTCGCTGTACCCGCACCCCACCATACCCTTGTCTGCACATTATGCCCTGAATATATTCTACCACGCCCATAAATCTGCTCCTTTTATTCCTTGTCCCCAACGCTCTAGGCGACCAGTTTTGATAGCCTTTAGCCGCACCCTCATCCTACTCCTTCTCTGTTCCTCGGGTGATATGGAGGTAAACCCAGGCCCTGCATGTCCCCAGGCACCCTCATTTGTTGACTTCTGTGATCGAAAAAGCCTTGGTTTCATGCATGTCAACATCAGAAGCCTCCTCCCTAAGTTTGTTTTACTCACTGCTTTAGCACACTCTGCCAACCCTGATGTCCTTGCTGTGTCTGAATCCTGGCTTAGGAAGGCCACCAAAAATTCTGAGATTTCCATACCCAACTGTAACACTTTCCGTCAAGATAGAACTGCCAAAGGGGGAGGAGTTGCAATCTACTGCAGAGATAGCCTGCAAAGTTCTGTCATACTTTCCAGGTCTATGCCCAAACAGTTTGAACTTCTAATTTTAAAAATGAATCTCTCCAGAAATTAGTCTCTCACTGTTGCCACCTGCTACTGACCCCCCTCAGCTCCCAGCTGTGCCCTGGACACCATCTGTGAATTGATCGCCCCCCATCTAGCTTCTGTTAGGTGACCTAAACTGGGATATGCTTAACACCCCGGCAGTCCTACAATCTAAGCTAGATGCCCTCAATCTCACACAAATCATCAAGGAACCCACCAGGTACAACCCTAAATCCGTAAACATGGGCACCCTAATAGACATTATCCTGACCAACTTGCCCTCCAAACACACCTCTGCTGTCTTCAATCAGGATCTCAGCGATCACTGCCTCATTGCCTGTATCCGCTATGGGTCCGCGGTCAAACGACCACCACTCATCACTGTCAAACGCTCCCTAAAACACTTCTGCGAGCAGGCCTTTCTAATCGACCTGGCCCGGGTATCCTGGAAGGATATTGACCTCATCCCGTCAATTGAGGATGCCTGGTCATTCTTTAAAGGTAACTTCCTCACCATCTTAGACAAGCATGCTCCGTTAAAAAAATGCAGAACTAGATATAGCCCTTGGTTCACTCCAGACCTGACTGCCCTCAACCAGCACAAAAACATCCCGTGGCGGACTGCAATAGCATCGAATAGTCCCCGCGATATGCAACTGTTCAGGGAAGTCAGGAACCAATATACGCAGTCAGTCAGGAAAGCAAAGGCCAGAATTTTTCAAGCAGAAATTTGCATCCTGTCGCTCTAACTCCAAAAGGTTCTGGGACACTGTAAAGTCCATGGAGAACAAGAGCACCTCCTCCCAGCTGCCCACTGCACTGAGGCTAGGTAACACGATCACCACCGATAAATCCGTGATAATCGAAAACTTCAACAAGCATTTCTCAACGGCTGGCCATACCTTCCTCCTGGCTACTCCAACCTCGGCCAACAGCTCCGCCCCCCCCGCAGCTACTCGACCAAGCCTCCCTAGCTTCTCCTTTACCCAAATCCAGATAGCAGATGTTCTGAAAGAGCTGCAAAACCTGGACCTATACAAATCAGCTGGGCTTGACAATCTGGACCCTCTATTTCTGAAACTGTCCGCCGCCATTGTCGCAACCCCTATTACCAGCATGTTCAACCTCTCGTTCGTATCATCTGAGATTCCCAAGGATTGGAAAGCTGCCGCGGTCATCCCCCTCTTCAAAGGGGGAGACACCCTGGACCCAAACTGTTACAGACCTACAGTGCCTTGCGAAAGTATTCGGCCCCCTTGAACTTTGCGACCTTTTGCCACATTTCAGGCTTCAAACATAAAGATATAAAACTGTATTTTTTTGTGAAGAATCAACAACAAGTGGGACACAATCATGAAGTGGAACGACATTTATTGGATATTTCAAACTTTTTTAACAAATCAAAAACTGAAAAATTGGGCGTGCAAAATTATTCAGCCCCCTTAAGTTAATACTTTGTAGCGCCACCTTTTGCTGCGTTTACAGCTGTAAGTCGCTTGGGGTATGTCTCTATCAGTTTTGCACATCGAGAGACTGAAATTTTTTCCCATTCCTTCTTGCAAAACAGCTCGAGCTCAGTGAGGTTGGATGGAGAGCATTTGTGAACAGCAGTTTTCAGTTCTTTCCACAGATTCTCGATTGGATTCAGGTCTGGACGTTGACTTGGCCATTCTAACACCTGGATATGTTTATTTTTGAACCATTCCATTGTAGATTTTGCTTTATGTTTTGGATCATTGTCTTGTTGGAAGACAAATCTCCGTCCCAGTCTCAGGTCTTTTGCAGACTCCATCAGGTTTTCTTCCAGAATGGTCCTGTATTTGGCTCCATCCATCTTCCCATCAATTTTAACCATCTTCCCTGTCCCTGCTGAAGAAAAGCAGGCCCAAACCATGATGCTGCCACCACCATGTTTGACAGTGGGGATGGTGTGTTCAGGGTGATGAGCTGTGTTGCTTTTACGCCAAACATAACGTTTTGCATTGTTGCCAAAAAGTTCAATTTTGGTTTCATCTGACCAGAGCACCTTCTTCCACATGTTTGTTGTGTCTCCTAGGTGGCTTGTGGCAAACTTTAAACGACACTTTTTATGGATATCTTTAAGAAATGGCTTTCTTCTTGCCACTCTTCCATAAAGGCCAGATTTGTGCAATATACGACTGATTGTTGTCCTATGGACAGAGTCTCCCACCTCAGCTGTAGATCTCTGCAGTTCATCCAGAGTGATCATGGGCCTCTTGGCTGCATCTCTGATCAGCCTTGTATGAGCTGAAAGTTTAGAGGGACGGCCAGGTCTTGGTAGATTTGCAGTGGTCTGTTACTCCTTCCATTTCAATATTATTGCTTGCACAGTGCTCCTTGGGATGTTTAAAGCTTGGGAAATCTTTTTGTATCCAAATCCAGCTTTAAACTTCTTCACAACAGTATCTCGGACCTGCCTGGTGTGTTCCTTGTTCTTCATGATGCTCTCTGCGCTTTTGACGGACCTCTGAGACTATCACAGTGCAGGTGCATTTATACGGTGACTTGATTACACACAGGTGGATTGTATTTATCATCATTAGTCATTTAGGTCAACATTGGATCATTCAGAGATCCTCACTGAACTTCTGGAGAGAGTTTGCTGCACTGAAAGTAAAGGGGCTGAATAATTTGCACGCCCAATTTTTCAGTTTTTGATTTGTTAAAAAAGTTTGAAATATCCAATCAATGTCTTCATCCTCTTCATGATTGTGTCCCACTTGTTGTTGATTCTTCACAAAAAAATTAAGTTTTATATCTTTATGTTTGAAGCCTGAAATGTGGCAAAAGGTCGCAAAGTTCAAGGGGGCCGAATACTTTCGCAAGGCACTGTACGTCTAGTGTTTGAGCCGTTGAATTCCGACTCTACTTTGTCTCTTTACTGACGTTTTGCTTGTTTGATTGCCTCGCGCATTCAATATGATGATATAATTTCGGGAGAATTGATCTTAGGTTTGCTTTGTTAAAATCCCCAGTTACAATAAATGCAGCCTCAGGATGTATGGTTTCCAGTTTACAAAGAGTCCAGTGAAGTTGTTTCAGGGCCGTCGAGGTATCTGCTTGGGGGGGATATACATGGCTGTGACTATAATCAAAGAGAATTCTCTTGGAAGATAATGTGGTCGGGCATTTGATTGTAAGGAATTATAGGTCAGGTGAACAAAAGGAATTGAGTTCCTGTAATGTTGTTGTGATTACACCATGAGTCGTTAATCATAAGGCATACACCCCCGCCCTTCTTCTTACCAGAGAGATGTTTGTTTCTGTCGGCGCGATTGCATGAAGGAACCGGGTGGCTGTACTGACTCTGACAACATATCCCGAGTGAGCCATGTTTCTGTGAAACAGAGAAGGTTACAATCTCTGATGGCATGGGAACTCGTGCCCTAATTTCATTCACTTTGTTATCTAGAAATTGGACATTGGTGAGTCTGACCAGTAGGCCTTCTGAGTCTGACCAGTGGGCCGCTCCGTTTGCCTCTCCTGCGGCTACTGCGTTGTTTTGGGTCGGCCTCTGGGATAAGATCGCATGTCCAGAGTGGAGGCCCGAACAAAGGATCCTTTTCGGGAATGACGTATTCCTGGTCGTAATGATGGTAAATTGACATCACTTTTATATCCAATAGTTCTTCCCAGCTGTATGTAATAACACCCTAGATTTTCTGGGCTAACAATGTAAGAAATAGTACATAAAAAACGAATAACTGCATAGTTTTCTAAGAACCTGAAGCAAGGCGACCATCTCTCTCGTCACCATCTTGCAAAGGGACTTGGAATCCCGAGTTGGATGACCCTTCAGAATGATTTTCCATAGTTGGAGTTCGTTTTTTCCGAGTTCCCAGTTGTCTTGAACGCACTGAAGTCGCAACTCAGATGTTTCTGGTTCCCATTTGTTTTGAACAAGGCATTCCAACTCGGGAACTCGGGCCTCTTGCCCCGTTCACAACAATTGGAACTCGGTAATCTCAGAATTCAGCGCATTTTAAACAATTGGGAACTCGGAAAAAATGAACTCAGACTGGGAAAAATGTATTTCAATGGTAATCCAACTCGGAATTCCACTCGGGCCTCTTTCTAGAGCTCCAATTTCCGACATGAAGATCACTGACGTCATGATTTGACCTCTATTTTTCCAAGTTCCCATGTCATGTTCAAAACAACTGGAACTTGGAAAAATACAAAGCCAAATCATGACGTCAGGGATCTTCAGTTCTGAAATTCGTAGCTCTACAAAGGTTCCCGGTACCCCGATTTTGAGAAGGGATTACGTGACGATTAATTTAGCTACTGTGTGACGCAGCATGACAACGTCAGCACGATTGGTCGACATTCTGCTGGGTGGGACGTTACGTCAATCTAGTCATATACCAATGGGATGTCTATCTTCTTCTTTCTCTAATATCTCTGTTCACACGAAAGTTCGATTGTCAACATGGCGGCAGCGATGGATGTTGATACCCCAAGCGCCACGAATAGTGGAGCAAGCAAGAAACGTTTTGAAGTGAAGAAGGTATTTATTTTTCAAATAAATCATAGCAAAATGTTAGACATACTGTAAGGTTCGATATTATCATATGGTTAATACGGGTTTGGGTACAATCTCCGCGCGATTAGTTAGCATAACTTGCTACCTCGCGAGCTAGCTGAAACTAGACAGAGTCCCTGTTTGGCTGTATTTAATTTTGGGGAGTGAGTTTGCGTTTCACTTGTAGGGCTGATCGCTACCTAATCAGTTAACTAATCTCACTGTTTGTGGTAATAGTAGCTAGCCAACCACTACTAAGTTCAGCTTTAGATGCATTGACATTACGAAATCAATGACTAGCTAATTTGCTCAACTGGCTAAAGTTAACGTTAGCTTCCTAGTTAGCTTGCTAAAATGACAGGGCCCAGTTGCACTTGTGAGGTTGTCTATTTATTGACACTGAATGAGTGAAAAACTATGAATCAAACACTAACAATTTCACCCTGGCATTGTTTGTGATCAATGTGGATAGTAAAATAGGCCTAACTTGTCTGATCAAATGCAATAGTGATTTGGATGACAAAATGTCTCCTGACACCAGATTAACATGAATAAATTGTGAATAACAATATGCTCCTTTTTTAATACATATTTGAAACAACATCAATATCAAGCAAATACTAACTGCCAGTGATATGATCATAATTTCATGTGACTCTTCTTCTTTACAGTGGAATGCAGTGGCACTTTGGGCCTGGGACATTGTCGTGGACAACTGTGCCATCTGTAGGAATCACATTATGGATCTCTGTGAGTATGCCATTAACATTATTTGACTACTGGGTTAATAAAGGTGTGTGTTACACATTTCTCTTGTCCTCCATAGGCATAGAGTGCCAGGCTAACCAGGCCTCTGCCACATCAGAGGAGTGCACCGTAGCCTGGGGAGTCTGCAATGTGAGTCAGACTTATTTGCTTTTGTATATTTTTCCTACATCCTGATCAGTTAGATTGTAAAGTTCAGTTTGAGAGTATTGAAAGAACAACCGCATGATCTAAACTAATCTGCATTATATTGAACTACCCAAAAAGTATAGGATTTTTGAATGTATGTTTTGAGCTGTGTTCGAATACTCATACTAACCCACTAACCATACTATTGGTGACATAAATTGTGTATGTAGTATGCTTATTGGTCATAGTATGGATATAATTCCTGGATGTCGTACTACATTTGCAAAAATACAAATTATACAAGCAGTGGACACTCTTTCTGTGCTTTTTTGGCCCTACGGCAATTCTTCAGAAAATGGGCGTGGCTTCACAGTGTTTTCAGATTTGAAGAAAATGGCAGGAAAATATGCAGCCGAAGTTCGAGAGCGTATATACAAGTTCCTTGCTTTAACTAATTATCACAAATGTTGAGCAATGTAATAAAGTCATGACTTTTCAAAAAAGTTACGTGTTCCTATTTCGCAACAAAGCCTCCACTCACGCTGCCAACATACTCTCGTAAAACTGACTATCCTACCGATCCTCGACTTCGGCGATGTCATTTACAAAATAGCCTCCAACACTCTACTCAGCAAATTGGATGCAGTCTATCACAGTGCCATCCGTTTTGTCACCACAGCCCCATATACCACCCACCACTGCGACCTGTTTGCTCTCGTTGGCTGGCCGTCACTACATATTTGTCACCAGACCCCCTGGCTCCGGGTCATCTATAAGTCTTTGCTAGGTAAAGCCCCGCCTTATCTCAGCTCACTGGTCACGATAACAACACCCACCTGTAGTTCGCGCTCCAGCAGGTATATCTTACTGGTCATCCCTAAAGGCAACACCTCCTTTGGCTGCCTTTCCATCCAGTTCTCTGCTGCCAATGACTGGAATGAATTGCAAAAATTGCTGTAGTTGGAGACTTTTATATCTCACTCACTAACTTTAAACTTCAGCTATCTGAGCTGCTCACTGATCTCTGTAGCTGTACACAGCCCATCTGTAAATAGCCAATCCAACTACTTACCTCATCCCCATATTGTTTTTGTTTACTTTCTTTGCTCTTTTGCACAACAGTATTTCTACTTGCACATCTATCACTCCAGTGTTAATTTGGTCATTTATAATTACTTCGCTGCTATGGTCTATTTTTTTGCATTACCTCCCTACTCCATTTGCACACACTGTATATAGACTTTTTCTGTTATTGACTGTACTTTTGTTTATCCCATGTGTAACTCTGTTTTTTGTCGCACTGCTTTGCTTTATCTTGGCAGGTTGGTTAAATAATGGTGAAATAAAAAATTTTTGTCTGACAATTTTTTAGCTACACTATACTTAGGCACAGCATAGCATTACAGCAGTATGTAATGGTATGTTAGCTAGTTGGCTACTAATACATCGATCTTGCCAAGCAGTATATTAACTATAATCTAACGAACTACACAATATTTGACTTGATTATTCACGTAATTCTTAGCTAAGTGTTATAGTCGTTGTGCGTTCTCAATGGACATGGTTAATTCTGGCTATCTTCTCCTATTTCAGAGCACTCTGAGTGTGCCAGAGCGCAGAATAACTGATGAATTTACAAATGCTCAACACCTGGTGAATATATGGCCAGTGTCAGTAAACGTCCGGGGGAAAAAAGCGTAATTAAATTGTTGCCAGCAGCACATTTAGTCACCAACGCCTTGGATAACATGAAAACAGCCTAACCAGCTCTGCTATGCCGAGTAACATGGTCAGTGAGGTGTTCTCTCATTTGTGTCTGGAAATGGCTCACAAGCTAGCCACCGTTTTCCAATCAGCTTGTGTGCTTGACTGCCGTTGTGAGTTCAGAAGGCTCGGATCAACCCTATTCCTCTGCCAGAGCGTCCAGTGACACGCTCCGAGAGCGAAACGCTCTGAATTTATGAGCGGACAATCTGACAACGCTCTGATTTTTCGAACACCCAGAGGGCACTCTGGCACTCCAGATTGAATTCACGAACACACATGAAATTGTAAAATGTCAAGCTAGTCATTTGTTATGCTAACAAGCTAGCGAGAGGTGGCATAGCAACTGCATCAACTTCCGAGTAGAGAGGCGAAGCGCGAGTACGCTCAACTGAAAGAATAGCGTTCGTTTACAGTCTACTAAAATGAACTAATAGTGTATGTGCTCATTAAGTATGTAGTATACAGTATGTGTATTCAAACACAACTGTTGTCTTGGTTTGCTGTTATGTTAATAATATCTTCTCTCCCAGCATGCATTCCATTTCCACTGTATCTCTCGTTGGTTGAAGACCAGGCAGGTGTGCCCCCTAGACAACAGGGAGTGGGAGTTTCAGAAGTGAGTGTCAATTTGATTCATAACACTTATTCAAAACACTACTCCATGGTCCTAGTGAAAATGCTATCTATCAGAGCTGCAGTATGCTTGCCTTTTTGGGAAATAGATGGATGATTAAAAACAACAGCCATGTGTCCATGTTACTGGTGCTAATGCATTATTCATTGTAGATGAGTTGTGTATGTCAAACAGTTAATAACTAGCACTCCCTTTCCCTCTCTTACAGATATGGACACTAGGTGCAATACTCTGGACCATTACTTGGGCTTCTGCAAGTTTCATGCTTTCTGTTGCTTTCTCCTTCTTCGTATGATAGACTCCACTTTGAGTACATTGCAAATACTGAGGACATCTACCCCCACATCTCATTGTTTTAGGCTTGCTGGAAAACAGTATTTTTTTAAGTTGAATTTGCAATGTTGTAAATTATAAATAAACAATGTTCTGTGTAACTGCCTCGATTTGGAATTGAGAACTAGACATGGAAATACAATTTTAGAAATACCATGTAGGCCATCATTGTAAATAAGAATTTGTTCTTAACTGACTTACCAAGTTAAATAGGTTAAATTAAGGGATTTTTCTAATGATTAGATAAAAATCATTAAAAAAATTGTGTTTGAAGTTACAGATCATTGGCTGAAAGACCAAATTAACTAAACATTTTTGTAAGATGAAATTATTCATAACTTAAAGTTGCACTATGCACAAATCGCTCTGCGTTTCCTGGTTGCTAAACCCCTAATAGTTTGCTTAATTTCAGTTAGTGGAAAAACAAGTTAATATACTGTAGATAAATATTGTACCTTCTAAATCGCTGTGAAATATTTTCCATAAGCAAAAATAGTTTCAGTTGTGTGAAGCTAGTGTACAAAATTGAAAGTAAGACACAACTTAAGAACGGGAAGCATAGAAATAGCACACATGGAACATATCTACAGCTTCTTAGACTTGCTTTCAAGTAGAATAAAACATCTATAACTCACATTTCTTCGAATTTGGTCAGGCCACCCAAAAAGTTACATATTGCCACTTTAACACAAATGACCACATCCAGCACTAGCTTGCAGTCCCATTTTCTATTTGCTATGTTTCTTTATTGTGAATGACAGTCATAATGCCACATTGATTATACTTTAGCTGCTGAGACTATAGTAGTGGTCGATGTGGTTTGTTATCGGACTGGATGGAGGGTAGACCTTTCCAGAACCTCTCATCCCCAAAATGGAGCCATTTATTGCGGGAGGCAATTTTGAAGAAGATATTTCATGGAGTGAGCATGCACTGTGTGAGGAGCTGACCCACTATTGGTCACTAATAATCACCGGCAGAAGTTGACCTTGTGAGACCGGGCTCACAAGATCTTGCACACTAATGAGATGCTATTGAGCCCAGACTACTACACTGTCTGAGCCAAGCACTAGATGCTTTCTGGTAAGTTTTGATTACAATACTGGGTGGGGTGAATATATTTTATATGACATACATTATTTTTTGTTAACTAGTAAATAGTAGCCTACCTGAGTGTTAATTCATTCAATGTTTTCATACATGTTTCATTTTAAAACATTTATCTTACGAAGTTGTTTAATCCAACTGCTTAACTATTTATCTGTACATGGAATTGTATTTTTTTAAATTTAAATTAGCTCCCTTTTTTCTGATCTTCACAGGAAAATGCCATGGGCACTATCTGATGTGTGGAGACATTTCACTGCAGCTAATGTAGAAGGAAAAGCTGTGTACATTTGCAAGTACTGTGCCAAATCATATGTGAAGAATACAACAAAGATGCAGAATCGTCTGGCCATGTGCATAAAGTTCGCTCAGCGCTCACAACAAGCAACCTCTGACAAAAGTCCCTCTACTTCTATTCAAGGTGAAAATTATGAATCAGACACCTTATCGATAGCAATGGCTCATGGTCCTCCTGGAATCAGACACCTTATCGATAGCAACAGCTCATGGTCCTCCTGGAATCAGACGTTTTTTTCTACTCAATGTAGGAACGTAGTCAGAGAAATGCTGATGAATGTCTTGCTCGAGCTGTGTATGCAACTGGTTCACGTCTGATGCTCACAGGCAATGTGTATTGGAAGAGATTTCTGAATGTTCTTCGCCCAGCATACACCCCTCCAACCAGACATGCTTTATCTACTAATTTGCTGGATGCAGAGTTCAACAGAGTTCAAGTGAAGGTCAAGCAAATCATAGAGAAAGCAGACTGTATAGTAATCATCTCTGATGGGTGGTCGGATGTTCGTGGGCAAGGAATAATTAACTACAATCTCCACCCCTCAACCAGTATTCTACAAGAGCGCGCAGACACAAGGGACAACAGACACCAGTCTCTACATTGCAGATGAGCTGAAGACAGTCATCAATGACCTTGGACCACAGAAGGTATTTGCACTGGTGACAGACAATGCTGCGAACATGAAGGCTGCTTGGTCTAAAGTGGAGGAGTCCTACCCTCACATCAAACCCATTGGCTGTGCTGCTCATGCATTGAATCTGCTCCTCAAGGACATCATGGCACTGAAAACAATGGATACACTACAAGACAGACAATGAAATGGTTAGGTATGTGAAGGGTCATCAAGTTATAGCAGCAATCTACCTCACAAACAAAGTGAGAAGAATAAGAGCACCACATTGAAGCTGCCCAGCAACACCTGTAGGGGTGGTGTTGTCATCATGTTTGACAGTCTCCTGGAGGGGAAGGGGTCTCCAAGAAATGGCCATATCACAGTCTGCCGATATGGACAGCCCCATCAAGAGGATCCTTGATGGGGCTGTCACCATAGCAGCACCCACCTGTAGCACACGCTCCAGCAGGTATAGCTCACTGGTCACCCCCAAAGCCAATTCCTCCTTTGGCCGCCTTTCCTTCCAGTTCTCTGCTGCCAATGACTGGAACGAACTGCAAAAATCACTGAAGCTGGAGACACATATCTCCCTCACTAGCTTTAAGCACCAAGACAAAGTTTCTTACTTCTAAATTCCTTGAAGGATGAAACTACGAGTTTTCATAGCTTAATATTATATTACACCATGATGACAAACCCAGTTGGTCAGATTATCATCATTTTTCTCTGAATGATGCAAAGCACACATTGAGCAGTCTTCATTTGCATTGAAGACTGTAAACAAAAGAGGACCACATTTTTATGCATTGTTGACACATTTAAAGACACTTTCTGGAACCATTAGTTCTAATGGTTGTGCTTCAAAGACTAAATCTGTCCCTCACAGTTGCACGCTACATTGTTCTCTCGCTGTCTGTGCTTTGCCCCCTCCCCACGCCCTGTAGCAAACGGTTCCCCAAAGATCGTTTTTCTGCTTTACACAACCGATTGGAGCCAGAAGTTTACCTGAAAACACATAGTCAACTTGGTTGTAAGCTACTGTAAGTCTGAGAATTTCCCTCCTTTTTTCTGTGTTTCCTGTTAGCCTAATAAAGAATTGAAATAACACCTCCCCTAATGGCTAAGACATAAAAACAGCAAGGTTCCATGAGATCACCATGTGGGATTTAGAAATATATGTAACATGAATTACAACAACCACAGTAGGTATATCAAACCTACATCAAAGTACATTAAACCTCCCAAAATGTATTTTCCAGTATCAGTATTTCCTTTTTCGGGCATTTTTTCCTGAGGTAATAGATTACACTGTTCAACACTTACAGCCAAATGTTTTATACCCCTGTTATTCTCAGAACACATTCTGGAAAGGCTATAGATACACTGGTCACTTTATTAGGTACAACCCCCTTTGCGTCTGGAACAGCGTGAATTCAAAACTGTTGATTAAACTGAGTAAGGAGATAGACTGTTCAAATTTTTAAGTCCAGTTGGAGTTTACTACAGTCAGTACAAGTTGAGTGTTGGAATTATAAAAAATAAAAAAACTTTTTCTGAGTTACATAAGACCATCACAGACTGTGCTGTCATTTTGCACACTCTAAAGTTCAAACAAACAGTAACAGATTATCTGAATACTTCTCTGCATGCTTTATTGTCTAGCAAGCCAAGACCACTGGACTTGGTGTGTGTAGGAGCAATGTATTTTTGTGAATAGGGTGGTGATCCTAATAAAGTGGCAACTGAGTGTAGATATCACAAACAAATCATTTTGAGCAGTGTGTGTCTGTTATACGTTAGATCAATGGGTATAATTGTAAATCTGATCCCCAAGGTCCTCATTGGCTCACTTGGATATATAGAGTTGAAGGTAAAGAAATAATTATATTCAACAAGGACATTAAAACACTGACAGAATTCTTTCATCCACATCCAGTCGCATAAATATGTATTTTAAAGTATAAATACCCTTCTAAGACCACTGTCTTTCTGGACGTTTTAAAAGGTTTGCAAATAGTTCTTTCTGCAAGGAACGTGAATTGAAAGGGATTTGGTAAAAGCTATGTAGGTAACGTAGTTTCTACACTGGTATAATGGGTATAATGTGTGGCAGTTGCACACCTCCCTGCTGAATTATGTAGAGCTGATTTGGGCCAGTTGATTATTTTGTTTTCATGATCTTTTGTGAAAAACCTAATTTTCACTTAGGCTTTGTACTAGCAGTTTAAGAGAGCAAATAGCATAGGGACAGCCTGGTTGAAGTCCTAGTTTTTAATGGTTAGTTTCAGTAGATTGCAGAGGGGTTCACATACAGTTCAGAGGCAAATAATAATGTATACATCTTATCCACCCGCGGGTATCTTTCAATACCCATGCTGAAATAATACAGTGGGGCAAAAAAGTATTTAGTCAGCCACCAATTGTGCATGTTCTCCCACTTAAAAAGATGAGAGAAGCCTTTAATTTTCATCATAGGTACACTTCAACTATGACAGACAAAATGAGAAAAAGAATCCAGAAAATCACATTGTAGGATTTTTAATGAATTTATTTGCAAATTATGGTGGAAAATAAGTATTTGGTCAATAACAAAAGTTTATCTCAACACTTTGTTATATACCCTTTGTTGGCAATGACAGAGGTCAAACGTTTTCTGTAAGTCTTCACAAGGTTTTCACACACTGTTGCTGGTATTTTGGCCCATTCCTCCATGCAGGTCTCCTCCAGAGCAGTGATGTTTTGGGGCTGTTGCTGGGCAACACGGACTTTCAACTCCCTCCAAATATTTTCTATGGGGTTGAGATCTGGAGACTGGCTAGGCCACTCCAGGACTTTGAAATGCTTCTTACGAAGCCACTCCTTCGTTGCCCGGGAGGTGTGTTTGGGATCATTGTCATGCTGAAAGACCCAGCCACGTTTCATCTTCAATGCCCTTGCTGATGGAAGGAGGTTTTCACTCAAAATCTCACGATACATGGCCTCATTAATTCTTTCCTTTACACGGATCAGTCGTCCTGGTCCCTTTGCAGAAAAACAGCCCCAAAGCATGATGTTTCCACCCCCATGCTTCACAGTAGGTATGGTGTTCTTTGGATGCAACTTTGTCCTCCAAACACGACAAGTTTAGTTTTTACCAAAAAGTTATATTTTGGTTTCATCTGACCATATGACATTCTCCCAATCTTCTTCTGGATCATCCAAATGCTCTCTAGCATAACTTCAGACGGGCCTGGACATGTACTGACTTAAGCAGGGGGACACGTCTGGCACTGCAGGATTTGAGTCCCTGGCGGCGTAGTGTGTTACTGATGGTAGGCTTTGTTACTTTGGTCCCAGCTCTCACCAGACATCACCAGCAACAACGTTGCCTATGGGCACAAACCCACCGTCGCTTGACCAGACCGGACTGGCAAAAAGTGCTCTTCACTGACGAGTCACTGTTTTGTCTCACCAGGGGTGATGGTCGGATTCGCGTTTATCATCGAAGGAATGAGCGTTACACCAAGCGGGATCAATTTGGAGGTGGAGGGTCCATCATAGTCTGGGTCGATGTGTCACAGCATCATCGGCCTGAGCTTGTTGTCATTGCAGGCAACCTCAACGCTGTGCGTTACAGGGAAGATATCCTCCTTCCCATGTGGTTCCCTTCCTGCAGGCTCATTCTGACATGACCCTCCAGCATGACAATGCCACCAGACAATGAACCTTCCTGTCTCAGCCTCCGGTATTTGTGCTGCAATAGTTTATGTGCCGGGGGGCTAGGGTCAGTCTGATATATCTGGAGTATTTCTCCTGTCTTACCCGGTGTCCTGTGTGAATTTAAGAATGCTCTCTCTAATTCTCTCTCTTTCTCTCTCTCGGAAGACCTGAGCCCTAAGACCATGCCTCAGGACTACCTGGCCTGATGACTCCTTGCTGTCCCCAGTCCACCTGGTCGTGATGCTGCTCCAGTTTTAACTGTTCTGCCTACGGCTATGGAACCCTGACCTGTTTACCGGAAATGCTACCTGTCCCAGACCTACTGTTTTCAACTCTCTCGACACAGCATGAGCGGTAGAGATACTCTGAATGATCGGCTATGAAAAGCCAACTGACATTTACTCCTGAGGTTCTGACCTGTTGCACCCTCTTCAACCATTGTGATTATTATTATTTGACCCTGCTGGTCATCTATGAACATTTGAACATCTTGGCCATGTTCTGTTATAATCTCCACCCGGCACAGCCAGAAGAGGACTGGCCACCCCTCATAGCCTGGTTCCTCGCTAGGTTTCTTCCTAGTTTCTGGCCTTTCTATGTAGTTTTTCCAAGCCACTGTGCTTCTACACCTGCATTGCTTGCTGTTTGGGGTTTTAGACTGAGTTTCTGTACAGCTCTTTGTGACATCAGCTGATGTAAGAAGGGCTTTATAAATACATTTGATTGATTGACCAGTCATACTGCTCATTCTGTGTGTGATTTCCTGCAAGACAGGAATGTCAGTGTTCTGCCATGGCCAGCGAAGAGCCCGGATCTCCATCCCATTGAGCACGTCTGGGACCTGTTGGATTGGAGGATGAGGGCTAGGGCCATTCCCCCCAGAAATGTCCTGGAACTTGCAGGTGTCTTGGTGGAAGAGTGGGGTAACATCTCACAGCAAGAACTGGCAAATCTGGTGCAGTCCATGAGGAAGAGATGCACTGTAGTACTTAATGCAGCAGGTGGCCACACCAGAGACTGACTGTTACTTTTGATTTTGACCCCCCCTTTGTTCAGGGACAGATTATTCAATTTCTGTTCATCACATGTCTGTGGAACTTGTTCAGTTTATGTCTCAGTTGTTGAATCTTATGTTCATACAAATATTTACACATGTTAAGTTTGCTGAAAATAAACGCACTTGACAGTGAGAGGACATTTATTTTTTTGCTGAGTTTAGTAGAACTCGGCTAGGCGAGGACAACATCTGTGCCTCGCATACTCCCTGTGTAGTGCTAGGGCAAAAAACAAAACGCTTGGAACCCCGGGGACAGAGTTTGGGAAATCCTGGTCTATACTATTGGATAGAGAGCAATCACTGCAGCTGTTCAAGCCATGTTAGTGGCCAAATGAACATCTTCAAATCAAAACCCAACCTTAATTTATCCGTTGTGAGACACAGATGTTCTAAAATCCGCTTTAGATGAGACTGACTTTGTTACCAAAATGATTTTATTTACACGTTGTAGTCAATTTGGACACTAGAATAACTGTTTCTGACTCAACTCGATGCAACATAGGCCGTTTTCAAATGGATTCGTTGCTTTTCAAAAGGCAGTCCTTTAAAAAAAAATGAAGTGGCAATATTACTGTGTCCCTCTTGCGATGACATAGCAACAACATAGTTTCCTCAAAATAGTTAATCTAAACTAAATCAGGAAATCTGTAATTCGTTTAGATGTTTTGCCGACGAGGTCTGAGAAGCGAAATTGTACATCTAACTAAGATGTTTGGTGCAGTATTTCTCAAATGGAAAAATGTGCACGAAAACTCGTCTTCTCATTGAATGAATTACAAGAAACAGTTCATTAAAGAATCCTGTACATATTTCCCACTGAGGGAGTTATATTACTCTGACCCAGGTTGAACCGGGCAATGGCCTGTCACGTCATTGGTGCGGAAAAAGGGAGGGACTGGGCACTTTTTAAATCAAACAGTAATCTGCGCCCGCTCGGTCATATTGTCAACAAGGCAGCATGGTGCATCTTCCAGAAACATACATCTCTTTTACATAAAATACATTTTGCATTTTCAAACTACTTTTCATTGGGATGGCAGATTAAAGCGTTTTTTTCATGTAAAAACACAGAATCCTACTCATCACTCAATGTGCTTAATTAAGTCACTTTTGTTTTGAGACGATTTTGCTGTCAGCCAGAGTGGGCACCTGGCTCACGCCCAGGAGGCAAACCCGTTCCAAAACGAATGCAATCACTTTTCCTACTCAGAGTAGTTTAAACCGGAAAATTATGAGTAGTTTAAACCGGGTGAAAAGTGATTGCGTTCGTACTCCTACTCGGAGTAGTACTATTGACCAGTCACCGAGGAAGCGGGTAGATTTCAGCTATCGAACTTCGTTTTGCATCAACAACAAACAAAAAAGTGTGTGCACGAACAGCCGACAAAAAAACAGAAAAATGAACAGAAACGTCACAAAATGTTGTCTTAATATTTTTTGCGAACTGTTCCGACTGGGAATCATGCAACAGGCTTTAGACACTGGTTCCACGTGACACAAGATTGTAATCCACAACAGGAAGACAAATAGCCAGGGGAAATTAGTTTTGGTGGCCTTAACTTCATGTTGTTTTGCAATTATAATATTGACAAAGTTCCAGTGAAACTTTCTGCTTTTCATCGGCAGGTTTTCTTGTCATGGTCCTTAATTTATAAACACAATTTTCTCCACACAGATATTATATATGGAATAATCGGGATATATTGTATAAAAATACCTATCTGTTTTTAGAATATTGGTTCCGAAATAATATCCTATTGGTGAGCCAACTGGTAAATGCAGAGGGTCGTTCACTCAGTTATAAAGAATTCTTATCACTTTACAAGGTCCCTGTAACACCTAAAGATTTTGCAGTTGTTTTAGATGCCATTCCCTCAGGTATTACTATGTTATTCAGGAATGTGTCAAGACCTGACCCTCAGAGCCTACCTTCTATTGACCCTGTTGACTCATCAGTAGGAAAGATTTGTTTCTCTTGTGGCCCGGCCCATTCAACAACAGAGCGATACGATCCTTGTTTCAGCAGGATGTTGTATACCTTATGTCATGCCTTATTGGAATGGATTTATTGATAATATCTGTTGGAAAAAAGTTTGGATGTTGCCACACACATACATACTTGTTAACAAAATTAAGGAAGTTTCCTTTAAAATTATTCATAAATATTATCCTGCCAACCACTATATGAAGAAGTTTAAGGAAAACATCAACTCAAATTGCTCCTTTTGTAATGACCACCCAGAAACAGTGTTGCATCTTTTTTGGCATTGTATGCGTGTAAGAAAACTGTGGCAAGACATCAGTAGGTTTATAATTGAACACATTTATGAAGATTTTACACTATTGTGGAGAGATGTACTGTTTGGATTCTTTACATACAATAGAAATAAGCTGAAACATTTTTATGTAATTCATTTCATTATTCTTCTGGCCAAATTTCATATACACAAATGTAAATTTACAAACAGAAAACCACATTTCCGTACCCTACAAAAAGAAATTGAACTGTATTTTAAGACGGTTAAATGCTCTACTAACAAAAAAGCTGTTTGAATTGTAAGTATATGCATGTCCCTTAAGGTCTTTGTGTAATTGTAATGTGATATTGTACCCCCTAGCTCGATTGTCCATTGTTTGTAATCTATGTATGCTTGTGTTCCCTCATGTGCTTTATGTATTGCTTTGTTGTTAATAAAAAATAATAATAAAAAAAAAACAGTGAAAATTATCACAGCAGCCTGTGGTACAGGCTGGAGGCCACAAGGCCCAATTAGTCAGTGGCTAGGTTTCCATCCAATTGACTACAGATATTCATGTTTATATTCTAAAATCAGCATAAAGAAAATATGCGCATTTTCCCACCAGCAACAAGGTTTCCATACAACTTTTTTTTTATGTGAGTAAAGTCTAATGATAGGCCTGATGGAAACTGAAAATGTTACGTTAAACTGTCCAAATGTCGACAAAAAATATGGGATATTTTTCTGTTGGTAAAATTAATTGTGCGAGAAATGTCGGTGGAAACGCTTTTATGTACAAATATTAATGAAGTAAACTTGGAATCACGTGATGACATGTTGTGTGGTCCTCCAACTATGACTCGCCGGGAAAGCATGCAGTTGATTAGGCTACAGATTAAATAAAGTATGTAGCTAATAGCCTACATAATTTGACTATTATGGATAAGAGTAATACTATTTTATTTAGTAAATAGCAGTCAAGCATCGATCATCATCTCACCAGAATCAGAACCTCAATATTTATTGGAAAGGAGTATGAATATCACCGTGCACATTCAGCACCCTTTGAAGTTCATCATAAATTATTTCATTTTATCCTAATAAACTGCATGGTTTATTGGGTCGTAGTGGGAGGACCACACACCGGATCATCGTGTTTCCACGTTTACTTTGATGGTTTTTATATCATTTTTTGCGCATAAAGGCGTTTCAATCGCCACTAGCAATTTATCGGTAGCATTTTTACAATTATACCGAAACCTGTTTCCATCAGAGCGGTCTTTTCTTCATTTTTTTTTTAATACATAAAACTGTGGATGGAAACATGTTATAGAGCATCAAAACTGTGATCTATCATGGGTGAATTGGGACCGACTGACTTATCTACAAACAATATTAAATAGTTATTTATGATGCAAGGTGATTTGTTAATGAGTCAGTCACGCCTTGCTTTTAAAATCGTCTGCAATGACGAACGCGCCCAGTGATTGCCACTGCCTTTCGAAGCATTATGGAGATAACAATTGTCTGACTTGCGCCTGCCTACATGTTTGTTAGGGCGGAGGCAAGCCATCTATCTAATCATTATATACAGTATCCCTGCAAGTTTCTGCAGTTGCTCTTCAACAACTTCATTCTGCAGCCATCGCCTGCATTGTGGGAGGTTCTACTGTCAACCAATATGTTAGGGTGTTTGTTTGACCCACGTGACCAAATGCATGACTGAAATGGGAACCAACGCGATTCATACAGTGGTTATCAGTGGAGGCTGGTGAAGGGAGGACGGTTCATAGTAATGGCTGGAATGGAATCAAACACTCCATCCACAAATTACATTTCATCTACTCCATTCCAGCTACTACAGCCATCCTCTACTCACCAGCCTCCACTGGTGGATATATACAAATAAATGTGATATGCATTCTGATTGTAGACAAAAATGTACACGCCTTGTGCCTCTTGACAAGTAGATTAATGATACATTATTGGGAATTAATTGACAAATGCACCAAGGGCATTCAGAACTGGTGAAATGAAACAACGTTTTCCTAATGCCATGATCCGTGTTCACTATGGGGAATAATGGGAACTTACATTTGAATAACCAACTCATCTGATTAAAACAACCATGACAAAATAATTTGCAACAACCAAATATTTATTGATTTGAATTGATATTTCCATTACGGTTTCAAAATCAAACAAAAGAGTAATATACTTGTTTTTTGCATTTGGAAGGAGAGTCAGACATGAAAAAAAATGTACGTTACAGTGAAAGTGAGTAAAACAGAAAACCTGAGGGAAATAGTTTTACCACATCCACTCTTGATAGAAAACAAATATCCATAGTTTTGATTGGCTCAGTAGAGAACACAGAAGATGATAACTCCATATAATAATGTCTCTAAAATGTTCCTCAGAGCTGGTGTCTAATGTGTGAGTCCTGTTTGACTATTCCAGATTCAGGTAAAAAACAACAAGGGATGGGGTGGGTGGCAATAGAAGTCAATGGGAATTCTAAATGAGAAGGCTCTTTTGATTCCCCATTATTAACCAGTAGTGTTCCCATCAGTGTCCATGAGTTTGCTTGAGGAACCACTAAGAGCTAACAGCCCCAAATAGGTGGGCTCCCTTTAAGAACATACAGTATAAGAGTTGCTGTTGAGCACCCCTCCACAAACCCTTGTCTAGTGTAAAACTTGCTGCATGCCTCTAGTCTCCTCTTTACCCATCTGCCCATCAACATTACCCATTTGATCCATACACAGTGGAATAATCTCAAGTAAGCTTTTTAGCTCTCCCAACACCTGACAACATCCATTTGCTACTCTCCCGCCACTCGTTCTTCTTCCCGCTCCCCTCTTTTTTCTTCACCTCTCCTCTAGGGCGAAGGGCTCCCGAACTTGGCACTCAGCTTGGTGATGAGGGCCATGACCTTGGGGTTACCCTGGTACTTGGCGATGTTAGCTGGGTTCTGAGCCACATCCTGGAAAGCTGCCATCACCTCAGGGTCCTTGAGAAAAAAACACAGGAGAGATGGGATTAGATATGGATACTGACATGGAATCCAAGCGCTAACTGTAAGACTGCAAACACTTCAATTTAAGGAGCGTCGTACCTTCATGGCGTTGAGCACCTCCGGGTCGTTAAAGAGCTCTCCCAGACCAGGCATGCCGAAAGGAGAGCCTCCAGCCCCCCCTGGGAAAGCGCCAGCACCCCCTGGGAAACCGCCAGCACCCCCTGGGAAACCGCCAGCACCCCCTGGGAAACCGCCAGCACCCCCTGGGAAACCACCAGCACCCCCTGGGAAACCACCAGCACCTACAGCATGAGACAAGGAACCCAGGATTAATGCGATTACAGGGCTCCAATGGACCCTTGGGCGATGGTCAGATAATGTAGATCAGTGGTCACTAGCCCAGGTACTGGAGAATTACAGGGCCAGGGATTACAGGCCTTTGTTCAAGCCCTGCACTAACAAACCTGATTGAGCTAATCGACTTATCGTCAAGACATTTCATGAACCCATATTCCCTATTACCTGGGAAACCTGGGAAGCCACCTCCTCCTGCTGCTTGTCGAGCCTCCTCCTCCTATGCAGAGTTTAAAAAAATGTTTATGTTGACACATTATTTTGAAATTCTTATTCTCCTCTCTGTTCTTGCACCAAACACTCACCCTCTGAGCTTTCTCATGTTCTTCCCTCGCTTTCTTTACCCTCTCCTTCCTGTCCTTGATTTCTTGCTCCTCCCTCTTGCGCTCATACTTGCGCCGGTGCTCAATGATTTTGTTAGCCTGAGTAGAGAAATAGCATGAGTTGAAAGTCAGACCAGAACACACTGATTGACCAGACAACCTTGAAACTGCTCTGGTTTAAAAGACAGTTAGTGGCTGGGTACCTTGGGCTGGACCTCTTTCAGCATGGCACTGGCGTCCTCGTCGTAGTCCAGTTTGCAGGCAGTGGCCAGGTCCTTCGCTGCCTCCTCCCAGTGCCCCAGCAACCTGACACACAAAGAGGAAAGAGACTCAAAGTATTGTATTATGGGTGTGCCAAAATGGCCATACTCGTAATCGTATCTGTAAATTGACAGTTGATAGTCGGATCGGATGATACCCGTGACCGGAAAAAATAGAAGTGTTTAAATATTTTATTTACCTATGGACTTATTAGATGTTGACAAAATACCTCCTTACACATTCACTGCAAAATAAAGCTGCAGATTAGGAGCAGCACACGGAGGTGTGTCTGTCCCCAACTTGCAGCGGGGAGCCAAGTTTGCTGACACTCAGTCAGAATGCCCATCAGCGTTTCATATTTCCCCCTACCCATGCCTCGCATGTTAGATATTATGCACATAGATAGCTTGATAGCAAACGTCCTCGCCATGTGATTTATCATAGCAGGAAGCAGCAATCTAAATTATCAGACCGAAAAATATGCAAGGAAAACTGATCTTTATCAGAACGAAAAATATGCAAGGAACACTGATCTGGTGAAATGATGACGTGAGTGGACAGAAAAATACAGCTTCACTCTATCCAATCAGAGCAGCATGATCAACGTACAGCCATCTCTTTTCTTTAGACAGACAGCCAGTTGAGCTATTTAGACCATGTAGAACCTTGCACATTACTGACTAACTTGAGAAAGATGTGTGTTGACCCTCAAATTGATTTTTTTCCGATCACAGATTATAACAAAATACTCCGATCACAATCGTATCCAGAAAATTGCCCATATCCCTTACTATCCTCATTTTGTCCGAATACTCGGCACCCCCCTATATTGTATTACTTATAAATCATATACAACTGCATTGTGTCGGAGTTTGAATATGCAGCCTATCTAGCAGCATACTTGTGAGCTTTCCCCCTCCACTTGTAGGGCTGGGCAGAATCTGGGTTGATGTCAATGGCTCTGTCGCAGTCCCGCTTAGCTGCATTGGGTTTCTGCATCCGGATGTAGACGCTGGCAAAGAACATACTGTATGAATACTACGTGATCATGTACTAGAGCACATCATGTGGTATGGCATTGTTAAGTCTAGCAGTGGGACTCACCTAGCCCTCTTGGCATACATGATAGCTACCCGTGGATTGAGTTTGATGGCTTCAGTGAAGAGGTCCAGGGCTTTCTGCAAGTCACCTGTATTTGACAGCACCAAAAAGTGATACTTATAACCACTGGTCATTAAAATGTCTTCCCGATTTACTACAAGGTCAGTGCAATGTCAATGCAAGAACCTTAGAACAAACAACGCACCTTCTCCTAACGCTTCGATAGCTCCCATCTTCTTCTCGTTGGCCTGGTCCATCATTTCATCTGTCACCTAAAGGAACAAGAACACACTATTTATCTGCAAGACATATGAGATGCCAAGAGGTCTTCTGCTTTTTCTGGTAAATTTCAAGCAGTCTTCTTCAGGGCTTGCATGCTCACTAGATGCATTTCTCATTAGTTCTCATCTGCAGAAACTCCCCAAATGAAAAGCACTTCATGCACTCTCCCATCCTTATGTTATATTTATAACGGATGTCTTCAGTAGAGTAAATATTCTCACCTCCAGATTTTCTAAGTCTCCCATCTCCTGAGGTTCGTCTGTGTCTGGCTCAATCACCCCATCTTGGTCAATCTCTGAAGAAGCAAAGGGATCCACCAAGGACTTCAGAATTTTAGCAGATATGAGAGACTTGCGCCTCTAAAGCTTGCGCCTCTAATTCCGTTATTGTATGTTGTATACAGTGGCAACCCGTCATTCAGGAGGGGAGGGACAGAGCCCCACCTATTTTAATCCCCACATTTTTTTGTGGGCTTGCCTGTTTTGCATGTTATTTTGGCATTAATACGAGTCACATATCAGTTTGCAAACAATGTCAAATAAATATATATATATATATATAATTGAGTTAATAAAGCCACATACAAATATGGTCTTTCAGCCTAGCTCAGTGCTTTCTGTGGCGGTGGGGCAAGCCAAAAAAATAGGAGCGTTGCGCCGTGATTGTCTCAGTGTTCTGTCACTCATGGGGACACTAAGTCACACCCAAGTAGTAAGAGTAGACATCGAAAATTCAAGCCCTTTGGCTCCTGCTAATTACATTAGTAGTGCCCTTCCAAGAAGGCTCAAGGTCATTGGCCACAGATAAAATCACGTCAAATCATGACATGTACAGTAGCTTTGATTGGACTGATCATGTCAACATCTTACTTTCAAAATCTTATCTAGCAGTCATCAATTAGACAATCTACAGGCAAATCCTTTTTAATCCTTGTCATATGAAAATAAATAATGGAGAAATTATAGTTAAATGTATTTTTTTTAAATGTAAACTTAATTTAATAGATAAAATGCATCGGTGCTCATTGGAAATCGCAAATTCAACAATGAGTGGTTTGGAAGGAATTTGTGACAGTGGCTAACTGCAAGAATTGCAACTGGGAAGTCGGGAATAAATGAGCTCAGACTGGGAATATACGTTTTGAACGGTCATCCAAATCCAACTCGGAAATGTAAATCTGGCCCCTGTCTTTTTTTGATGACAAAATGTTCCTGCGAAGGACCTTCCTGTTCAAGTGAGCACATCACAAGTCCAAAAATGTCTTATATGCTGCTGCATAAATTATGTAATATGCCAGGGAGATATGTATACTGTAACTAGGAAAGTAATACTAAGTATATGTTGCGTAGTAAACTGTTAGTAGACCATGTGCCTCACCCTAATAATTTGGTCTATTTTCACCTCTTAATTTCACCTAACTTTACTGTTCTGACTCAGTGGTGCACATGTAGCCTATAACCTGTTTGAGAAATGTCATCATTGAATATTGTAAGAGCTTTCATTGTGTGCTTATATGCCCCCTTTATTTATCCTATGGTTCTGATTTGGTATACAGGGAAAACACTAAGAACAGCCCATGTTCTGAATTATGTCGCTATACATTTCAAAAGTGCAGAACAAATAGTTATATTGACTACATCCGTCCTGGTTCGCTCATTAATGTCTTAATCGAAATTATAGATGACCTCTTATCCGCTTGTCGTCCCCTTATGCCATAGTTTGTACATCTCAATTGTCAGTAGAAACCACATTTGTTTAAGCAAGTCAGTCATGTCATCTGTTTATTTTTATTTTTAAAAGGCAGTAAACGAGGCTGAATGAACTGTTTCGCTGCCAGACAAGGCTCCGCTAGTGGCCAAGTATAGCAGTGGTAAGGTGTTGGAACTGCTGTAGGGACAGCTTTATGTAGGTCTTAACAGTTTGTGGGCACCGTGTCACCGTTATAGTGTAATTAATTTATCGTTTAGTGGTGCAATTATATATTTTTTTCCCCACCAAGATTTACATGCTATAATCGCCACTCTTTGTATAAGCACTGCTCAAGAGCTTAGCAATCAGTTTATAAGGCAGCATTACAAACTGTGTGGTCATGCAAAGTATTGTTTGTTATTCACTGTATCACTGAATGTATTAGATGGAATGGAACTGTAAATGTCTGGGTGATGATTTATTGGTATGGTGTGTGAGTCGAAAAAATAATTTCCTTTTGGCCTGTGTACCCATTTTCTTTACGAACTCAATGGGTGACTGTGGGAAAATGTGTGGGCCAGGTGTGAGAAAGCTGCCATGGACATACCTAATTCACTCTCCTCACTCTCAGAGGGGGCATGGGGCTCAGGAGCAGAGGCATGGGGAGGAGCTCCAGCACATGGACACCCACCCTGAAATGAATTAGTTTTATTGGCTGAACTGTACTGGTAGGCAGTCAAATATAGCAACTGGAAGGATATATGAAACAAGTCATACTTATACCTTGCATGAAGAGTCATTTTGGGGGGCTTGTGGAATTGTTGCTCCCATTCTGAAAAAAAGATCATCTTCTTTCAAATTTGAATTCTCTCCAATATGAGCCTTTAAATTTTGCCAACTGCTGCCAGTTCATGTTGGTGTATTACTTAGTACAGTAGGAATTCCTATATTTTATTCAATTAATAAAGTACTTTGTACTGACTTATATCAGACAGAGAGAAATATGCCTGATATTTAGCAACAGTGAGTGGGTGTGACTGCGGCGTTCCCGTTCAGGGTAGTTGGGGAATTGGCAACAAAAATCACACGAAATTGCATTAACAATGACTTCATTCAATTAATTCTAATACTATTGATATCCGGGGAATAAACCGGGTTCTTAACATGGGTTGATCTGACTCCTAACAGATAGTGGCCCGCTACTTTTGACGATAAAGAGCAACTGCACGCTTGACGCTGTGCGATAAACAGAAGGATTATCAACTGACCCTTGTAACCAGGCCCGGAGGAAGCCGAGCTCGGGAAGGTGCAATATGGAGGGATTTTCGTCGCACAACTTCACGAAGGCCTTCAACTCATGCACTTTCCGCGGGTCCATTCTCACTTCACAGTTCCAGCACACGCTACACAACAAGAAAGTGCGAGGAAGTAAAAATGAAACTGCTAACTAAGTATGAGCATTGATAGCATACACATGTGCTGCACAGCCTCATTTAGTATTATTAGTAAACTATCTAACTCCTTTATCTCAGAAAACAGTTTGTCCCAGGGCACGTGCAGAAATGTAGCATGGATTGTGAGGATAGAATATTCTGGAATTTTGTCGAGTTAGTCATGCCGTGGGGATTATATGAATGCATGATAAAATCAGGGAAAACAAACCAGAAAGGTGAATTATTTCCAATAAAACAACGTATGAGGGTTAGATTAGCTACCTGTATGACCAGACAGATCTTCAACGAGTGGTAGCTTCGAGTAGAGGGATGCAACCAAGCCGCCACAACAATCGCTATAAATTACTAGTCGATGGTGTATGTTGTTCCGTAGATGTTTTTAACGCAGGCATTAATTAGATAGAAACATATGACAAACAAAACAAGCGATGAGGTCCTGCGTAAAGGGATCAAGTCGCAAACAAAAGAGGTCATATAATTGCTATCCAATCAAAAAACCTAATATTGTACTTCCACCAATGGTAACGATTGTCTTACAGGGGAGGCTGAAACTTGTCACCTTACAAGCACGGCAGACAGACGCATTTATCGACATGATAGTCACAAATTCCTACATGTTGGCTGTCGTATGAAGAGGTAGTCGTTTTATATAGTTTACGTTTGATGTTTAGTCTGCTAAAGTATTTATATTTTATGTAATTGTGTATACCGCAATACAATTTAGCGCCACCACTTATGGACATCATGATGATGGGAGTTAACTGTCGCTGATAGTCTGACCGACTTGCAACAATGTTGCCCTCACTTAACATTTTGACCAGATCCACTACCCAATTGGTGTCACACTCAAAGTTTTGGAGTCAATGTGAGTGGTGAAATATTTGGTTATTTTTATTACAATGGTAGATTGTCATTTTTATATCTGGCCACTGTCCAGACAAATGAGTTTATCTAACTACTGTAGTCAGGGTCAAGATCACAATTGTGTACGCATTGACGTCCTTTACTCAAATCCTATTGGAGGAGAAGGTCCGAGGGGCGGGACCTCTTGCTTTCTCATCCAATGAGTTTTAAAAGAGGACGCGTGGAGAATGCAATTGAGATCTTCCCTATGATTTATGCAAGCTAATTTCACATTGTATGTTTGTATAACACAAATGCTTGCCTCAGCAAGATGGAAGGTATATATATGCATGTTATTCCCCAATGCATGTTATTCCCCAATGATAATGTCATACTTTTATTATAGGATCAACTTATAATGTCATGTATAAATCTTAAATCATGTAGATTTGTATGGCCAGCTGATTGTGGAAGATTCTGTAAGACCTAGGTGAAAAATAACTGAATTTATTAGCAAACTTTTCCCTCACTGGTAACCTCTCTGCAGGTCATCTGTGGTGCCCATGCCGGAATGTCTCCGTTATACCAGGAGGGTGGAAACCACGGAAGGTTCCACCAAGATACCTCGGCCAGCTAAGCCCCTTCACTCATCCACACTTCATAAAAAATGGTGAATGTACTCATGGGCATACAGCTATGTCCCATTTCTGCCAATCAGTTACTCTACATAATTTACCCGATATCAAAGCTCATTGTTATCTTATTCACAGCAGCAAACTATGGGTATGAATACTGTTGTGTAGTACAGTGCAGTCGCTTCAGGGAGTTTTGAATGGTGGGTTTATAGCTTCTTCCCCTTCTTGCTCTCTGTCACAGGTGAGGTGACCCCTGGCTTAACCCAAACAGAGTTTGATCTCCGTCGGCAAAGACTGGCCTCTCTCATCGAGGTTCAGGCAGATCGGCTGGGACCCACTGCTTCGTCCAACAAACACCTCGTCATTGTCCTGTCCCACCCAATCTGCTACATGACCAATGACATCCCCTACCCCTTCCACCAGAACCAGGACTTCCTCTACCTCACAGGCATCCTTGAACCAGACAGCGCCCTGGTTCTGTGTGGTACTGGCCGCCCGGACCAGGCCATCCTCTTTGTACCCCGCAGGGACCCGGCCAGTGAGCTGTGGGACGGGCCCAGGTCAGGGAAGGATGGGGCGGCAGCGTTGACCGGGGTCGAGAGGGTCCATTGCACAGAAGAGTTGGGACTTGTACTCAAAAGCCTTAAAGGTCGGGGGTAACTAGGGGAAAGTCATTCGAACATACATATTTTAGAGTAAATGTTACTCTTTGGATGAAAAATTAGGGATTAGAAGCCTGAGCAACGTAGCTCCAAATTGTGGATCAAATTTTAATTCCAAAAACAAATGCAACTGTTTGAACCATTTCAAAGTGATGTAAAGAAATTAGACAAACTATATCACTAACAATTCTACTTTGATTGTTCCTTCTCAGGTAGCACTGTGTGGTATGATGGCTCCAAGCCCTGCCACCCTGGGCTCCACCAAACCCATGTTCGGCCTCTGCTGGAAGGGGGCCCCATGGTGCGCTCTCTCAGACCCCTTACACACTCCCTCAGGGTCCTCAAGAGCCCAGCCGAGGTGGCTCTCATGAAGGAGGCTGGTCGCATCACAGCACAGGTGAGTCACCTCACACACGCCATGAGTGAAGCACTCTCAACTGTTCACATAAACCCTCTGCATCCCCTCTTTCAGGCATTCAAGAAGACTATGAGTATGTCTCAAGGGGATATTGATGAAGCTCTACTGTATGCTAAGGTGTGTTACAGGTCTTTAGACACATAATTATGGTGTGTTGTCATTGAAAATATGGTTTAACACCTATGGTAGCAACGATAATGATGAAATGTTAATGTGAATCTCTTTCTCAATCCCAGTTTGATTTTGAGTGCCGTGCCCATGGAGCCAATTTCTTGGCCTATCCTCCTGTGGTTGCTGGTGGAAACCGAGCCAATACACTTCATTACATAAACAACAACCAGATTGTCAAGGTGAAGGGACATATGCAATGTTGCTGCTGAATGTGGGCCCATAATTCTGAGGTCAGAAGATTTAGAATTCTTAACACCCCAGCATTGCCACAATGGCACATACTACATCTACCAGTAACTCTGTCTGTGTCCAGACAAATAAGACTTTGCCCAATTCCTTGTCTTTTCTTTCTCTCAGAATGGGGAGATGGTGCTACTTGATGGAGGGTGTGAATACTTTTGTTATGTCAGTGATATTACCCGCACCTGGCCGGTGAACGGAAAGTAAGTTGCATCAACAGAGATACCATTTTGGATGTTCGCTCCTTCTCTCCTCTCTCCCTCCTTTTAATGAAGTCTCCTTTTCTACCCCTCTCTTGCATGGTGAGCCCAGGTTCAGCCCTGCCCAGGCAGAGTTGTATGAGGGGGTGTTGGAGGTGCAGAAGGCCTGTCTGTCTCTGTGCTCCCCAGGAGCCAGTCTGGACCACATCTACAGCACCATGTTGGCTCTGCTGGGACGCCAACTCAAACAGCTGGGTATCGTGAAGGGCTCCACCAGTGATGCTGATACACTTAAGGTACGTTCAGTGTCGCTGTGTCCTTCTGCTCAAAGTAGTTCCATGGTTGGAGAAAATAACTCCAGGTCCAGGTTAACTGATAATGATATCAAATGCATGCATAGATAACTGAAGGGTGTTTAGCATCAATGTAAATGAGATCGCTTACTTACTCAAATGTTTTAATAGTAATATTTAATTGAAAGTAATAGGTTATATTTTGTGGCTTAAGGGGACCATGGAGACTCAATGGCTAGGAAAGGGTATTAGAGGTTAATGCTGTGTATCAAAAAACCTATTGGATAACTAATACTAATAACGATCAGTAATAAACCATATAGGTCCTTTATAATCCTAAATTATTACATTTATGTGTAGAAACTTCAGACCATTGACCTTTTTAATTCAGATTGGTAAGAAATGTCAGGACCTGAGTTAGATTGCACATTTCCTGACAGTAAAAGGGCTCCCGAGTGGCACAGTGGTCTAAGTGCCAGAGGTGTCACTACAGACCCTGGTTTGATTTCCGGCTGTATCACAACTGGTCGTGATTGGGAGTACCATAGGGTGGCGCACAATTGGCCCAGCGTCATCTGGGTTAGGGTTTAGCCGGGGTAGGCCGTCATTTTAAATAAGAATTTGTTCTTAACTGACTTGCCTAGTTAAATAAATATTTTAAAAATCAGCAAAAATAATGTCAAGTCTAGATCGGGTTTTACATTTTGATTCAGACAGTACAAGAATCAGTCTTTAACGCCACTGATTTCAAAATGCGTACAGTCCAGAGACATGGTTAATTACCGACAGAACAATCTAGACATGTAAACGCAAGCGTGCAGTTTCTTCCGTGTCGAATGTGAAAAACAGGAAGCGTTCTCTAGTGCAATACCCAGGAAAGCGTATACAGTGCCTTGCGAAAGTATTCGGCCCCCTTGAACTTTGCGACCTTTTGCCACATTTCAGGCTTCAAACATAAAGATATAAAACTGTATTTTTTTGTGAAGAATCAACAACAAGTGGGATACAATCATGAAGTGGAACGACATTTATTGGATATTTCAAACTTTTTTAACAAATCAAAAACTGAAAAATTGGGCATGCAAAATTATTCAGCCCCTTTACTTTCAGTGCAGCAAACTCTCTCCAGAAGTTCAGTGAGGATCTCTGAATGATCCAATGTTGACCTAAATGACTAATGATGATAAATACAATCCACCTGTGTGTAATCAAGTCTCTGTATAAATGCACCTGCACTGTGATAGTCTCAGAGGTCCGTTAAAAGCGCAGGGAGCATCATGAAGAACAAGGAACACACCAGGCAGGTCCGAGATACTGTTGTGAAGAAGTTTAAAGCCGGATTTGGATACAAAAAGATTTCCCAAGCTTTAAACATCCCAAGGAGCACTGTGCAAGCGGTAATATTGAAATGGAAGGATTATCAGACCACTGCAAATCTACCAAGACCTGGCCGTCCCTCTAAACTTTCAGCTCATACAAGGAGAAGACTGATCAGAGATGCAGCCAAGAGGCCCATGATCACTCTGGATGAACTGCAGAGATCTACAGCTGAGGTGGGAGACTCTGTCCATAGGACAACAATCAGTCGTATATTGCACAAATCTGGCCTTTATGGAAGAGTGGCAAGAAGAAAGCCATTTCTTAAAGATATCCATAAAAAGTGTTGTTTAAAGTTTGCCACAAGCCACCTGGGAGACACACCAAACATGTGGAAGAAGGTGCTCTGGTCAGATGAAACCAAAATTGAACTTTTTGGCAACAATGCAAAACGTTATGTTTGGCGTAAAAGCAACACAGCTGAACACACCATCCCCACTGTCAAACATGGTGGTGGCAGCATCATGGTTGGGCCTGCTTTTCTTCAGCAGGGACAGGGAAGATGGTTAAAATTGATGGGAAGATGGATGGAGCCAAATACAGGACCATTCTGGAAGAAAACCTGATGGAGTCTGCAAAAGACCTGAGACTGGGACGGAGATTTGTCTTCCAACAAGACAATGATCCAAAACATAAAGCAAAATCTACAATGGAATGGTTAAAAAATAAACATATCCAGGTGTTAGAATGGCCAAGTCAAAGTCCAGACCTGAATCCAATCGAGAATCTGTGGAAAGAACTGAAAACTGCTGTTCACAAATGCTCTCCATCCAACCTCACTGAGCTCGAGCTGTTTTGCAAGGAGGAATGGGAAAGAATTTCAGTCTCTCGATGTGCAAAACTGATAGAGACATACCCCAAGCGACTTACAGCTGTAATCGCAGCAAAAGGTGGCGCTACAAAGTATTAACTTAAGGGGGCTGAATAATTTTGCACGCCCAATTTTTCAGTTTTTGATTTGTTAAAAAAGTTTGAAATATGCAATAAATGTCGTTCCACTTCATGATTGTGTCCCACTTGTTGTTGATTCTTCACAAAAAAATACAGTTTTATATCTTTATGTTTGAAGCCTGAAATGTGGCAAAAGGTCACAAAGTTCAAGGGGGCCAAATACTTTCGCAAGGCACTGTAGTTTCTCCCAGGATGCAACATGGTAAAAACACTAAAATCTCTCCGTGTTTATGGGGCATCGGTCCCTAAATTCATCATCCTCAGTGTAAGAGTCTAGGGTAGACAATGGCAACATGTTCGTTTGTAGCTTAACGATCAATGTGAGAAATAGCCATACTATTTTCTAAGACTCCGATTAAAAATATTAGGCCTATGAGGTTGCACAATAATCAGGCCTTGATGGTAGTTGGGAGAAGACAGAAAGGTCGGGGCCAAGGGTTGCAGCACGCCACAGGAGTAGCCTAGGTATCACACCGGCTTGTGTTGGGAGGCTGGGTAGGAGAGAAGGCAATCAGCAAGACCGGCGTGTGGTGGAGGAGCTTTCAACAATGGCACCGGAGCGATTGATATCGGTTTGCTTTCTCGATTTATAGTTATTTTATAAATGTTTAGTGACCAGTGTAATTTCTCACCAAAAGATGGACATGCCATTGCCATGTTAGGCATTCTAGCAGTACCAGATGGTCTCAAAATGGCCTAGAATAGGGGTTCTTAAACTTTTTTGGTCTGGGACCCCATTTGGATAAAAAAAAATGAAAATAAATAGTGACCCCACCATGTAAAAAAAATAAATAAAAGTGATGTAATCAACGGCCAATGTTTACTTTAAAAAGTTTTGGCTCAGTCTATTACAAATCACTCTGACAGTATTTTTGACAGTATTTCAATCGGTATGGTTTGAAATGCATCAGAAAGGTATTGGGAAATTCAGAAGATTATCACGCAATAATGTTGTATGATCTTCTGTGTAGAAAAGAACATCACGCCAAGTCTGATTTAGTGCCTAATCTTGTCCACTCGGTTGTAGTAAGAAAACAGAAACCGCTCTGTTCATTACTGCATTTAGCATCAGTTACTGATGCATCAATTACTGATGTAACCCCAGTTCTATGAACTAAATGCAAATTCTCTCGTGACCCCACTACAAATCAGGTAACCAGGGGTCGCAACCCCTAGTTTGGGAAAACCTGGCTTAGAACATGTTAAAGTTAAAAGAACACAACACAGGATGTTTAAGGAAATATATTGAACATTTTATTCCAAAACCATCACACTGTTGTAGTAGTGTGATGTACTAATGTTTGAGTAATGATTAATAAATGGTGAGCAAACTGTTTAAATGCCTTGTAAATGGTTTGTTACTGACCGTTATTATAAAGTGTTAAGCCTACCCATGATGGCAGTTAGCCTAGCGATCAGAGCGTTAGGCCAGTAACTGAAAGGTCGCTGGTTCAAATAAATGAGATGACAAGGTGAAAAATCTGACTGCCCTTGAGCAAGGCACTTAACCCTAATTTACTCCAGGGGTGCTGTATTACTATGACTGACCCTGTAAAACAACACATTTCACTGCACCCATCCGGTGTATGTGACAATAAATATATGTCAAAATGAAAGGCAGACACAGAACTGAAAGAAGGGACCCTATAAGTCACAGTTAAAATATTTTCTGGGCAAAGAATCCTGGAACTTTGGATATTTTATGTTTGTGCTCTCTCGAATGGTCTGTGGTCAGGAAATGACATTAACGTCTTCTGGCCCATTTTAAACTGTAAAGTAGTGACCTAATTACACCCTTCGCAGAGCACAATATCCCTGTGTACTACCTATAATCGAGGCATCACTTTTCTGTAGCAATTCAACTCGGGGGGAGAAATCAAGCCAAACCAAAGTTTAATATACATTTGATTGAGCAGCTGTGCTCTTTCAAAAGTTTTAGATTGCGAATTAAAGTGTAATAAATTACTGAAATATTTACTAACAATCCTGACTAGCAAATGCCTCAATATTGAGATTAATAGTGTACTCCAATCCAAATGTTGTCCAGTTAAGCAGGTATATTTAGAATATATGCTCATTGAATAAGAAAGCTGTGGTAATTTTGGTAGATACATTTTTATTTGTACTTATGGGACCAACACAGTCCTTCCCTCCTGAAATACAAATTTTAGATGTCATTGATAGATAAAAGTAGATGAATACCAGCAGTAATAAATTAACTTACATTTCTCAAACTGAAACTTGACCATAGATAAACCTAGATTTGTAATGGAAGGTAACTTTATCACCACATAGAATGCATTTTCCGTGAGATATTGGAACATTGAGTGCAGAGCTTGAGCATGCAGTGTACTTTGTTGCTTCGGTGACCTGTATTGCTGCTTCTAGGCGGCGCGGCGCTACTGCCCCCACCATGTTGGTCACTACCTGGGCATGGATGTGCACGATACCCCTGAGCTTTCCCGCTCTCAGCCCCTCCAGCCTGGAATGGCAATCACAATAGAGCCAGGTACTGTATACATGAGCAAGGGTACAATCTCTCTCTCACTCACACAGTTCAGTTCTTCATATTAGTCATATTCAACTGATTGACAAACTGAGAAACTGTGCACTTTTTAGGCTGGATTAACACTCCACTAGGGGTATTCTGCCTTAGAGGCAACACTTTATTACTGCACCACTCACCACACGCACAGTGGGCTCCACATAGTTTACATGGTAGAATGTAACTTTACACAAGTATCATTTATGTTTAGCTAAGGAGAATGTTGTGTAGTGTAAACCCAGCCTTCCCAGTGAAACAGCCAGAGATTCCTATACAAACACTGAAGCACTACTGTTCCAGTGTTTAATGTATGTGTGTGCATGAATGCATCAAGTGACTACACTCCAGTCCATCTCTCTCTTTAAGGGCTGTACATATGTGAGGATGATGACCAGGTTCCAGAGCGATTCCGTGGACTTGGGGTGAGAATAGAGGACGACGTTGTGATTCAAGACGAGATAAACCCCTTGATCCTGTCCTCTGACACACCCAAAACCATTGCTGATGTTGAAAGAGCCTGTGCACAGAGTTAGGGCTGAGAGAGACCAGACATGGGGAGGGTATATACCTTGCTCCCAACTGGAGTGTGACTGTATACACTCCTCAAAATGCTGAGTGTGAGCAAGAGTGAGTGTTCATCCCTCTCGAGTGACTGGTCACATTTCAGTGGGTTCTTCTTCGGTATTGGCGATTGCACAATTTAATGTGCATCCTGCCAGCTACTGTGCGGGATGGAAACAGGGTTTCCCCAAAAAGCGTAACTACCAACAAAAAATGAACAAACTACCAAAAAGAAAATATCAAAACAACTTCACTGTTAAAAAATAAACTGATCTGATCCCTACACAGGCTCAGGGGGAGCCTGGGAGGGCGGGCTGTCTTCCGGCGCCAATATCCCTTCGAAGTGCTTCAGATGTATACTAAACAAAAATATAAAGTGTTGGTCCCATGTTTCATGAGCTGAAATAAAAGATCCCCGAAATGTTCCATAGATGCAAAATGCTTATTACTCTCAAATTTTGTGCACAAATGTGTTTACATCTGTTAGTGAGCGTTTCTCCTTTGCAAAGATAATCAATCCACCTGACAGGTGTGGCATATCAAGAAGCTGATTAAACAGCATGATCATTAAACTGGTGCACTTTGTGATGGAGACAATAAAAGGCCACTCTAAAATGTGCAGTATTGTCACACAACACAATGCCACAGATGTCTCAAGTTTTTAGGGAGCGTGCAATTGGCATGCTGACTGCAGGAATGTCCAAACAGAGCTGTTGCCAGAGAATTTACTGTTAATTTCTCTACCATAAGCCGCCTCCGACATCGTTTTAGAGAATTTGGCAGTACATCTGACCGGCCTCACAACCGCAGACCATGTTTAACAATGCCAGCCCAGGACCTCCACATCTGGTTTCTTCTCACTGGGGGATTGTCTGTAATAAAGCCCTTTTGTGGGGGAAAACTCATTCTGATGGGCTGGGTCTGGCTCCCAAGTGGGTGGGCTTATGCCCACCTATGGCTGTGCCCCTGCCCAGTCATGTGAAATCCATAGATTAGGGCCTAATTAATTTATTTCAATTGACTGATTTCTTTCTATGAACTGTAACTCAGTGAAATATTTGAAATTGTTGCATTTTTGCGTTGATATTTTTGTGCAGTATAAAATCCTTAAATCCCCAAAACGTTTCTGCTGCCGCCACAATCTCCAGTTTCTTAGACTTCTTTGAGAGTTGAGCCGCAGTTTATAACTGTGGCAATGAACACCACAAAATCTTAACACATTTTAACACAGGCTATCTTTTGACTGGCAGAAAACATTTACCACAGGCTGTGGTACATCCACTACCATGTATTCACTAGCATCACTTGTTTTCCCAATTATTTATATGGGTTTCTGGAGGACTGCTTGATTATTCCTCATGGATCTGAATGTGGTAATGTTTTCATTGTCTTTTCTACTATAAAAATAGAAAATGTCTGTTCTCACAAACTAATACAATTCACAGGTTCCTTGCAGGATAGGAGAGCATTAGATAATGGCTCTATTGTGCAAGAATCATCTCATTTATTAGGAATATTGGGATTTGAGATGAGTTTATTGAAGACAAATGTATATATGTGTGTGTTAGTTTTTATACATAGTCATGTCTAATTAAATGCTGTTAACAGAATATTCAGTTATATTATTTCTAACAGTTGGTCATAAATCTACTTAAATGAGACACCTGATATAGCCTATATGAGCATCGTTTGCCGCAATGATAATCTTATTTGTATCGAGAAGTGAAGCGCCCTCTTAAATATATTCTGATATGTTGGTGGAACACGACTGCCCCCTACAGATGATAACACTAGTATTGCCACTCCGAAAAAATACGAAATGATTTTCCGGGCAATCCCGAGTACCAACCCCCTTCACGCCTAATATTGCTGTACCTCAACCATCCCCCGTGTCAGAGGAGTAGAAACAACAAGCCGCCATTTTGTTTGTGCGGACAGACCGAAAGAGGCAGGAGATACCGAGAAAGAAAGCGACTTCAGCGCGGATAATAGCGACTCCGAGACCCGCCGGTGAAAGAGTGGCGATGTCGTGTCGGTGCGAAAAGAGGGATAAAAGTAAAAACAAAAGATAAGGCAGAAGAAGAATGAGGGAGTGAAAAAAGGATATTATTTGAAAATCCAAGGAAGGGGTGTTTTTACGGAGCGGAGAGGAGAGGCGGAAGAAGGCAATATATTTAACGAAGAAAAAAACCTGCGAGCGAAAGAAAAAATAAAACACGAAAAAAAAATCATAATTTACCCATCGCCACAGATGAAAAAAATGCCCGCATAGACAAATATACCGATAAATGTATATTGGGTATTTGAGGGGGTGTAAAAGGCAGGTTTAAAGGAAAATATAAATTAGGATAATCGTGAAGGGGGGGCATTTACCACCACAAAGACTCAATGAAAGGATTTTGTGGACCACAAATATGTTTGGGGGTGTTGCTATCATTATCTTATGGACGAAGCTTGACACTTTTCTAAAATAGCCATAATATTGTTGCGACCCCCCCTCGCTTTATCAGATTTTCGCTCATCGCTGTATTCTCTTGTTCTTGGTCGGGATTTTTTTCGTCACTTGCATTGCAACCTAAATCAGCATACGCAGTGACCGATGATTTCTTGCAATATTTATCAACCAATTTAATCTTTCTAATCAATGTTGATCTTATTGCAGTGGGTTATATGATTACATTTTGAAGACCTTTCTTGGGTAAGCTTTAAATCGCAAACACTTGGGCAAGTAAACCAAACGTCCTCTGCAAAATAAAACTAGGACTAATTGAATCAATCTGATAGGACATGAATTGGCACATTCTGGGCTAGAACTAAGCGATTTTTTGCCTTAATTAGCCTAAATTATTTTTCAGGACAAACTAATTGCTCAAAATTGTATTGCTTCAATTTAACCTCATTGCATGTAATTGGCATAATCGCGCAAAGGGGTGCAACATCCAAATGTGCATTCAGTGTCCGTTATTTTTTCCAATTTAGTGCCGTGCATTGACAAACTAACAAAATAATGACACGATGTAGATGTTAAGGGAAATGTATTAAGTGCATCGAAATAATTGATCGAATAGGAGCCCATAGGTGTAGTACAGCCTATCCTATTGGAGAACGGAACTTGATCAGTCAGCTTCACTGTATTTTTTTTCAGATCTGAATTGCACCCCTATACAATTGTATTTATCTAAAAGACAATGCGAATTGTTTTCAGTGTTGAATTCGAGGTTTTTAACCGATGCTTTAAATGCCTCTTAAACCACTATCACTCATTGGGACTGGGTATCCCGGTTTCATAGCCCAAAATATAGATAAGCCTATCAAGTTATTGTTTCTTGACGATCCCAATTTACGTATGGGGATGATTTTGATATTCTGTCACTGTGGGACACATTAATCTGTGGTTTTTTTATTAGACTAAGGACCTAACGCCATAATTGTATTATTTGACAACTCATTACTTTGTGGTAATGTTGGGATCAAATTGCATTAACTGCAATGGCAAATCAGACAAAGTGGAAGATTTCTCCGTTTTCGGGTCCCTCATAACTGTTGCATGAGACGAGGCCCCCCCAAAGCTACCACTGGGGTACGGTTCGCTTGTGTTTATCGCGTTTCCCATTTTGCTTCCCTGGACACGACCCCTCAGCAGAGTGCTCTAGAATTAAACACTCGATTTCGCCGGCGACTATGGCGGAAAAGACTGATGCTGCTATGGAGGACAGGTCTTGGGACAATTTTTCCGACTCAAAAGAGGCTAAATGAGATTGTCGAAGGCCTACTTGCTTGTCTTTTTCATCGACTCCACCTTCCCTCCTCCTTCTAAACTCGGAGAAATCTGTAAAGGAACAACATCTCTGACAGGGGAGGGGGATTGATAGCGACGGATAAGCATAGATCGAGAGTTGGAACGCTGAAAGGAGGAAGAGTGTATCGCAATTTCCTCTTTTCCCCCTACCGTCCCTAAACGGTGGGGGAAGAATCACAAACATTTACAGAAGGGAAGTTTGAAAGAACTCGGACGCAAACAAGGGAATAAGCCAATCCTTTGTGGATATATAGCTATTTTTTAATTCGTGAAAAAATATGGCCGATAATGTTCTGGAGTCAGGCCCGCCTTCAGCCAAGAGGCCTAAACTATCATCCCCTGCTCTCTCAGTCTCCACCAGTGATGGAAACGGTAAACATTTTAAATGCTATAACAGTCCTGCCTAGCTGTTCAGGGATGTTATACTACCTAGCAAGTTAACCAGCTTGTTTTACTAAGTTCCCATGAATGAGCCACATCCATCATCAGCCAAGTTGTGATGCCAACGTTAGCTACCAATTAGGTGGTAGTAGTAAAGGTTTGCTTGCTACCCAACTGGTCAAAGTAAAGTTGACTGGCTAATTGCCCTCCCAGTGTGATGGTCTGAAGTGAAAGTTTGAAGTTATTTGCCCGCTTGAAACAATGGGATAGTCCACGTAGAGCAAGTTGTGAACTCACAGTATTGGAATGTATTAGGTAGCTAGTTAGCCAATTTAGCTAGCTAAAGTTACTATAATTTAACTATCTGAAGATTGCTACCATTTATGGATAGCCAGCTAGTTAGCTAACGTTAGATATTTAACTTAAGCGTTGCAAGCAATAAAGATGCATGCTTTTGATGTTTGGGTCTTGCTGAACGTTAGCTCTTATCAATCTTAGGTAAGGTGGCATAGCTAGCTTATCAGATAGGTGACACCATGTACATTATCAGTATTGGATTGGTGTAGGGGTTTATTTATTTGAACCTGTTCAGACAACTTCGCTGTAACATGGTGTCTGAAGTGTTATTATACTTACGGCAGTTAGTTAGCGTTGTGACCGAGCCATCACCACTTCTGTGTGTTGTGTACTGCTGCATTGTTGTCTAGTGGCTACACTTGCTAGCGAGAGTCAAGTTGCTCGTGAGCAGACGAAAGTTGTAGTGCCTTTTGTCGCCACATATGTAGCAGCGTAGTGTTATTTTATGCGTTTGTATGCATGTGTCCAGCTTTTTCATACCCTTTGTTTTAAAGTCTGAATTGTTTGGACTGACGTTATTCCTACCATTGAGTTCTCTCGTCGTATTTTGCCCCTAATTTGCAAGACTGCTACAATGTGAACTTCTTTGAATACTTTGATAACATGGTACAAGTTAAATGTCAAGTTTAAATTATTATAGGCCAGATTGAAAAACAAATCAGATTTCCTAATTGTGCAGACCCCACTCCCTGACGAATGCAATTCATATTTATTCAATGGGTAGGCTAAATTAGCTGCCTTGGCTGGTAGTTGGCACTCACGATTCCCCATTTTGTTTGTTTCTCCATGTTATGTCTGTCATCAGGATGCTTTTATTCACAAATTAAACAATTCAGGATTGCCCAAATACGTTTTAGCTTTCGTTTCAATGCAATTTCTCACATGACACAAAGTCTAGATGTAACTTTTTTTGGAGCACTATGGCTACAATTCGGCAAAAGATCAGAATCTGTACTCTACTAGCTCAACCAAGTCGCCATTTCACTTGAAGCATATGCCTTGTACAAGCATGTTCTCTCTTAACTTACAGCCCTGATTTAAGTCTCATCCAAGTTCTGTTGTACCAAGCAAGTCATGACTGGAATTCTAAGAAAGGCTCTGCACAGGTTTAACAAACCACTCTGTGGTGAAAAGTTGATTCTGTTGGAAGGGAAGAGCAAATGCAACATGCAACCCCCCTCCTTTTCTAAAAAAAAATATACTTTTCACCCTGTGAAGGATCAATAGGTTGGGCTGTGAAAATGGTGGATGTCAAAGAAGTCAGTCCAGTAAACCTCTGCTGTCTGTTGCCTCCCATTGTGATGGGAGTCTGAGGCATCTTGTGGACCAGGTGTAGCTCACAGTAGCATTTGCACAACCAAGCATTTGCAAAATCACTGCTTTAGAGGTAGCTACTGACATCATCCCCCAGTCATAACACAGACACAAGTGTACACAGCTTACCATGTGTTTCATTGGACATGGTGGGGGGTGTATTAGCTTAGATCTTCATTTTAATAAGTCAGGGGATATAGGAGGTAAATTGAGAAGGCTCTCTTGTTTATGAGACTGACGGGTACAGCTCTTCTGTCTTAAACTACATGTACGGATGTTGTATCCATGCGGTGCAGAAGAACAATTTGAGTGTTCCCTGTGCTATAGTCACTGCAACTTGGGGGATAGTGTAGAAATATTAACACACCCACCTGTTTCTCTAAAAGTGAATCAAGCTTGACTGAGGATGCATGCTTGCATATTTTGAGTGGATCAGCTCTTGTGGGTTTCATGGAAGATCCCCCCCCCCCTTCTAAGATTGCTGCAGTCTACTGCTGCTCTAAGCTAGAGATTGCAAGAGGTGAGACTGAGATGCTTGGCGTTTCAAGTCTCTGCCAAGTACTTCCTCAACCTGGTGTCATAAATGTACCACTTGCCCCCCGTTTCTGAAGTTCTATATCCAGAGGTGTTTGTTTGCCAAATGATGGTCATAAAGTACATAAAGGTTTGCCTTAGTTTGATATCCACCGTGCACTGTAAGTGAATGCACGTGTCTCAGCCAGGGGCAATTCAAGTAGATCTTGCAACTTAGCAGGTATGTCTGTGCACTTGCTATTTCCCTTTCTCTATGAAGAGGCAGAGAAATGTCCTCTATACACACACATCCACCTGCTACTCAGTCAGTGTTTACTTCTGTGGCTTCGCACTCTGACCCTACCCTGTCCACCTGTTTGGCACCCCTTCAAACCACAAACTGGCTCAGGAGAGGAAGCTCTTGGGTGGGAGGCTGTAGCCAGCCACTGCACTGACTTAGGGTCCAGAAAGGGGAGGGATTCATTTAGTTGGTTGCAGCCAGCCGCTGCACTGACTTAAGGCATCCGCTTGCTTCCCACCCGAAACAGTTTGTGCATATATTATGACATTTTGTGATGTTTTTGTGTTCGGCAAGGTTTTTTTTTAGCTGTTTGTGCACACCACATTTTTTTCATGAGGCAAGCTGAAGTCCTGTAACCTAAGTCTACGCCCCTTTGTCGGTAATTGGTCAACAGTACAGATTCTTCAATAAAGTGTTTGTCATTCAACGAGAGACGACTTGTTTTCATGCATGTTTTTTCACTTGCAAAATAATGCAACAAACATCTTAGTTAGATGTGAAATTGCATGACTAAGACCACCTTGGCAAAAACATCAAAGGGAATTATAGATTTCTTGAGTTATCTTAAATTAATTCAGACCATTTTGAGGAGGTGTATACTGGCTAAGGTCTTTTTAAAGGATTATGCTAGGCACAGACCTTCACCTAGCCAGGTTTTGCTAGGAGCAAACGGAACGTAGTATGCAGTCGCCGTTGGGATCCAGAAAGAGGAGGGAGTAATTTAGTTGGTTCTTTTTAGATGGAGTTATTTCTCTTTCCAGAATGAATTATTGCTGCACGTACATTTTGAAGGAGGTTAGAGCTTTGTTAGTGAGCTTGCAATGTCAAGGGGTACAAGTGCATTTATTTGCTACTGCTCTCAATGTACACCTCAGGATATCCCACTTACCCTGCCCTCTCTTTCCTCTTACTCCCTCCCAGATTTCAGTTCACTCTTTGACCTGGAGCACGACCTCCCCGACGAGCTCATCAACTCGTCGGAGCTGGGCCTGGTCAACGGAGGGGACCTCAGCCAGCTGCACACCAGCCTGGTAGGAGGAATGGGAGGAGGCCAGGACGCTGCTGCCAAACACAAACAGCTCTCGGAGCTTCTCCGGGCTGGAGCGCTGCCACCCTCGGGTCAACAGGGAGCCACCAACAGCACCGGTGGCTCCATGGGACTCCTGGGCAGCATGAATGCCTCCCCTGGGCCCCAGAGTATGGGCCCCCAGGGGCAGCACACCTCACCCCAGCAGGCTGGCATGATGCAGCAGGCGGGCATGGTGGGTGGACTGAACAGGGCCATGATGGGGGCCCAGAAGGGCAACGGACAGCAGCAAGGGTCCATGCCCCAGGGCATGATGGGAGGCCAGGTGATGAATGGCTCACCCCGAATGGGTTACCAGGTCAACCCAGGCATGGGAAGTAACAGTAACCTGCTGGCAGAAACCCTGCAGCAACAGGGCGGGCAGCAAATGGGGGCAGGGGGTCAGGCTGGGATGAGGCCACAGCAACCTGGAGCACTGAACAAGGTAAGACCTGTTAATTGTTTTGTAGATGGACTTGTGTTCATAAATGTCTATAGGAGCAGGATCCTCTTTTACACATATTGACGTTACTGCACTTTTGCTCTGTGCTGGTCTTGGTGTTCAGTACATCTGGCTATGCTAGCTGTCTTGACAACAGTGAGATGCTATGTTTAATATGTCATTAGATGGTTTCAAGATTGCTCTGAATGAACACCAGAATCGAGAAGAGTATTTAGTGTGTGAACCGTGAAGTGCCTCTTTCTGAACTGATCAAGTATGTCTGACGGCAGCAGAGCAGATTCATCAACCTTTACCCTGTTACTGTGTATCCCAGCTATCATGTTGCCATAGGCTAATTTTAAATACGCACTTCACATTGCTATGAAAATAATTGGATCAGTATGTCGGTGCTTTTCAGTTTAAATGCTTGTTTGTTGGTGCTGTATATATGACAATCCAATCATTTGTCAGAGCTGTTTTCATGAGGGCCGGGGATTGCTGGGTGCAGTGGGATGCTGTCATGTTCAGGCTGATGTTGCTTTGCTTAACACCTCCAGAGCTGTAGACTGGCTGAGGCTAAAAGCACAAACCATCAGTGCATGTTCTCTTTTAGTGTTTGGGCAGCTAAGAACATAGATGTTCATTGTCAGATGGGCAGTGTGTACATGCGTTTCCATAAGGTGTCTAAAACAGTGGGGAGTAAGAAGGGTGCAGACTTACAGCCGTAAAGTTCCATCCAGAACGATCCTGATGGGACCCAGCTGAGCAGTGACCAGCTTATTTATCTGTTGGCCGTATCTGTCTTTTGTTGGAAGTAGTTGATTACATTCCTTTAGGCTGATTATATTTTGTAAGGATAAGGGTTAATTTTTAACAGATGATGGAAAGCTGCTGGAGTAAGAGCTGATTTGACGTTTCTCCCCCTTAGCAAGCAGCTGTTCTGTCATTGTCACCCCTAGATCACTATTGTCTTCAGCAGTGCTTGGTGTTTGTGTGAAAATGCTAGGAAAATTCAAGCTATTTGTGCTTTCTTAACAACCTCTGTGAATAAGACCGGACTGACTACTGCTCAAAGCAATGTAATGCCTAATGGTTCAGAGATTGAACTCTAATGTTATCTGTCAACAAATTATCTCAGGTTGCTAGTGATTTTAAAGTTAATGAAGCTTCATTAGTTTCGTTTAATCTGCTCTAAAAAAAAAAAATCTGGCAATTATTTATTTTGGACCAATAAAGAACCAGGAACATGAGTGTAAACTAGATCTCACTCACCTAGCATTCCCTTAATTTCTCCCCATCTCTTCCTCTGCCCTCTCTCTCTCAGATGAATATGATGGCTAATGCGGGCCCCTATGGTGGTCCGTACGGTCAGTCAGTAGGCCAGGGTCTGGGTGGTGCTGGGCTGGGCCCACAGCACCAGAACAAGGCTGGTCTGGCCAACAGCCTGGCCCAGTTCAACCTGGACAAGAAGACACCTCCTATACAGGGCATGGCTGGGATGGTGAGGGCATGCTCCTTCTGACTTCTGTCTTTTTCTGTTCCTCTTATTTTAGTGAAAAATATAGGACCGGGACAATACCAGTATTGTGATACTTGTTTGTATCGCGGCAAAGGGAAAAAAACACAAAGTGGATTTAACTTCTTTAGGAAAACAGCCCTAATGTTGGAAACAAACATCATTATGTTGTCATCCAGAGTCACATGTATTTATTTTCCAAGCTTTAGCACACAATATTTTACATACAGCAGGTTTTTAAAGAACTAAAGAGTTTGATCTGCTTCGTGTTTTCATTTTTGCCATGGAAAAAACATTGCGATACTGGTATCGTCAGTCCTACTAAAATACTAGATTAAAGACCCTCTGGACTTAAGTGGTAATCAACTCACAACCCACTGCTCTTAGTTCGGCCCATCCCACCTTGTCAACTTGATCTCCCTTTTTAAAGGCCCTCCCTTGTCTTTAATCCTCCATACAGCCCCTCTATCCCAGCCATCTTCCTTCTATATCCCCCTATCCCCTCTGGTTAACTCACTCTCTTTTTGCTCTGTGTCATCAGGCCTCACAGCAGGCCTCGGCAGTAGGGCCAGTGTCGGTGGGTGGAGCGGCGGTTGGAGCCGGGGCCCAGGCTGGCCTTGGTACTGTGGCAACAGGTCCGGGGGCAGCGCCCCCCACGGCCGACCCGGAGAAGCGCAAGCTGATTCAGCAGCAGCTGGTACTCCTGCTCCACGCCCACAAGTGCCAGCGGCGGGAGCAGGCCAACGGGGAGGTGCGCCAGTGCAGCCTGCCCCACTGCCGCACCATGAAGAATGTCCTCAACCACATGACCCACTGCCAGGCTGGCAAGTCCTGCCAGGGTGAGTTCATGGTCCTTTTCAATACTGCTATTTTTGGTTTGTTAATATTCTGAAGTGGTTCCACTCTCTCCTAGAGGAAGTAGAGGAAGCCACTTTAGACTATTGAGATGCATCCTTCCTCTTGGTTTGAGATTTATTGAATTCATGTTTCTGTAGGTTGCTTTTCAGCAATCAGGCCAATCATGCTCTGGGGTTTCCCTTGTTTTTACAGTTAGATTTCCCGCCTTACTGCTGACATTAGGTCTTTACTGGGACACTGTCATTGTGTTACGCTGTCAGTTGTCTCAAGTTCTCTCCTTCTTTCTCTCTCTTCCCCCTCAGTGGCACACTGTGCCTCGTCACGACAGATCATCTCTCACTGGAAGAACTGCACTCGGCACGACTGTCCTGTCTGCCTGCCGCTCAAGAACGCTGGAGACAAAAGGAACCAGCAGTGTGAGTGTGGTTTGTATTGAGCTATGTGTCTGTCCTCTGCATTGTGATGTGTTTGAACCAAGATGGCTACTTGTTCAACATCGGTTCCGTTCAACATCGGTTCCCATCATCGTTCATGGCAATTTGATTATCTCTCCCTCACTACTTTCCCTCTCCTCTCCCTCCTTCTCCACAGCTCTACTAAGCAGTGCTGTGGTTGGCCTGGGCAACTCATTAGGAGCAGTGCCAGGGGGTCAGCCCAGCACCCCTAACCTCACCCCGCCCAGCCAGATCGACCCCAGCTCCATTGAGAGGGCCTACGCTGCCCTGGGCCTCACCTACCAGGGCAACCAGATGCCCCAGCAACCGCCTCAGTCCAACCTGCCCAACCAGCCTGGCATGAGGTCGCTAAACGCCATGGGTGAGTGGGCATTGACTCCTCAAAACAGTGTTGAGGAAGAGTCTAGAAAAATTAGCAACAACCAGGGGCAGTGTAGCAGACTTCTTAGTTTAGTCATTGAATGAGCAGTAGAACATTTTTAAAGTGAATGGTTGTGATTCCGAGGAAAGGAACTGCTTTGAACCTGTCCTCTCTATATCTGCCCCTGTAGGAGGGAACCCCATGGGGATGAATGGAGGGGTGGGGGTGCAGCCCCCCAATCAGCTACCAGACGCCATGCTTCACAACAATATGAATGTGCAAAGGTACAACAACACACTCATACCCTCCCCCTGAAATCAAATATTATTTGTCACTTGCGCCAAATACAGCAGGTGTAGACCTTACCGTGAAATGCTTACTTACAAGCTCTTAACCAACACTGTACTTCAAGAAATGGCGTTAAGAAAATATTTACTAAATTAACTTAAGTAAAAAAGAAAAGGGGGAAAAAAAATAATCTAGTCAATCAAAGTAACACAAGAAATGTACATAACTGTAATGAGGCTAAATACAGGGGGTACCGGTACTGAGTCAATGTGCGGGGGTACAGGTTAATTGAGGTAAGAACCTCCTATTCTTGGAATTCAATACAGATTTTTATGGTCCTGCCAGCTCTAAAGACTCAACATTATTCTACACAGCAACACTCACAAGTTCACAAAGTTACTTAATTGACTACCTTGAGCAAAATTATAGCTTCCAGCTTGTCGTTTCTGTCCCTCTCTCTTCATCTCTCAGTTTGATGAACGACGGCAGCCTAGGCTCCATGCCCATGGCGACCCCTCCCTCAGCCGCGGGCATGAGGAAGAACTGGCACGAGGACATCACCCAGGACCTGCGCAACCACCTCGTCCACAAGCTGTGAGTCTGCCCTGACTGCACCAGAGTCACAGAGGGGGACACGTAGGCCACTGCAGTTTTAACAAAAAAGTGTTCTTCTGCTGTTGCTATTAGACGAGTACTCTGTATATGTGACTCTGGACTGCACCCACACCACACAATTATGGTTCATTGCAGGCTGTCAGTGTCTTTTGGCTTATCTCTCTGTATCTCTTTATCCGTCTGCTGGGTGAGCAGTGTGCAGGCCATCTTCCCCACCCCGGACCCGGCTGCGCTGAAGGACCGGCGGATGGAGAACCTGGTGGCTTACGCTCGTAAAGTAGAGGGGGACATGTACGAGTCGGCCAACAGCAGGGTGAGAACTGACTCCTCGATGTTGTGGGTGAAGACTGGTATTACAGTAGTATACCAGAAAGTTTAAATCACCGTATTCAATAACTGACCACAACAAGTAATGGTGGACTAGAGGGTGTATATAAATATACTGAATTTCCTAAATCGCTACCAGGCGGAGTACTACCACCTCCTGGCTGAGAAGATCTATAAAATCCAGAAGGAACTGGAGGAGAAGCGGCGGACAAGGTTACAGAAGCAGGGCATGATGCCCACGCAACCCGGCATGCCCCCCTCAGGCCTGCCACAGGGACCCCTTGGCATGGGCCAGTCACCTCTGGCCCCCGGACAGCCGTCCAGTGAGTAGACACTTTAAACACACACACACTTGACAACATAGGTGTGATTAGCACTGCTTGATCCCAATTGCATTGCTCTATTTACTTCAATAGCTAGATTTCCATCCAATGGGCTACAGATTAGAAACTAAATTAGCATTCTCCCAGCAGAGGTGTGTGTCCATCAAACTTATTTTATTCCTCGTGTTTTTTTTAGTTGTATTATTTTTTTAAACTCTTTATCATTGGGAAGGGCTTGTAAGCAGTCATTTCACTGTAAGGTCTACACTCGTTGTATTTGGCGCATGTGACATAAAAATTGATGCGTGTGTAATGACAGAGTGCATATAAAAATGTAAAAAATGCGGTTAATTCTCAGGTACTGTATCTAGTAACAGAAGATCAATGTGTTTCAATCACATTTTCAACACTACTGGTTTTGTCACACAAACTGTGACAATTGTGCTGGTAAAGTGGACAGGGTTATATGATATGAATAAGAACAAGATCCTTTTATTTGATAATTGGCAGCCAAGCACTAATCATCATGTCACCAACATTCAAATAATGGCCTACCATAAATTTTTTGGGGGAAATTTGCATGATCACCGTGCACTTAACCACCATGTGAAGTTCATCATAGCTTGTTTAATCTGCCTATAAACTCTTCATGCTTTTCCACGACGTGGTGGTAGGCCTACAATGTAACATATCATTGCGTGACTCCCAAGTTTACTTCGATATGATGGTTATTATTAGAGGTCGACCGATTTAATCGGCATGGCGATTTAGTTGGGGGCGATTTCAAGTTTTCATAACAGTCGGTAATCTGCATTTTTGGACGCTGATTACATTGCATTCCACGAGGAACCTGCATTGCAGGCTTACCACTTGTTACGCAAGTGCAACAAGGAGCGCAAGGTAAGTTACTAGCTAGCATTAAACTTATCTTATAAAAAAACTATCAATCTTCACATTGTCACCAGTTAACTACACATAGTTGATGAAATTACTATGTTAACTAGCTTGTCCTGCAATGCATATAATCAATGCAGTGTCTGTTCAGTTATCACCTAATCACAGCCTACTTCGCCAAACGGGTGACGATTTAACAAAAGTGCATTTGTGAAAAAAGCACAATTGTTGCACGAATGTACCTAACCATAAACCTCTTTTGCTTTTCTTAAAATCAATACAAAGAAATTAATGTCAGTTTCATACTTCCTATAATAACTGCAACCTAATATTTCTTTCTTTACTGGGAATATTGAGCCACCAGCTTTCATGTGTTCTGAGCAAGGAACTTAAACGTTAGCTTTTTTACATGGCACATATTGCACTTTTACTTTCTTCTCCAACACCTGTGTTTTTGCATTATTTAAACCAAATTGAGCATGTTTCATTATTTATTTGAGACTAAATAGATTTTATTTATGTATTATATTAAGTTAAAATAAGTATTCATTGTTCATTCAGTATTGTTGTAATTGTCATTTATTTTCTATCTATATAGAAAATCGGCATGGGCTTTTTTTGGTCCTCCAATAATCAGTATCGGCATTGAAAAATCAATCGGTCGACCTCTAGTTATTATATCAATATTTCTGCCGCAATTGTCGCATAATCAGTTATCCACCCTTGTCTAGCGTATTTTGTTTTTGGACATGAGGACATTTTACCGACACATTTCCTGTTTCCATTAGGCCGTCAGGTAATTCATCCGCATTAAATGATTGGATGGAAACCTGGTTACTGAAGCCATAGATGCAAAGCTAATGAATGCGTTTCTCTTCACTCTCAGATGGTTCTCATGCTGACCCCTCAATGATTCGACCCACCGGACCCAATCAGATGGTGAACAGGATGCAGAACCCTGCAGGTAAGTTGTTCCTACAGTCATGCATGCTCAGCTCAGTTTGCTGCTTGGCACAACCCAAACCAGTCTGAAGGGTGTACATATAATGGTGGCTTAATGTTTGTTACTGGTTTGCTCTCTCTCGTCTGTCTAAGGCATGAATCAGTTTGGACAAATGGCTATGCAGTCATTAGGTCAGAGGTCAACGCCTCCCCTCCCACTTGGTGGACCTCTAAATCAGGTTAGTCGCCCTCTCTCATTCCCAATGTCCAAATGAAGTTGGAAAGAACTGCATTCAATATTGACTGAAATTGATTATATTTCAACATTCCAATCACAGTGACTATAGAAAATAACCATGGTCTCATTAGAACAAAATTGAATCATTTATCTTGTTCGGTCTCACTCAGATGGGTATGGGGCCAACGCGGATGGGGCAGCCCAATGTGGCCCAGCTCCAGAACCAGTACCTCCCTCCTGGTCAGTTCCCTGGGTCCAGTCCTGGCCTCGGGGCTGGCCCAGTCGGCATGAACCATCCAGGGCCACAAGGTGTGACACAGGTAAATAGAAACTGGAACCAATGCTGTAAGTAAAGGGTGACAGTAAAGTAGTTGTTATATTTGATGTTGGGTATAGACTCTAACCATCTCCTCCATGGTGTTTTCCAGCAGGCCCAGATGCCCACGCCGCCCTCGCTCCCGGTCAGCAGCCCTGCACCCCAGCCAGGCTCAGTGGCAGGATCAGGGCCCTCCCAGGGCTCTATGGGGCCAGGCAGTGTAGGTGGAGGCCCTCCTTCCAACCTGCAACTGCCTAACTCCAACTCCTCTCAGCCCAACTCGCACCCGCATTGCCCCCCCATCCGACAGAACTCCCCCTCCCCGGCACCCAGCCTCACGCCAACCCCTCATCAGACGCCGCCTGGTCTGCCAGGTTCGCAAACCCCCCAGCCTCACACGCCCAACCCGCCCCAGGTTGCCGCTCCGCTCCCGCAGCAGCAGCTAGAGTCGTCACAACCAATGGGGCAAGGAATGAACTTGGAGAAACCCAGTCAGCTCCAGCAGCAGACAAACTGTGGTGGAGCTTCTGGAGGCCTCCAGACGGGGCAGGCTCAGTCTGTGCCTACCCAGAATGCCCATGTTCCAACCCAGCTTCCGCAAACTCCAGTGAGTAGTTTTCCCCGTAGTCTCACTAACTCCTCATGGTTGTCAGAAGTGCTGTTCTTTGGATTTCTAAGCTGATCCATACGTCACGTCTCTGAGATTTCCCTCTTTGCCTGGACAGACACCATAGTCATTCTCTTGCTATCCATTCCTTGTTGGTCTACGTCTCTGGCTGTTCACTCTTTTCACAATTTTTTTTGTCTGGATCTGTTATTCATTTTTATTTCCGTTAACGTTTCTCTCTCTGTCCTCCCAGCTGTCTCAGAAGTCTTCTCTGACGGCAGACGGCCAGGCTTCCACTCCGGCCTCGGTGAGCAGCGTGGACCCTAGCTCCCAGCTGACCTCGTCGGACGCCCCTGCCCCAGCTGAGCCCAAGATGGAGGTGAAACAGCAGGACGATGAGGATGCCGAGGACCAGGGAGAGGGGAAGGCCTCTGGGAAGATGGGCAAGGGACAGGCAGACATCAAGTCAGAGGAGAAACCTGAGGTGAGGCTTCCAGTTTTTCTAAGGCAGGGGTCCAAAAGCAAAAGACACAGTGCTCGCTAGCCAGCGGGGTGAAGATTATTTTACACACAGCTAACAGATTTTATTACATTCAGGATGATGTCTGGAAATGTGTATAGGATATTGAACATGATGTCCCCTCTCAGATTAAGAAGGAGAAGCCTTCAGGCGACGGATGCAAGGGCGAGCCTATGGACACATCGTCATCGGCAGCAACGCCGAAGATGGAGGACAGAGACAGGAAGCCAGAGGTGAAGACTGAGCCCAAAGACGAAGAGGAGAGGTCGGGGGCATCGGGTACGCACAGCTCCCCCGCCAGCGCTCAGAACAAGAGGAAAAGTAAGACCCCCACCCCTTACTCTTTCCTCTCTTCTTCAAAGGAGTAATGTACCTGTCCTGATCTTCATATGCAAGCATTCCTCAACATTTGTTTCGGACCTAAGTCAGACATGGTGTATAGATCTAGGCTATGAATCTTTGAAGCTAAGTGTATGTTCACCTGTAAACAGCCTAATCAAAAACAATTTTTCCCATCTTTCTTGATCCTCCTTTTCCACTACTTGCACTGCCAACATCCCCACTTCCTCTCCTCTGTCGCTCCCCCTCTCCTCCTCTTTCCACTAACCCAGTCTTTAAGCCTGAGGAGCTGCGTCAGGCTCTGATGCCCACCCTGGAGGCCTTGTACCGCCAAGACCCTGAGTCTCTGCCCTTCCGCCAACCGGTGGACCCCCAGTTACTGGGAATACCCGTACGTATTCGAACTAGTAACAAAACTAACCTGGTAAGGGACTGCGCTGGCTTCCATTTTGCTTCCCTCTTAAAAACGTTCTTACCGTTCTTTTTAGTTCATTTTTCTCATCTCTTTTTCCTTTTTCTTTCATCCCTCTTCATCCTTACCACTGCCACATGTGTGCAAGAGTGGGGTGAGGGAGTGACTGTTGGCAAGGGAGTTGTAGCGATACTGTGTGTGTGTGTTAGTGAGAGAGAGCTGTCTCAATCCTGAATTTGAGTGTTATGTCTTTGCTCAGGTAGAGTATACTATACATCAACCATAGGTCAGTTGGTTTTTACTCTAGGTTCTTGGGTAGGTGCCTGTGTGTATATGTCAGTGTGTGTGTCAGCTCATGCTTGCTTCTCTCTACTTCTCTTACACCACAAAAAAATGTACATTTTTGAAAAACTTGTTTTGCTTGTTAACCAAGTCAAAAGAAATCAATAAGTCTGTCAGTAATATTTAAGAGATGCAAATTTAAACCTTTCTGCCTGTTGGAATTTAACGAAAATATTTTGGGATTGGTTTCTACCGGTCAGTTTTGATTAAGATCAACACTTGAGAGGTGGTTTGGCCCTGGCCATGAATGTTAGACCCCTGGGCCTTGTTAATGGCGGCTTGTGTTTCTGCCTTTCATCAGACTTCAAAAGGCCGAAAATAAGCTGCCATTTTATCAGTGGCACATCACCGTTCTGCATTTAAAGTAACCTGCCCTTAAAGGGAAATTTACTAGTCAAAAACGTTCATAGCCCATGACTTTCTTTTATTTTTTCAACTGATTTCTTTTAATTGCATTTTTTTAATGCGTTTACAATTCTAATTTGGATATGATTTAGCATTACATTTTTTTCTCCCACATATGCCTATTCATAGTAGAAGCTTTCTAGACAGTTCCTCGCCAGTAATCAGTATTGTTGAAGTTGATTGTGAGTTATGTGAAGAGTTGTGCCAATGCCTGTATGCAGCAGTAGTGTGACTCAGATAATGCTAATAGCTAGCAAATCAAATATCTCAGACCTCCTATTGAACACCTGTGAAGAGATACCCAGGCAATGTCTGGCACTAATTACAATAATTGTTTGTACGCCATTGTACACAGGCAGCCCAATTCGGATATTTTTGCCCAATTATTGGCAGAGGAGCTGATTGGTCATAAGACCAATTAGTAGAAAAAGATCAGCACTATAGGCTGACTGTAAATGCAGCCTGAGGGGGACTTGATATCGTATGGTCCTCACCATAGTTTTAATTCTCCTCAAGCAGTGCTAGGGCACACTTACTCCATTCTCAGAGGTCATTGGCACACTTCTCCTCAGTAACCCTCAATAGCCCCAGTGATGCACCTGACCCCAGAACACCACCTGGGTATTCAACATGGACACTCAACCAGGTTCAGGAACTGCTCAAATAACCAACAAAACCACACTTTTATGAGTGTAAGGATTTATCTATCCACAATGGGATTATCACATCTCAATTTCCAATACACTCATAGAAACAGCACTCATAGTTGTTGTAATTGAGCTCAGATGAATGGAATGCAGCATACTATGTGCCATGTGTTCATGCATCACAGGCTGTTGTGTCCTCTGTTTGTCAAAGTGAAGGGTCTCATTTCCTGTTTGTGTTTCCCTGGAGACGGAGAGAGATCCTTGGCTTTGCCCCTTTGTCTCAGTGCTCTTGGCTTTGACTGTGCCGTGTTGCCAACCTCCATGCTGCCAGTTTACCAGCGTGTGTTGTTACTGCCTGACTGTTACTGCTCTGTTCACCTCAGCTTTGCACCCTGACTCATGCCCTGAAGATGCTCTCCTTTAGGAGAGTCTGTAGAGGAGGAAGCGGTTGCACTGGAACCGTCTCACTGCTTGAAAAACAAACACACATTTACAGTGCACAACAGGTGCTTTTCCTGTAGTTTCTGATATCTGTTGGATGTAACAGTTGGTCTGCCTTCAGAGTTCTAATCTAGCCTTGATTTGAGGAGAAGTTTGAATTTGGGCAGAATGGGAGGGGACAAGCCTGGCCACCCCAGTGTCCTTCCTTGGCCTGTTCCCCATTTTAATGTAGAAATGGTGCAAAGTTTGAGTGGTGAAGGGGAGAAGCTGTCATGTCTCTCTGTGTGCATGTGAACTTCTCTGCAGCCGTCAACATTGTCCACTGCACCCTCTTCTCTCCCCTGCTCTGGTTCCACCTGGATGTTCACCACAACTTCTGCTACTTCATCGATGACCACATCCCTTTTCTCCCCACCTTCCTTTCCGGGCTGAACCGTACCCTCGCTGACACCTGGACTTGGTCCCCTCCAGGACTACTTTGACATTGTAAAGAACCCCATAGACCTGTCGACGATAAAGCGTAAGCTGGACACGGGACAGTACCAGGAGCCCTGGCAATACGTGGATGACATCTGGCTCATGTTTAACAACGCCTGGCTGTACAACCGCAAGACGTCCCGCGTCTATAAGTACTGCTCCAAGCTGGCCGAGGTGTTCGAAGCTGAAATCGACCCGGTCATGCAGGGCCTGGGCTACTGCTGCGGGAGGAAGGTGAGTGGAAGTGTGTGTAAATGGATGTGTGTAACATCAGTCATTGAAGTCAGCACAGCTTTCACCTTTTCTCCTTACCACTGCCTGTTAAACATACTATCGTACAAAATAAAAAAAATAATTGGGTTCCTGGATAAGTATTTTTCAGTTCATAGACTGTCTCTTACTATGTCCTCTTATGTTTGCAGCTTGAGTTTTCCCCTCAAACACTATGCTGCTATGGGAAACAGTTATGCACCATCCCGCGCGACGCTGCTTATTTTAGCTACCAGAACAGGTAAGGGGCGTACAGAAGCACTAACATACTCAGACACTGAAAGGAAACAGGGTCATTCATACCCTCAAGTGTTCTCTCTCTCTCACACACATGCACACAAGTCATGTTTTCTGCATATTTTATATAAATCTATATTTCACAAATCTACTTGAGTGATTGTCTTATTGTGATGTTATTGTGCATGCTGATATTCTCTGCAATATAGCATTGTTCAATCACAGATGAGTTAAGTTTTAATTTGCTTTAAATGGTTACACCCTGCCACCGTTTTCATCTTCATCCTTCACCCAATTAATTTTTACTTTTGACATTTACAAAGTGGGTGCCCTGTTTTGAGATTATTTTGAAATCTACACTTTTCCACTAGTCTACTTAGAATGCATAGAGAAATGTATTGATCAATTACAGGTAACTAATTGAATCAAACTGATAATTGGCAAATGGATAGATAATTCCTTTTGGACACAGTACTTCAGATAAGACGCAGGGCGATATTGCCGCACAGCTGTAGTGAACACTTTGATCTGCAGAACATTTCAGTGAACAAAGCTGTGGAGCTGATTGGCTTGATTCATTTCACCGTGAGGACAGAATCACTATAGTGTAGTTACGTTAGGGCAACATGGTATTAACAACCTCGCTAGATGGAAATGAATTATCATACAACACAAGAAAGGGACCCTCTTTATAAATGGAGCAGAAGGATGATGGGTCGCTGTTGCACTACCACTTGCTTTTCCTCATCCACACTGTTTTTTGATCCCCCCCCCCTTTGTTACTGTGCTAAACTAAAGGGATACTTTGGGATTTTGGCAGATGAACTTGTGGATACCATTTTATGTTTGTCCAGTGTGAAGGAAGTTAGGGAGATTTTCATGAGGTAATGCTAACTAGCATTAGCACAATTACCCACTTTCTTCCAGTCATTGCTCTAACGCTAGTTAGCAATTGCGCTAGTTATCTTCCTTAAAACCGCACTGAGTCATAAAAATGTTATCCACGAGTTCATCGGACTCTGGGGAAGTAGATAAAGGGCCTCACTTCCAAAATCTCGGAGTATCCCTTTAATGATGTTTTTGTCCACGGACTGTCTGTGACACTAATCTGTGCTTTGCATTGGATCTCTGTCCTCGTTGGATGTTATGTTCTCCATGTTCCTCACTCTTCCCATCCTATTCATCCCTCCATCGTCCTCGTCTGACCTGTAACGATTTATTTCACGCTTTTTTAATATTCATTTTGCCCTCCCTTCCCCCATCTCTTCCCTTCTCTCCCTCATGTTTTAACGCTTGTGATGTCTGCATTGGCCTGCTTTGGTGTGACCAATCATCCACTCCAAAATTTAACTGCAAAATCAAAACACCTGCCCACACAAAAACCCTGCATCATGATTGGCTGCTACCTGGCGACGACCTTGCCCTCTGCTCTTCTCCTGGCCTGTCCTGCCCTGCCCTGATTGGTGACTGCTTCCTCGTGCCTTCTCTGTGATTGGCTGTGCGGTTGGCGAACGGTGTAGTTCACCACAATTTGGGCTTCTTGCTGACAGGTACCACTTCTGTGAGAAGTGTTTCAACGAAATCCAGGGCGAGTGCGTGTCCCTGGGGGATGATCCTTCTCAGCCTCAGACGTGAGTACCAGCCCCCCCCCCCCCCATCCTAAACCCCCCACCATGTTAATACTGACATGGTTCTTCTATTGCTCATTTTGATGACATGTAAATATTGTTTGGTTCCTTTTGATTTAGAAATACTCTATCAATGCGATTGAGAAATGTTTAAGCTCTTCAATGGGACTTCTCTTTCTCCCCATCACTGAATACCTTCTCAGTCTCTCCCTTAGTGAAATAGTCAAACTTTTAAAAATCAAATGTATTTCTCTCTCCTCTACCTCTTAAGGCAGCAGTTCACCTCAACTGCCGTCTCCATCCTTTTACTTGATTTCTGCCTCTTCTCAGCTAAAACCCCAACATACTGAGGGCTCCTAATGTTCTGGAAGTGTTAGATGATGTTTTTGAAATGGCTGAGTCCTAGCCTGTATAAAGCCGGAGCCTGCTCTTATTGCTTGTGACTTCTTTATGGCTGTAATATAGTACATTGCATTTCTGGCCCAGTGATTGGCTTGAGTCTGTTCTTACCTCCCACACTCCTGGGCCTCTCTCCCTCCTCTTCACAGGTCCATCAGCAAAGATCAGTTTCAGAGGAAGAAGAATGACACGCTCGACCCAGAATGGTACCTACTCTTTTTCCCCTTTACATTTGATCTGTGCTTGGTGTCAAACCATACATTTTCCATGTGGTACATTTGCATAAACTTTAGATACTGTGAAATATTTGTTAACTAATATTTCATTTTTACTGTGTTTTAGTCAGTTACCCTAGGGCCTGTTTAGGTTATCGTCATGGCCTTTGTGTTTTGAAATGTTCTGCTAATAATGACTATTTTCGTGTGTGACACATGGTATCAATAACCCGTGACTCTCTATCAACCTCTCTCTTTTCTGTAGGCTTGTGGAATGTACCGACTGCGGGCGTAAAATGCACCAAATCTGTGTCCTGCATAATGACACCATATGGCCGGCAGGGTGAGCCAACTTGTGTACACATTCTGTACATCTTACGTTAATGAGACTGTTAGAACTGTGAAACCGCCCACTTTATTCCAAGGTGCAGTTCCAGGTTCAATCTTGCCGTGGTTGTGTTGCCCGTTTGCCATCATGACCCTCAGCAATACCTTACATCATTCATTGCTGCCAACTTCTACAGTAGGGCAAAGAAGTGAAGCTGAAGGCCACTGAGAAATGATAAATAACAAATGCATGTATGATGTATTTGAAGTAAAGCGTGTTCCTTTTCCTCTCCACAGCTTTGTATGTGACAGCTGCCTTAAGAAGGCCAATAAGACGCGGAAAGAGAACAAATACGCGGCCAGAAGTAAGTGGAGTAAGTGACAAACGGGGGGGCGCTCATCTACCGTCATCTTCATCCGGGGTGTCAGTCTGTGTCTCCCCTCCCCTCCCCTCTCCAGTCACTCAGCCGTTTCTTTTCGGTGTTCTCTTTATCCCTCTTCTCCTTTGGTGCTGTTACTGACACATACCGATTTCCTAAACGCACATCCCACAAGTATAACACCATACTTTCATGTGAAGAGCAAACACACAATTTATTTTTTCCCCCCTTCAAATCTTTGTTTAAATTTATGATTTGGTGCACTGTTTTTTCCAAATAATTTTCTTCTTTCCTCTGGTTTAATTCCCTACGCCCTGATACACTACTCGAGAGGACGAGTGTTCCAGTTAACACACATTCTACCTTTTTTCCATGACCCAACCCTTTCGTATCTCCCCCTCCCTCCCCAGTGAAAATGTTATATGTAACCAACCCTATTTTTGTATTTCAGAAGCCAGTCCTCAGACAATAGTTGCCGCTGCCATTCTGCTGCAGCTTTGTGGTTCGATTACACTCTTATCCCAGGCCTGTACACACTGAAGGACATGGCAAAACATGGTCATTTAGGGGTTCTCGGTTTATAGTTTGCTGTTTTTAAGGTTTGTGGGTCACCGGGGCAAAGACTTTTTTTTATCTTGTTGGAGCCTTATTTATGTCATCCTCTCACAAATCTCTTTTTCCTCAGTGGGTGTCCACTGTCCAGAAATCTACTTGAAATCATATTTTGGGTAAATTTTTTTCAGTTTGCAATGGCATCGATACTCGCGCTTTTCCCCCGAACTTTTTGACAGTTGTCGCGTGCCTACAATCCTTCCACGTGTGGAAATTCTTACCTCCCCCATCCCATTCTCCACACCCTCAATGAAGGCAGAGTTTTTAGGGAGCCACAGGTAGGCGAGCAGGCGTGCAAATTAAAAGGACCAACTGGCCTACACTCATACAAGGATCTCAATGAAATATGTATTGAATGGAAGAGGGGGAAATGTCCTTATATGGTGTCAGATCCAGTTTTACACCTTGTCATCTCTTCTGATTTATTGAGTGCTCAGAGCAGAGGATTAGTCCAAGTCTCAGATATGCTGTTAGTTGCCAAATTGACAACGCTATCAGGGCATTTTAGACATTGATTGACAAAGTGCCTCAGACTGACTTCAGAGTCCTCTAGAAGCAGTCAGTGGTTGAGTTTATGCTTCTGACTTGCCTTTTTTTATTAAAAAAATGTTTTAACTGTCAGATTAGAGCCCAGTGGTTCTTCTGTCTCTTAATATCACCAGTGACAATCTCTGCTCTGAGCTACTTATCAGACAACCCCCATACACACCCCCAGACAGGTTGGCTTTAACTGAAACCATGTGACCTTTCCTCTAATTGCCATCACCCATTTCCTTTCTTCCTTCTGTCCTACATTGTTTTATGATTTCTCCCTCCCTCTCACATTCTATTCTTTCCATACATCATTTTCACAGGGCTCCCCCAAACTAAGCTGGGAAGCTTCCTAGAGGGGCGAGTGAATGACTACCTCAGGCGGCAGAACCATCCAGAGTCTGGTGATGTCACTATCCGTGTGGTCCATGTCTCCGACAAGGTGGTGGAAGTCAAGCCAGGCATGAAGTCCAGGTGAGAGTCTTGAGGGCACAGGGGGGTAGTGAATCTTTAATATGGAGTCAAATATAGACTACCAAGGAAGATGTCAAATTGATCCTAGCTTCAATGGACTCAAGGTTCATGTGGGCTTTCAATTAGTCCCATTTGTAGACTAGAGTTGAGACTTATCCTAATGTTATCTGTTCTCATGAGACAGTGCCTACACAGTGTTTGTGTGGATGTGTCTACTTAAGCTCTCCTTTAACTGATACGTGTTTGTGTGGGTGTCTACTTACGCTCTCCTTTAACTGATACAGGTTTGTGTGGGTGTGTCTACTTACGCTCTCCTTTAACTGATACAGGTTTGTGTGGGTGTGTCTACTTACGCTCTCCTTTAACTGATACAGGTTTGTGTGGGTGTGTCTACTTACGCTCTCCTTTAACTGATACAGGTTTGTGTGGGTGTGTCTACTTACGCTCTCCTTTAACTGATACAGGTTTGTGTGGGTGTGTCTACTTACGCTCTCCTTTAACTGATACAGGTTTGTGTGGGTGTGTCTACTTACGCTCTCCTTTAACTGATACAGGTTTGTGTGGGTGTGTCTACTTACGCTCTCCTTTAACTGATACAGGTTTGTGTGGGTGTGTCTACTTACGCTCTCCTTTAACTGATACAGGTTTGTGGACACCGGGGAGATGTCAGAGTCCTTTCCCTACAGGACGAAGGCGCTGTTTGCGTTCGAGGACATAGACGGTGCTGACGTCTGCTTCTTCGGCATGCATGTGCAGGAGTACGGTTCAGACAGCCCTCCGCCCAACCAGAGACGCGTGTATATCTCTTACCTGGACAGCGTGCACTTCTTCCAACCTCGACATCTCCGCACGGGCGTCTACCATGAGATACTCATAGGGTACCTGGAGTACGTCAAGAAGTTGGGGTAAGAGCCAAGGCCCCTTTTTTTTTTTTTTTACTAAGCTCAACCTATTAGTGGGTATAGACTCCTGAGAACACGACTTGACCTCATCACTAAACATAGTGAAATGATATGTACTACATTTCTAAAGTCTCTGTTGCAGATTTCATTCTACTTTACTGTTCTAATAAGATTCACTCTTTCCAGTTGCTGGTCTGATTCTTCAACTATTCCTCTCCCATGGCAGGTTTACAACAGGGCACATCTGGGCTTGTCCCCCAAGTGAAGGGGACGACTACATCTTCCACTGTCATCCTGTGGACCAGAAGATCCCCAAGCCCAAGCGTCTACAGGAGTGGTACAAGAAGATGCTGGACAAGGCCGTAGCTGAGCGCATTGTGCATGACTACAAGGTGACTACAATCAGTTTTGTTTTGTCAGACATTGTGCAGGCTGTGCCAGGCACATCCAACTGCTTTCTTCTATGAGGTAATTGTATGCGTGGAGCCCCCCCCCCCGACACTTCTTATTCATGCTCTGTTTCAGGACGTCTTCAAGCAGGCCACAGAGGACCGTCTCACCAGTGCCAACGAGCTACCATACTTTGAGGGGGACTTCTGGCCCAACGTGCTGGAGGAGAGCATCAAGGAGCTGGAGCAGGAGGAGGAAGAGAGGAAGAGGGAGGAGAACAGCACCTCCAGCGAGAGCGTAGATGTGAGTGTAAGGACTTCAATACAACAGGAGAGAGAGGAGTGTTTTTGTGAATATGTTACAGGATCTGGGATATATCGGTGGTCCTCAATAATAACATGATAGGTTTAGCTGTTGTTAAAAAGTATTGCTTAGAGGATAGATATTGAACCATTGCTAATTGGGTCAATTTCGAGGCTGCTTCAGATTCAGTGCTTAATGGAATGTATTGGAGTCGATTTTAATCTGGTGTTCTCCACACACAGGCCCCGAAAAGTGACAGCAAGAATGCCAAAAAGAAGAACAGTAAGAAGACTAGCAAGAACAAGAACAGCAGCCTGATCCGAGCCAATAAGAAGAAACCAGGGATGCCCAATGTGTCCAATGACCTCTCCCAGAAGCTCTACGCTTGTATGGAGAAACACAAGGAGGTATTTGATGCTGTCGCCATCTTCTAAATAAAGCCACATACACAAACACACATATTCTCAGTCCCAGTGCTCATCCTTTCTTCTCTGCCTCATACAGGTGTTCTTTGTGATCCGTCTCATCGCCGGCCCCACTGCCAACTCCCTGCCCCCCATCACGGATCCGGACCCCCTAATGGCCTGCGATCTGATGGATGGGCGTGACGCCTTCCTGACGCTGGCCCGGGACAAGCACCTGGAGTTCTCCTCCCTGAGGAGAGCCAAGTGGAGTTCCATGTGCATGCTGGTGGAGTTACACAATCAGAGCCAGGACCGCTTCGTCTACACCTGCAACGAGTGCAAGGCCAGCGTGGAGACACGCTTCCACTGCACCGTCTGCGAGGACTACGACCTGTGTATCACCTGCTATAACACTAAGGGCCATGAACACAAGATGGAGAAGCTGGGCCTGGGCCTGGACGACGAGAGCAACAACGCAGCGGCCGCTGCCACTCAGAGCCCCGGGGACTCCCGCCGCCTCAGCATTCAGCGCTGCATCCAGTCCCTGGTCCACGCCTGCCAATGCCGCAATGCCAACTGCTCCCTGCCGTCCTGCCAGAAGATGAAACGTGTGGTGCAGCACACCAAGGGATGCAAGCGCAAGACCAACGGTGGCTGCCCCATCTGCAAGCAACTCATTGCTCTGTGCTGCTACCATGCCAAACACTGCCAGGAGAACAAGTGCCCCGTACCTTTCTGCCTCAACATCAAGCACAAGCTCCGCCAGCAGCAACTCCAGCACCGCCTCCAGCAGGCTCAGATGCTTCGGAGAAGGATGGCCAGCATGCAGAGGGTGGGCCAGCCTGCCTGCGGTGGAGGAGGACCTCCTGGGGGGCTGCCATCACCAGATAACAATGGCACCACAGCCCCCAGTACACCCACATCAGGAGGCACCCAGCCCCCAACACCACAGACACCCACCCAGCCCAACATGCCTTCTGGGCCCCAGCCAGGGATGGGTGGTGGAGGAACTTTGCTGCTGCAGCAGCAAGGTGGGATGCCTCAGCAGCACCACCAGCTTCACCACCAGTTCCAGCAGATGCCAGGAGGAGGTGGGATGATGAACTCCCCCCAGCAACAGCAGATGGTTCCTCAGGTCCAGCAGCAGTCCCAGGCCTCAAACCCCCCACAGCTCCAGCAACACCCCAACAGCCTGTCCCCTTACACCAACAGGCCTCCAGGCTCCTCACCGCACCCTCAGTCCCAAGGCAAACCAGGCCTGGGACCAGCCACACCACCTCAGCAGCAACCACCACAACAGCAGCCCAACCCTGGCCAGCCTTCTATGCCCCAGCAGCAGCAACCTCCTTCAGGGCCTCCTCCAGCGGCTGTGGAGATCGCCATGAAGATTCAACAAGTGGCAGATGCACAAAGGAAGATGGCCCTGCAGAGGCAGGCGGCGCAGGCAGCTGGCATGATGCCTCCGCACCCTCACCACCAACAGCCCCAGGGCCAGATGGGCATGGCCCACCCTGGGGTGGGCATGGTGGGGGCCCAGGGGCTGCCTCCCCAGGCTCAGGCAGCTCAGGCTGCTGCCAGGGCTCACATGGAGCAGCAACAGCAGCAGGGTATGATGGTGGGCCCTGGCCCCATGCAGCAGCAGCCCCAGCAGCCTAACCCCCAGGGCCAGCTGCCTCCACAGGTGCAGCAGCAGAGGGTTGGTCCCCCGCTTCAGATCCCCCAGCAACAGTGGGCCGGCCAGGGAATGCCACCTCAGAGGCAAGCCATGATGGGACATCCAGGCATGGTGGCACCTCAGCAGCAACAACCGCAGCAAGTGCGGCAGCAGGCTCAGGGACCTGGTGGGTTGATTGGTATGGTGCAGCAAGGTGGTACAGCTGGGGGTGGGAACCTCCCGCAGGCTGCCCTTCAGGAACTGCTGCGCACCCTTCGCTCCCCCAGCTCACCCGAGCAGCAACAGCAGGTGCTCAACATCCTCCGCTCAAACCCTCAGCTAATGGCTGCCTTTATCAAGCAGAGAGCCTCCAAGTATAAGGGGGGCCCAGGACCCCCGGGAAACCCTGGCGGGCCAGGTCCAGGCAGAGTTCCAGGAGGTATGGGTGGCCAACAGGTCAATGTGAATGCTGTGGCTGGTCAGCCAGCTATGCACATGGGTCAGGGAGTCAACATGCCCACCATGACCCAGCTACAGCAAGTACAGCAGCTACAGCAGCAACAACAGCAACAACAACCGCAGCAGCAGCAGCGTCCTATGCTTAGTAGTTTGCAGCAGCAACAGGTGGCAGCACTTCAGCAGCATCAACAGCAGCAGCATCAGCAAGGAGGGATGCCAGGCCAGCAGGCACCTAACATGGCCAACATAAACCCCCAGTTCAGAGAGCTCCTTATGAGGAGGCATCTCCAACTACAACAGCAACAACAGCAGCAACAGATTGGGAACCATGCCCAGTTCCAGCAGCAGGGCTACATGGGCCAGCCAGGCATGGCCCCCCAGCAGCCTGGTCAGGGCCAGTCTGGACTGCAGCAGCAGCCTGGAGCCCAGCCAGGGCAGCAGCAGCAGGGTTACCCCAGCACGGTGGCCCAGCAGCAGGCTGCTGCAGTGCTCCAGCAGAGGCTCCAGCATCAGCACCAACTCCAGATGCAACAACAACACCAGAATGCCATGGTGGGCCACCAGACTGCTGAGGGGGGTCCGGGTACTGGAGTAGGCGGCCCCCCTCAGCAGCCCCAGCCCCCGCAGGGCACCCCCCAGCCGCAGTCCTCCCAGGCTCTGCTCCAGCAGGCACTGCACCAGAGGCTGCTTCAACAGCAGCAGCACCTGGGTGGGGGCTCTCCTGCCCAGCACAGCAGCCCCATGAGCCCCCAGCAGCAGATGGCCCAGTCCCCTCACCTGCAGGGCCAGACGCTGTCCACATCCCTCAGCAACCAAGTGCGCTCGCCCCAGCCCTCCCCGCGACCCCAGTCCCAGCCACCACACTCTAGCCCCTCCCCGCGCATGCAGCCCCAGCCTTCCCCTCATCATATCTCCCCACAGACCCAGACGGGCTCCCCGCACCCGGGCCAGCTACCCCAGCACCACCCTGGTATGGTGGTCCCCTCTCAACAGCCGCCTCAGCAGCAGAACTCAATGGACCAGTTTGGGTCAGACCAGAATGCCATGCTGTCTCAACTCAGTGGGATGGGTGGTCTCCATGGGCCTGGAGGACCTGACATGCTGTCTGGGAACAGCCAGGACCTTGGGCAGAACATTAATCATAACACTTTAGACATGTAGCCTCGCCGTGCTTTCGGGACTGCACCTGGGACAGTGTTAGCCTTTTTTTTTACTATTAATATTATTTAATGTTTTCAATAAAAAATACATTGAAGTGAACTTCCTATGGGAGATGCAACTATAAATCAACACGTCGATTAATTAATAAATGAATGGTAAGTTATTGCTGTTAATATATTTTTTGCCAATTGTGTACAAATAGGGGGATGGTATCTCCCTTAGAGAATACGATGCAGGTAATATTTTTGGGGGTTTGGGACTATGGGAGTATTTGCCTTTTTAAGAAATGTTTAAGATTTGAAAAAATTTTAAAAATGTAAGAGCAAATAATTGAATGCAATGGACTTATTGTAATTTCTCCATAAATCAGTCATCAGTTTTAGTGATTTGGATTAATATTATTATAAATCCAAACATCATGCATATCTTTATTTTAAAAGTTTGGGTTTACTTTATTTATTTTCATTTTTTGGCAGTGTGTTGGCATATACCCTAAGACTGCTACAATTCACATAGAATATATTTTTTTTATTGAAATGGGGGTGGGGTTATTTCATTTCACTGATGTCTGGGTTGGGCTTTCAATCTGGAATAAAATGAGTGTTTTTTGTGGTTGAGGGCCTGCTGCAAGTTTCAGTGGCCAATGGAGACTACATTTGAAATGCCGAACCATTGGACATCAGTACTAGAAGGGCCAGCCCTCTCACTGACCACACATGCCCTCCCTCACCCTCAAATGTGTGAGCACTCCTGTAAGACACTTGGTGTGGGGGGGGGGGGGGGCACATACCTATATGCCTGTAAAGTTTAGAGTGTATTGGGGGGGGGGGGGGGGGGGGGGATCCGCCAATGTATAGGACATTACTGTTCTTGTAAAACAGAGGGAATAGATCCAAATGAACTGTGCTGCATAGAACTGAGGAAGGGGAGAGACGTGACCAGTCGCTCTCTGCCTCACCCTTACTTTTCCCTCTGGACTTGAGCCCAATGCACTGGTCTCCTTCTCCTGCCCCAGAATAATTGCTGTCCCTCGTCCCAAACCCAATTTATCTTTCTGCTCAGAACTTTGAGAGTTTAATTTAATATTTTTTACTGTACAAAGAACTGTGGACTCAAACTGTTTTTTTTTTATATATAATAAAATGAAAATGAAAGATGTGCTGAATAATTTTGCTTGTAGCTAGTCAAATTAGTGTATTTTTTTTATTTTTGGGGGGTTGGGGTGGATCGACCTAAGTACATGGTTCCCTGAGGAGACTGACCCCTAGTGGTGGTAAAAGGATGCACAAGTTGCTGCACATGCATTTCCAAAAAAGCTGCTAAAATGGACCAGTGAGGACACTTCTGTTACTGCTAACATGTTTTATTCCATGCTAAAATGGACCAGTGAGGACACTTCTGTTACTGCTAACATGTTTTATTCCATGCTAAAATGTTGAGGTTATATGAATCTCAAGCACAAGTAGATTTGACACTATATATATTTCTAGGCATATGGTATAGAGAAGACATTTGACATGTCATTGTGACCAAAGATACATTTTTCAACACGTGACATTTAATTTAGCTTTTACATGTGACATGCGATAAATACAACCGAGAACATTTGCTTCAGTTTACACCATTGTTGCAGTAGGATATGTGCAAGCTGATATCTCCTCTTCAGAAATGCACAAAGGCTTAGTGAGAGGGGTGGACTATCAATTGGTAATACAAGAATATGCCTTTTTGTTTTACCTGGAAGTAAAAGCAATACTTCAACGTAGCCAGCCTTCATCTTGGAATGCTGAACTTCTATCCTTCCAGGAATTCCTTCTTTCCTTTCTATTTTTGTCATAGAAATAAACATTGAATGAAATGAAGGACAAGGCTGTGCGTGATTGACAGGAGACATGCATAACTTACTGTAAACACTGAGGAAGACAGTCGACTTTATACAAATGCGTTAGAAAAAGGAGTAACTGAAATGAGACTTAAAACACATTTGGGAATGAGTGGTGTAAACTGATATCCCCTCTTTAGAAATGCACAAAGGCTTAGCGAGAGGGGTGGACTATCAAATGGTAATAGAAAACTAGAATCAGGTAGGCTCTTAATTTGAGAAGTAAAATAAAGAAAAACAACAATACTTCAACGCAGCCAGCCTTCATCTTGAAATGCTTAAACTTCTATCCCTCCAGGCATTCCTTCTCTCCTTTCTATTTCTTTGTTATAGAAATCTAACAAATTGAATGGAGGACAAGGGTGTGCATGACATACAGGACATGCACAACTTACTGTTAATACGGAGAAGACGGACGACTTAATACAAAAGCGTTAGAAAAAAGAGCAACCGAAATGAGCCTCCTAGAATAAGAGAAGTTGGAGAAGTAGTAATGTTATAAATATGACATTCAGGAGTCAACTGCTCTCTCCCTCATCCATCTTTCCTCATTCTCTCTTACTACCCATCTTTCCAGAACCAAACACAATGTGAAAATTACCACCCAATTCTCTAAGGTACAATACCTCACCAAAACCCTAGTAATTGGTATCAATTTACTCTCATAGGCTTTGTAAACATCTTTAATGACAAATTATATTGTGGTTGTTTATCTAAACATGTTCCTAAGTGGTAAATTCAACATATGGGCTGCATTTCATGTATAACCTCACATGTTCTCTAATCCTCTCTCAGAACTCTGTCCTTCAGCTCTTAAAAAACCCTTCAGCTGCCAAGGCCTCTTTGAAAGTTACGGTCAAAGAGTTGATAGTCACATAGGTCACAATCACTTTGCCAGGATTCACTTCTGCGCCACTACTGTCTGGACACTGTGTCACAACCTCTTCACCTTGCTGTTTTGTGTCATTCTCCACCACTTCCTCTGCAACCTCAACATCGGTACAGACCACTGAACCATCAGCCATGGTTTCATCTCCAACATCCACCACTGAAGTGCTATCCCTGTCAATCAGAATATGTGTCCCCATCTCTACCCTGTCAATAAAATAATCTGTCCCCAACCCCTCTACCCTCTCAATAGCATTAGCTGTGCCTAACCTTTCTACCCTGTCAATCAAGGTATCTGTCCCCAATTCCACTTCTGTGTCACTGTCCACTAACCTATTGCTAATGTTAAGGTCTTCTGGACCCTCTGCAGAAACACAGCTCTCTGATTGATCAGTCCTATCCATTTGTTCCTGTCCAGTTTCAGAGGTCCCACCCTCTGACCTATACCCTGCCCCTGTCACCCTCAACAAGGCCCCACGCCCCAATGTCTCATCTCCAGAGCCCAGTGTGGAACCACAACTCTCCACTCTGTCAGTCGTCGACTCCACCTCCTGCTCCATCATGGGATAGCTGCACTCTGACCGGCTATGCCCTTAAGAGAGAAAGACACAGGAAATGAGATCAATATACCACGAATAGGACCAATCCTGACCTTCAAACCGAGATAAAAAATAGATGATTAAATGTTTGATAGAAAACAAACTGAATAGACTGTTTTCACGTGTGTCTGTTGTTAACTCTGATTCCGGTCTCTCCTCTGCGCCTTGCCATTCATGCTCCATGGGGTCCTGTATGCGGGTCAGTGGTTGAAGGGAATTGTTGTCAGACACAGGTTTGGACACCCTCTGCTTGTTCTTGCGTCTTGCCAGGCGGGGGTAGACGCTCCCTCCTTCCCCCGCCCTGTATGGCAGACTGCCCTGGTCCAGCTCGGAGCCCATGGAGCGGGTAAGGGAGAGGCGCAGACGAGGGGTATCTGGGACTTTGTGTGCACTACGGAGGTCCATGGCATAGATATTCTGTAGGAGAAGAGAAGACTAAAGCCGATGTCACACGTAGCAATCTGGACGCAATTTCTGTTGATTGCAACAAAGTGGCATCAGTGATGCTCAGTGTGTCACCCCTTAAATTGCCTGCAACATGGTTGAAATCAATCCTATGTCACGCAACTGACTGTATGCAATGTCCAATCAGGGTGCAGAAAAACGTTTACATGAGTGGTCATATCGTTCCGTTCGGAACTCCGACCCAGTACGCTAATGGTCAATCTTCAAAAAGGGCTTTAGTCTTTGAGATACCGCTACCCGAGGTATAACAAAGCACAACCATGTTTGTCCATATCTCTAAGGTCTTCCATACAATTCCTTCGATAAGTATTCAGACCCCTTAACTTCTTCCACATTTTGTTACAGCCTTATTCTAAAATGTATTAAAGAAAGAAAATCCTCAGCAATCTACACACAATACCCAATAATGACAAAGCGAAAACAGGTTTTTAGAAATGTTTGCAAAAAATAAAAACAGAAATACCCTAAGTATTCAGACCCTTTTCTATCTGACTCAAAATTGAGCTCAGGTGCATCCTGTTTCCATTGATCATCCATGAGATGTTTCTGCAACATCATTGGAGTCCACATGTGGTAAATTCAATTGATTTGACTGGCACACACCTGTCTATATAAAAGGTCCCACAGTTGACAGTGCATGTCAGAGCAAAAACCAAGCCATGAGGTCGAAGGAATTGTCCATAGAACTCCGAGACAGGGTTGTGTCGAGCAACAGATCTGGGGAAGGGTACCAAAGGTCCCCAAGAACAGAGTGGCCTCCATTCTTCTTAAATGGAAGAAGTTTAGAACCACCAATACTCTTTCTAGAGCTGGCAACCCAGCCAAACTGAGCAATCGGGGGAGAATGTCCTTGGTCAGAGAGGTGACCAAGAAGCCGATGGTTACTCTGACAGAGCTCCAGAGTTACTCTGTGGAGATGGGAGAACCTTTCGGAAGGACAACAGTAAAAGGCACATGACAGCCCACTTGAAGTTTGCCAAAAGGCACCTAAAGAGTCTTAGACCATGGGAAACAAGATTCTCTGGTCTGATGAAACAAATATTGAACTATTTGGCCTGAATGCCAAGCGTCACATCTGGACAACACCTAGCACGATGAAAACAGAGCGGTCAGGAACCTCAGACTTGGGCGAAGGTTCATCTTCCAACAGGACAACGACCTAAAACACACAGCCAAAACAACCCAGTATTGGCTTCGGGACAAGTCTCAATGTCTCAGCCAGAGCCCGGACTTGAACCAGATCGAACATCTCGGGAGAGACCTGAAAATAGCTGTGTAGCGACGCTCCCCATCCAACCTGACAGAGCTTGCGAGGATCTGCAGAGAAGAATGGGAGAAATTCCCTCAATTTTTAATCTCACCTTTATTTAACCAGGTAGGCCAGCTGAGAGCAAGTTCTCATTTACAACTGGCCAAGATAAAGCAAAGCAGTGTGAATAAACAAACGTACAGTCAATAACACAATAGAAAAGCCTATATACAGTGTGTGCAAATTAAGTAAGATTAGTGAGGTAAGGCAATAAATAGGCCATAGTGGCAAAATAATTACAATATAGCAATTAAACACTGGAGTGATAGATGAGTAGAGGATGAATGTGCAAGAAGAGATATTGGGGTGCAAAGGAGCAAAAAAACTAAAACAATATGGGGATGAGGTAGTTGGGTGGGATATTTACAGATGGGCTATGTACAGGTGCTCTGACAGCTGATGCTTAAAGTTAGTGAGGAGGATATGAGCCTCCAGCTTCAGTGATTTTTCCAATTAGTTCCAGTCATTGGCAGCAGAGAACTGGAAGGAAAGGTGGCCAAAGGAGGAGTTGGCTTTGGGGGTGACCAGTGAAATATACCTGTTGGAGCGCATACTACGGGTGCGTGCGGCTATGGTGACCAGTGAGGTGAGATAGGGTGGGGCTTTACCTAGCAAAGACTTATAGATGACCTGGAGCCAGTGGGTTTGGCGACAAATGTGAAGCGAGGGCCAGCTAACGAGAGCATACAGGTCGCAGTGGTGGGTAGTATATATGGCTTTGGTGACAAAACAGATGGCACTGTGATAGACTGCATCCAATTTGCTGAGTAGAGTGTTGGAGGTTATTTTGTAAATGACATCTCCGAAGTCAAGGATCGGTAGGATAGTCAGTTTTACGAGGGTATGTTTGGCAGCATGAGTGAAAGATGCTTTGTTTTGCGAAATAGGAAGCTAATTCTAGATGCTTGATGTGAGTCTGAAAGGAGAGTTTACAGTCTAACCAGACACCTAGGTATTTGTAGTTGTCCACATATTCTAAGTCAGATCCGTCCAGAGTAGAGATGCTAGACGGGCGGGCAGTTGCTGGCAGCGATCGGTTGAAGAGCATGCATTTAGTTTTACTTGCATTTAAGAGCAGTTGAAGGCCACGGAAGGAGAGTTGTATGGCATTGGAACTCATCTGGAGGTTTGTTAACACAGTGTTCAAAGGGCCAGAAGTATACAGAATGGTGTCATCTGCATGGAAGTGGATCAGAGAATCACCAACAGTAAGAGCGACATCATTGATGTTTTCAGAGAAAAGAGTTGACCCGAGAATTGAATCCTTTGCACCCCCATAGAGACGGCCAGAGGTCCGGACAACAGGCCCTCCGATTTGACACACTGAACTTTGTCTGAGAAGTAGTTGGTGAACCAGAAATACAGGTGTGCCAAGCTTGTTGCGTCATATCCAAGACGAATCACTGCCAAAGGTGCTTCAACAAAGTACTGAGTACAGGGTCTGAATACTATTTTTTTTATTAGCAAAAATGTCTAAAAAAACATTTTTGCTTTGTCATTATGGGGTAATGTGTGTAGATTGATGAGATGGAAAAAACGGTTTAATAAATTTCAGAAAAAGGCTGTAACCTAACAAAATGTGGAAAAAGTCAAGGGGTCTGAATACTTTTTGAAGGCACTGTATATGAAATGGATGGTTGTGTAAAAATATTTTACTGCAAAAGTAGTTACATTTATAGATGTTGGGACACACCCCCTAAACTCAAACAGGACAGAATAATGCCTGGCTGGAGGGATGGTGGGCCACAAGCTTATTTAACCCAATATTGCAAGCTCTGATATTGCTCAAATATGGAATATGAGCAGTCAATTGTCTGCCCTACATACAAAAAAAACCATTAGGACATTTGACTCCAAATCCATTTTCAAACACATTCATCCACAAAGACCATTGAGGTTTTCCAATGCCTCGCAAAGAAGGGCACCTATTGGTAGATGGGTAAACATCGTGGATGGTGTTTCATCACACCGAGTCACTACAAATATAGAGTAGTCCTTCCTAACTCAGTTGCCGAAGAGGAAGGAAACCGCTCAGGGATTTCATCATGAGGCCAATGGTGACTTTAAAAGAGTTTGAGTTTTACTTAATCTTGAAATCGAGTTCTTACTATGCTATAAGTAGTAAGACAAAATAATAATTTTTAACTATGAAACCACCCAAGTCCCGTCTTGGCCACTGCAGGCAGTGATTGGCCCCTCCCCAGAGGGTATAATACGCACTGCCCTGCCGGAGAGTGTTACTCTTGCCTTATTCAGCAACTGCTGTTTATCAAAGCCACCATTCGTATCATCTGTAAATTCATCTATACTTATTTTTCGTCTAAACTGCTCAATTTCAGACGGCCTACAACTTCGACCGAGCGGCGAAAAACATACAGTACCAGTCAAAAGTTTGGACAAACCTACTCATATGGAATCATATAGTAAACAAAAAAGTGTTAAACAAATTTAAATATATTTGAGATTCTTCAAAGTAGCCACTATTTGCCTTGATGACATCTTTGCACACTCAGGGCATTCTCTCAACCAGCTTCATGAGGTAGTCACCGGGAATGCATTTAAATTAACAGGTGTGCCTTGTTAAAAGTTAATTTATGGAATTTCGTTCCAATCAGTTGTGTTGTGACAGGGTAGGGTGGTATACATAAGATTTGCTAAAAATTTGCTAAAAATCAAAGTCCCTTTTATGTCAAGAACAGCTCAAATAAGCAAGCAGAAATGACAGTCCATCATTACTTTAAGACATGAAGGTCAGTCAGTGCAGACAATTTCAAGAACTTTGAAAGTTTCTTCAAGTGCAATTGCAAAAACCATCAAGTGCTATGATGAAACTGGCTCTCATGAGGACCGCCACACAAAAGGAAGACCCAGAATTACCCCTGCTGCAGAGGATAAGTTCATTAGAGTTAACTGCACCTCAGATGGCAGCCCAAATAAATGATTCAAATAACAGACACATCTCAACATCAACTGCTCAGAAGAGACTGCTTGAATCAGGCCTTCGTCGGTGAATTGCTGCAAAGAAACAACTACTAAAGGACACCAATAAGAAGAAGAGAATATTTTGGGTCAAAAAACACTAGCAATGGACATTAGACCAGTGGAAATCTGTCCTTTGGACTGATGAGTACACATTTGAGATTTTTGTTCCAATTGCTGTGGCTTTGTGAGACGCAGAGTAGGTGAATGTGTGGTGCATGTGTGGTGCCCACTGTGAAGCACGGAGGAGGTGGTGTGATGGTGCTTTGCTGGTGACACTGTCTGTGATTTATTTAGAATTCAAGGCACACTTAACCAGCATGGCTATCACAGCATTCTGCAGCGATACACCATCCCATCTGGTTTGCGCTTAGTGGGACTATCATTTGTTTTTCAACAGGACAATGACCCAACACACCTCCAGACTGTATAAGGGCTATTTGACCAAGAAGGAGAGTGATGGAGAGCTGCATCAGATGACCTGGCCTCCACAATTACCCGACCTCAACCCAATTGAGATGGTTTGGGATGAGTTGGACTGCAGTGACGGAAAAGCAGCCAACAAGTGCTCAGCATATGTGGGACCTCCTTCAAGATTGTTGGAAAAGCATTCCAGGTGAAGCTGGTGGAGAGAATGCCAAGAGTGTGCAAAGCTGTCATCAAGGCAAAGGGTGGCTACTTTTAAGAATCAAAAATGTATTTTGATTTGTTAAACACTTTTTTGGTTACTACATGATTCCATATGTGTTATTTCATAGTTTGATGTCTTCACTATTATTCTACAATGTAAAAAATAGTCAAAACAAAGAAAAACCCTTGAATGAGTCGGTGTGTTCAAACTTTTGACTGGTACTGTATATTTTGTTATTTTCTTTAGATTCCTTCAACATCGGTCCGTTTAGTAGCCTGAGTCAGCTAGCTTGCTAGCCACTCTTAGCTAGTGGTCCTTCTAGCTAGCTAGCTAATGCGTCACACTTGCAGGAGACCAAAGATTCTGGGGTCATTATTTAATAATGGCCTCCCCAATCACACTCAAAGAGTGTTCTTAAGCTTTGAGTAAAGGTACCAGACGGATTCCATTAGGTTTTTCTGAGTTTGAATGATTTTTCTCCTCAGGCCGAGATGACGTTCTCTGCCAGGATAAAATAGTAATTCAAGTGCAAGGCACACATGTCGGGGAGGGACGGTCACAGAGACTACGCCCGATGGCTTGGAACAGAGCACGGAGGTGGCTCTTACAGACCCCTTCTTCTGTATCCACTGCTCCGGGGTTCCCCTGCCTTCCCTCCACCACCCAGCTCCCGGGAGCCTACGGACGAGTGGGTGAGGAGCAGCTCTCCAATACTCGACAGAGCCTCCACACCTCTGCCCTTCCCCAACCTGCTGCTTATTTCGAGGATGCAGCACACCTGGAGCTGAGAGACTTCCATGCCAGTCAGTGGGATGCCTATGGAGATCCTGGCTCAGATGAAAGGGCTCAGATTGAGGGTGACGATCTCTGACAAGGACCCTTACAACAAGGAGTTCATGGAGGTCCTGGGCAGGGCTGTGACTAAGCTAGGCCTGTCTTGGCCAGATCCACAACCAGCCCCTGAAACCATACTGGCAGGGGCTTACTTCCCACCGTCAGTCACCCAGTCTCTGGCATGATAGCCAGCCCCGCCCTAGACCCCTCCCCCTGTTCTCAGATGTCAGGAATGAGGTGAGGCAATCCTGGGAGAATCCACAACAGACAAGCTCTCCCAACCAGAGCTTCGACACAGAGCCTCAGCTGGGATATATATCCATGCCCCTGCTCAAAGAAACCATAGCCTCACACCTCTCAGCAGTCTCTGCGGCAGTGAAGCCGCAGCTATCATCCAGTCTTACAAGGCAGCCGGCCAAGTCAGCAGCCACGTTAAACACCATGGCCATCGTCCAGGCCTACCAGGCCCGGGACAGGGAACAGCAGGCTACTGCAGAGATGTACGTTGAGCTCAGGAAGGCGACAGACTTCGCTCTACACATGACAAGGTGTGCTGCCCAGGACACGGGCAGAATCCTGGGATTCTCGGTCGTGGTACAATGTCACTTGTGGCTCAACCTCACCCAAATGTCAGAAAGGGAGAAGAACGTGCTGCTAAATGCTCCTGTCACAGTATCTGGGCTCTTCGGGCCTATCAAAAATATAAATCGTCAAACTGCACAGCAGCCTCTGCCTGTAGCCCAGTTAGCTATTCCAAATCAAATGACAGCCCTGCCCTCTCTAATAGAAAGAGCAGACCTGTCCAGCAGACTGAGTGTATGGAAACATGCATGCGCAGCTCCCCCTTGTGTACTGAATACAATTTGGAAGGGTTACGCGTTGCAGTTCGCTGGTGTCACACCCACGACAGTTTCAGCTCAAGTGGCCCCTATTCTAGAACAGGAAATAACCTCCCTTGGAGGAAAAGGAGCTATTCGCCCAGTTATGGAAGCAGACAAAAACACGGGTCATTATCAGAGATATTTTCGAGTGCCAAAGAAAGGCAGTGGCATGAGACTGATCTTAGATTTGAGGGTGTTGAACAAATCATTACGAAAACTACCTTTTCGCATGTTAACACACCGCTGTCTATTCAAAGTAGTCAGACAGACAGGATACGGATATTGTGCTATCTAGACGACTGTCTTATAATAGCGAAGTCGAGAGAATTGGTCGAGACACACACCAGGATAGTGATAAATCATGTCCATAATCTGGGTTTCCTGATAAACTGTGAAAATAGTTGTCTCACTCTTCGCCAATCACTGCCTGCTAGGGCCAAGACAGGACTTGGTTTCAAAGCAGAAAATTATTCAGTGGTGCTGTCTAGTGACAGCTTATAGCAAAGTCAGAACTCCCGTTCTTCATTCATAAAACCAGGGTTGTAGTACAACCCAAATATTCCAAAACATACAACCTGTTTGCAATAAGGCACTAAAGTAACCCTGCACAATTTTGGGCAATGAAATGTACTTTATGTCCAGTCTACTTTCCAATAGACACTGGGAGACAAATGCACCTTTCAGCAGGAGAATAACCTAAAACACACGGCCAAATATACACTGGAGTTGCTTACCAATAAAACACTGAATGTTCCTCAGTGGCATAGTTACAGTTTTGTCTTAAATCGGCTTGAAAATCTATGGCAAAACTTGAAAATGGCTGTCTAGCATTATTCAACAACCAACTTGACAGAGCTTGAAGAACTAAACAAACAAAAGAAAAGTGCTAATCCAGGTGTGCAAAGCTCTTAAAGACTCACAGCTGTAATCACTGCCAAAAGAGATTCTAACATGTATTGACTGTGTCAATACTTATGTAAATGAGATATTTCTGTATTTTTCCCCCAATATATTTGCAACAATTTCAAAAAACATGTTTTCACATTGTCATTATGGGGTAGATATGTGAGAGAAAAAAAAAATATTTAATCCATTTTGAATTCAGGTTGTAACACAACAAAATGTTGAATAAGTCAAGGGGTATGAATACTTTCTGAAGCCACTGTATAAAAAGGCAGCAGACTGCTTGGGATGGCAACACCACAAGCCTATGAGTGTCAATGAGGCAACTGGGAGGCTCCAATGAAAGAGAATCATCCAACCCTGGACTCCTCACTGTACTATAACTTGCACCTCCAGGATTGGGCTCTTAAGTCACATCCTTATAATGTAGAAGTGAGCTTTGATTCATTGCTAGTACAATACGTCTGCCTGAATCGAACATGACCTTCCTCTGGCTCACTGCATTTGTGATGCACATTGGGATCTTTCCTGTGCACTCTTATACTGTTCAGGGTGAGCTGGCACATTGCTTCATCCAGATCATGTCTGCCCGGGAGTTGCTGTATATGTTGACTTGGTGACATTATGGTGTATGGGGAGAATACAACCACACATGACAAGTGCATAAGGTATTCACTACAATAAACCAACACAATCTGACACTCATTGACAAGAAATGCCATCAACTTAGTGGGCATGTCATAGGAATTGCAGTGATAGGCCCACTCCACCACCAGTCCTCTCCTCAGGCAGTTACTAGAGACAGAGACACCATGGAACTGGACTGCCACATGTCAGGAGGCCATTGGAAATTGATGGCATGCATTGCCCTCATACATATTTTGCTACCAACCATGGCTGACCAGCCCATGTGACACCTTAAATGGGCTGCATTGTAAAGAATGAGCTCTCATGCTGGGGTGACATATGCATTGGTCTGGAAAACTGTGCAGTAATTCCAACATACAGTTGAAGTCAGAAGTATACATACACCTTAGCCAAATACATTTAAACTCAGTTTTTCACAATTCCTGACATTTAATCCTAGTAAAAATGATCTGTCTTAGGTCAGTTAGGATCACCACTTTATTTTTAAAATGTGAAATGTCAGAATAATAGTAGAGGGAATGATTTATTTATTTAATCGCATTCCCAGTGGGTCAGAAGTTTACATACACTCAATTAATATTTGGTAGCATTGTCTTTTAATTTGTTTAACTTGGGTCAAACGTTTCGGGTAGCCTTCCACAAGCTTCCCACAATAAGTTGGGTGAATTTTGACCCATTCCTCCTGACAGAGCTGGTGTAACTGAGTCAGGTTTTTAGGCCTTCTTTTTTCAGTTCTGCCCACAAAGTTTCGATAGGATTGAGGTCAGGGCTTTGTGATGGCCACTCCAACACCTTGACTTCGTTGTCCTTAAGTGACAACTTTGGAAGTATGCTTGGGGTCATTGTCCATTTGGAAGACCCATTTGCGACCAAGCTTAAACTTCCTGACTGATGTCTTGAGATGTTGCTTCAATTTATCCACATCATTTTTCTGCCTCATGATGTTATCTACTTTGTGACGGGCACCAGTCCCTCCTGCAGCAAAGCACCCCCACAACATGATGCTGCCATCCCCGTGCTTCACGGTTGGGATGGTGTTCTTCGGCTTGCAAGCCTCCCCCTTTTTCCTCCAAACATAACGATGGTTATTATGGCCAAACAGTTCTATTTTTGTTTCATCAGACCAGAGGACATTTCTCCAAAAAGTACAATCTTTGTCCCCATGTGCAGTTGCAAACTGGCTTTTTTATGGCAGTTTTGGACCAGTGGCTTCTTCATTGCTGAGCAGCGTTTCAGGTTATGTCGATATAGGACTCGTTTTACTGTGGATATAGATACCTTTGTACCTGTTTCCTCCAGCATCTTCACAAGGTCCTTTCCTGTTGTTCTAGGATTGATTTGTACTTTTCGCACCAAAGTACGTTCATCTCTAGGAGACAGAATGCGTCTCCTTCCTGAGCGGTATGACGGCTGCGTGGTCCCATGGTGTTTACTTGCGTACTATTGTTTGTACAGATGAACATGCATTTGGAAATTGCTCCCAAGGATGAACCAGACTTGTGGAGGTCTACAATTTTTTTTCTGAGGTATTGGATGATTTCTTTTGATTTTCCCATGATGTCAAGCAAAGAGGCACTGAGTTTGAAGGTAGGCCTTGAAATAAATACACCTCCAATTGACTCAAATTATGTCAATTAGCCTATCAGAAGCTTGGTTGACATCATTTTCGAGTCTTCTAGGGTATGATGCTACAAGTTTGGCACACCTGTATTTGGGGAGTTTCTCCCACTCTTCACTGCAGATCCTCTCAAGCTCTGTCAGGTTGGATGGAGAGCATCGCTGCACAGCTATTTTCTGAGTAGTGGCTTCCATCTGGCCACTCTACCATAAATGCCTGATTGGAAGAGTGCTGCAGAGATGGTTGTCCTTCTGGAAGGTTCTCCCATCTCCACAGAGGAACTCTGGAGCTCTGTCAGAGTGACCATCGGCTTCTTGGTCACCTCCCTGACCAAGGCCCTTCTCCCCCGATTGCTCAGTTTGGCCAGGCGGCCAGCTCTAGGAAGAGTCTTGGTAGTTCCAAACTTCTTCCATTTAAGAATAATGGAAGCCACTGTGTTCTTGGGGACCTTGAATGCTGCAGACATTTTTTTGTGTACCCTTCCCCAGAACTGTGCCTCGACACAATCCTGTCTTTGAGTTCTACGGACAATTCCTTTGACCTCATGGCTTGGATTTTTCTCTGACATGCACTGTCAACTGTGGGAACTCATATAAACAGGTGTGTGCCTTTCCAAATCATATCCAATCAATTGAATTTACCACAAGTGGACTCCAATCAAGTTGTAGAAACATCTCACAGATGATCAATGGAATCAGGATGCACCTGAGAAAAATGTCTAGTCTCATAGCAAAGGTTCTGAAAACGTAGGTAAATAAGGTATCTGTTTTTTATTTTTAATACATTTGCAAACATTTCTAAAAACCTGTTTTCGCTTTGTCATTATGGGGTATGTGTGTAGATTGATTAGGAAATGTTTTTATTTCATCCATTTTAGAATAAGGTTGTGACGTAACAAAATGTTGAAAAAGTCAAGGGATCTGAATGCTTTCCGAATGCACTGTATATCGATGTTCTTACAATTAGCAAACATTTGGATTATCAAATAATTTATGTAACTGTGATGTTTCACAAGATTGGACGTTGCATGCAATTTCAATTGCGTTTGAATTGCTTCATGTCTCAGCAAAGTTGCTTGAGATGACACATAAATTGCTTCGTGTGATGCAGGCTTAAGATAATAGTATATTAAATTAAGTATTGTCATTTGTGTAATTGCTATGTTAATGTAAGGGACATAGAAATGTATTAAGAAAGTGGATGTTCTGAACAAGGAGAAAGGTAAGCGCTGTACCCGCAAGACGAGTCTCCGTGGTCTGAGTCCTTTCCTGCGGTATGCCAGGGCTCGGTCCTTCTCCTCCCTGATAAGACACAGAGAATATGAACTTGCAATGGCTAGAGAAGAAGTAGTATGCAGTATTCATACTAACAGCCCTCTCAGTACTACTCACTTCTCTTCATAAGCCAGCACCAGGCGTGGGTCCAGTATGTGGTCCTCTGGTTCCCAGGTGCTGTACCTGTAAAACAATCACACTCTATAAGCACTGTTTATGCAGGTTCATCATGGCATGATCCCCTTGAATAAGGCAAGGAGGTACAATGACAGGAGTTGTTATAGAATCATATGGGAACTTTCAATGAATTTATGTATAGAGACTGCAAGCGGTTATTCCTTACCTTTTAAAACCCTGGCATATTGTAAATTGTCAATAGATATCATTACAAATACACCAAATCAATCACCAGACACTTTTAAATGTCAACCTCTATTGCGCAAGTGAGTCGTTCTGGAATTTGTTATGTTTTTCCCACTTGTCTTGACTCCTGAGGGGTATACTACGTAGCGGGATAGAGGAGTTAGCAAGCTAACTTTGGTCAATTCTGAGTTCAACTCTGGATAAATGTTGACACGAAGGTGGCTCACCTTTTAGCCAGGTAAATTTGTATGGCAACAAATACTTTAGCTCTAACCTGCTCTGGGGCAGGCTAAATTCACTTTATCCTAAATGAAGTGCTTGAGCTGAGAGTTGAGGACCAATCAAATCAGATCCCCTCCCTCTCGCAAAAAGCGCGTCATCATCCCCTTCATTCTCTGAAACCACTTAAGACGGCTGGTTAAATATTTTATTGTGTTAATAATATTCAAATACCCTACAGTATCGCACTACACATTTACTAATGTGTAGTGAGAATTTGAAACGTCACACACAGTACAATTTTCATATGACTTAATACAATAATTTTATCGATAGGTGTGTGTGGGGGGGGAAGGTGCTCGTGCACACAAAGACAGTCTTAACAATTGTGTAATAAAAAGACACCACTTCTAATAACCCATTTCACACCATAGCCTGCTGAATTTGCAGGATAAGTTATTTCATTTCAGCAAAAAACTAAAATGTGGCACAGACTTGCTGGATTGCTGTTTCAGCATTTTATCAATGAAGATTTCTGCATTCGACTAGCCATGTGCGACATGCAAGCGCAGTTACAAACCTGGCTGGAGTTAGCGGCAGCTGAAGAATCTAAATGCATGGTCGTAACATGGATGAAGCCTGAGCTGGAATATGAAGCTTAGTGAAGCTAGCTAGCTTTAGAAAATCCTGAGTAGATCTAGCTAGCGTCGTAGTATACCCCTCTATTTCTATTGAAAGTGTTGGTAAACAAGGGTACCCTTCAGTTTTAGATGCGTGCGGAATCGGATTAACGCTGGATCTGGACGGACTCTTCACATTACGAAAATGCACCAAATGGCGTACGGTGGTTGCCAGTTCTCCTGTCAGTGTACTTCCTTGATTAAGGAAATCGGAATTAGGGGTGTTAAATATAAGAGGCACTTTAACCAATGATATGAGGTTTTTACTAAGACATCAGAAGCAGAGGGAACATTACAGTGTCTTCAGAAAGTATTCCCACCCCTTGACTTATTCCACATTTTGTTGTGTTACAGCCTTATTCAAAACGGATTAAACATATTTTCTCACCCATCTACACACAATACCCCACAATGACAAAGCGAAAACATGTTTTAGACATTTTGCCAATTTATTGAAAATTAACTACAGAAATATCTCATTTACATAAGTATTCAACCCCCGGATTTAATACATGTTAGAATCAGCTTTTGCATCGATTTCAGCTGTGAGTCTTTCTGGGTAAGTCTCTAAGAGCTTTCCACACCTGGATTGTGAAGAATTTGCACATGATTGTTTTCAAAATTCTTCAAGTTCTGTCAAATTGGTTGTTGATCATTGCTAGACAACCATTTTCAGATCTTGCTATAGATTTAAGTCACAACTGTAACTCTGCCACTCACCGTCTTCTTGGTAAGCAACTCCAGTGTAGATTTGGCCTTGTGTTTTAGGTTATTGTCTTGCTGAAAGGTGAATTCATCTCCCAGTGTCTGGTGGAAAGCAGACTGAACCAGGTTTTCCTCTAGGATTTTACATGTGCTTAGTAGCTCCATTCCGTTTATTTTTTAATCCTGAAAAACTCCCCAGTCCTTAACGATTACAAGCATACACATAACATGATGCAGCCACCCCTATGTTTGGAAATATGGAGAGTGGTACTCATTAATGTGTTGTATTGGATTTTCCCCAAACATAACATTTTGTATTCCGGACAAAAAGTTAATTGCTTTGCCACATTTTTTTGCAGTATTTTACTCTGTACAGGCTTCCTTCTTTTAACTCTGTCAATTAGGTTAGTATTGTGGAGTAACTACAATGTTGTGGATCTATCCTTAGTTTTCTCCTATCACAGCCATTAAAATGTTTTAAAGTCACCATTGGTATCATGGTGAAATCCCCCAGCGATTTCCTTACTCTCCAGCAACTGAGTTAGGAAGGACACCTACATTTTGTTTTACCCATCTACCAATAGGCCTCTTGGCGAGGCATTGGAAAACCTCCCTGGTCTTTGTGGTTTAATGTGTTTGACATTCACTGCTCAACTGAGGGACCTTACAGATAGTTGTATGTGTAGGGTACAAAGATGAGGTAGTCATAAAAAAATCATGTTCAACACTATTATTGCACACAGAGTGAGTCCAAGCAACTTATTATGTGACTTGTTAAGCAAATGTTTACTCCTTACCTTATTTAGGCTTACTATAACAAAAGGGTTGAATACTTATTGACACAAGACATTTCTGCTTTTCATTTGTAATTCATTTGTAAATATTTCAAAAAATATAATTCTACTTTGACATTATGGGGTATTGTGTGTAGTAGGCCAGTGACCAAACAAATCTACATTTAATCAATATTAAATTCAGGCTGTAACACAACAAAATATGGAAAACGTCAATGGGTGGAAATCATTTCTGAAGGCACTATATGTACCCAGGTCATACATACATGACTCATACAGATTTGTATTGCATTCACTAATTAATAAGAAGAGTACTTACTTTGGTGGCCATCCCTGCCACTTCAATAAGTATTCCACATTACCCTAAGAAGCAAAAGAGAAAGGCACATTTAGCAAGAGAGCAAATAACACAATTAGTACTCTTTGTACGGTAGTTCAAGGAGCATAAAAAGATGACTGTCGCTTTAAAGGGTCGGTGTCGAGCTCATTGGGGTAATTTTATTTTCAAATGGAGATTGTACGAGATGACGTCAATGTAAAGGCCTCGAACTCTACTATTGTGATGACGTGATCGCACATGGATGGGTTTTATGCAAAATAATTTTCTTGAGCGTCAAAAAGCGATGGAAATAGGTAGGACTTTACATGTAAACAACTCGTATTGCGCAACGTGCTGCACAGCGAAGGTCTCCGCTTTGGACCACCCATTGATAATATAATTGTATGGTGTGCGTGTATAGAATACTCAATACATAGAATGAAACATTACTGTATTATAATCTTCCATTTTCAAACCAACTTTACAAAATAAAGCATAAGTAAATGCATAGTAAGATTCACACCATACAAAACAAAAACATAGGCTCATTGTGATGATCATACTACAGCAACATAATAGGACAATATTGAATGGATCATGCGAGGTGTAACATTACACAGCAGTTTTTTTTCACCCAGATACCCCAATCCATCTTCCCGTCCTCTGTTCTCCTCCTGTTGGCGTAACGTACAAATAAACTGCGTAGCTCACACACATTGGCCGCGCGGACAATCCCACCAGTGATACCCCACGATGAGACCCGATTTTGCTAAACACACCCCTTTTATATTTTACTACTTGAGGTAGTAGTCTGTATCCAGAACATACAACATACACAAACCAAGGAAAACGAAAAGATTCCACAATCTCTTTATTGAAAATTATGCAGCCTATAGGCAACATTATGTGCAGAAAAAATATATTTTAAACTTTTTGCGTGTTAGAATTAGCAGCTTTCACCGAGCAGAATGACAATATTAATGTCTAGCGTAAACTACGGAAAGTGCGTAGCAATACTTTTGTGTAATGGCTGATATATACTCTGTAAGAGTACAGGTAGTACATTGGCTGTTAAAACCATAAGACACCAATGATAGGTAGACTACATTTCTATTCGGAAGCACGGCTACATTGCTTACCTTTCTGACTCTCTTCTTGGTTATTGATTCAACTGCAAACACTTGTTCGCCTATAGATGACAGTTCCATCGCTCCTAGGCTGCTTGTCGCACGCTCAAAACAGGGAACGCGAAATGTTTCTCGTTCTTTCCAAGAAAAATACCCCCCAAATCCCCAAAACTCCCTGCAGCGGCTAAAACAAGCTTTTTGCCTACTCTACAACCCTTTTCTATTATCGGAGTCTTTGTCACTTGCTCACATGCACGTATTAGATAGTTGAGCGGTATTTTAGGTTATCTTTCTGAGTTTTAAAAATCTGCGACACATCACTGCCTGGCGCGTGCTTTAGTCAAGCGCGCTCCCTCTGACTCTGGTACGATGCGCCGAGCCCCCAATAATGGGCAGAGAAGAGGCTAAGCGAGAGGGTTTACTTCGCCCAAAATCTGTCCCACGAAAATAGGATCACGAACTGAGTAATTTTTGCTAATTTGCTACGTGATGATTATTTGATAGAATAGAACTTTCGTAATGTTTAGGTTGTTGCGAATGCACTGATATAAGTGGACACGTGGTATTTCGTCAACTGAAAAAACCTACTTTATATTGGAGTTGACACGCGTATCTGCCCTCTCATTGGTTAGAATGGTCCCACCTGATCGCGCCTTCTCTCGCTGCCTTCCATATTTGAGGACATGTATTTCCATTGTTAGAATGGCCACTCGACTATCTTGTCAATATAATTGATCATCTTTGGCATGCCCGGGTCTTTCACTATTACGAAACACATTATTTCAAGAATATGTGTATTATTCTATAATCACTGCGTTTTATGGGTTGTTTTCTTTAAATACTATTGAGGAACATCTGTCCTATTTTTGGCACATGACTGTTTTCCATATTGTTAAAATATCCAGGATAATTATCTAATGTCAACACAATTCCAGGTCCCATGTGATGCTAGGCTATCTGCTATCAAGCTACGTACATGCCTCTATCCCGAATTAATAGGAAAGATAGGCACCGTCTCATTTCATAATTTTAGTACCTATTTTATTTCCCTATTCATATGGAATTGATGCATAAACTGTAACTTGATCCACACAACAGATGGCATGAAACAGGCTCATCTCAACATTGAACCAACAGAGAACGTGCTTTAAATCTCTTTAAACAATTGGGGATCTGATATCCAGAAGATGTCTGTGCACCTATTTGTGTGATGGTTAGGAAATTATATAGTATATTGCAAGAATCTGGGACTGGGACAGTGTAGTTTTATGTAACAGTTGAATGGACAGGAAAGATCTGAATTGGAAATGAAAGCCTTCTGCAGTTTGGTTGGGGAATGTCTACACCTCCATCTGTGTGCATAAATGGTTCCAAATATGGCACTCCGGCCATTAATTACACAGCAAGGGGCTTCTAAAATAACTAAAAGAAGACATATTTCTTCTACAGTACATGTAACCAAAAACCAAACAAGATAAGTACAAGATTGGAAAAACGACAATGGTTTCTAAAGGAAATAGGATTATGTTTTTCAACCAAAATATGTAGAGCCTTATTTAATAATAATTTGATTGATAACACAAATAATTTTCTTACACAGACTTGCCCCAACCACACTCTTATCGTAGGGTAATTTGATAGAATGTTTATTTCATTTCTCCATGTGCAACACACAGTGGTGACCCGCCATATCGGGCTGGCCCACCAGTTTTTTGTGTGTGCCTGTTTTGCATGTTATTTTGGCCTCAATATGTGTCACATATCAGTTTGCAAACAATGTTAAAAAAAACTAAAAAAACAAAAAACAATATAATTGAGTTAATAAAGCCACATACAAACATGGTCTTTTTTTTTGCTTTTTTGAATAAGGCAGCTCCAAAATGCAGGTGTTTCAGCCTAACTCAGTGCTTTCTGTGGTGGTGGGGCAGCCAGCGAAAATACAGAGCGTAGGGGTTGGTAATGTTCTCTAGTTGCACCATGATTGGCTCAGGTCATTGGCCACAGTTACAATTACGTCAAATCACGTCATATCTGCAGTAGCTTTGATTGGACTGATAATGTTTACATCATATTTCAAAATCTTAGCTAGCAAGCTAGCAGTCATCATCATGAATCAAGTTGACAATCTACTGGTAAATCCTTTTCAATCCTTGTCATATGAAGAGAAATTATAGATAACACGTATTGGTGCTCATCGGCCATTGGACATAAACATTACACAACAAGTTGGAAATCGCAAATTCAACCATGAGTGGTTTGGAAGGAATCCGTGGCTAACTGGAAGCATTGCAAAGCAATCACTAGCATGCTATTCAGTGGAGTGAACGGTCATCCAACTCGGAACTCCAAGTCGGAAACTCGGACCTCTTTCTAGAGCTCCGCCCTGAAGATCACTAACGTCATGATTAGACCTTGCTTTTTCCGAGTTCCCAGTTGTCTTGAAAGCACCATAAATCCAGAGAATGCCAGACTTTGATGACAAAACACCAGTCTCAATGTCAACAGTGAAGAGGCGACTCCAGGATGCTGGCCTTCTAGGCAGTTCAACAAGCTGCACCTTTGAAAGCATCTTGACTGGCTGTATCACCGCTTGTTACGGCAACTGTAAGGCAGCCGACCGCAAGGCGCTACAGAAGGTGGTAAGTACGGCCCAGTACATCACTGGTACCAAGCTCCCTGCAATCTAGGACCTCTATACTAGGTGGTGTCAGAGGAAGGCCCAAATTTTTTTAAATAATTCCCAATCCATAGACTGTTCTCTCTGCTACCGCATGGCAAGCGGTACCAGTGCACCAAGTCTGGAAGCAGCAGGATCCTAAACAGCTTCTACCCCAAGCCATAAGAATGCTAAATAAGACTGATAAATACAAATACAAATAAATCAAATGGATAACCAGAGTACTGCATTGACCATTTCTTACACTAACTCTCTTGCACTGATTATGCACACACACTGGACCACACAGTCACACATACACACACTACATACGCCCACACATGCATACTGACTACACACACACACACACAACTGTCTTATCTATCCTGTTGCCTAGTCACTTTATAGCTACCTCAATTACCTTGTTCCCCTGCACATCAACTCGGTAGCGGTACTCCCTGTATATAGCCATGTTATTTTTTACTCACTGCATATTTATTCCTTGTGTCACTATTTCTATTTGTTATTTTTTTAAATTGATCTTTAACTCTGCATTGTTGGAAAAGGACCAGTAAGTAAGCATTTCACTGTTAGTCTAAACCTGTTGTTTATGAAGCATGTGACAAATACAATTAGATTTGATTTGAATCTCTATTGGGGAAGCCCCAAGCTGTATCCACTTTTGTCCCAGGCTTTGCCCCATTGTTGAAAAGCCTACATACCCCTCCCACAGCATCCTCTCTGCACCTGGGTCTTTTGCATAATCGACAATCTCCAGATGTCATGGAAACTGTTTCCAAGGTGACCAATGAAAAGCAAAAGGAGGTGTTGTTAGATCAACCTCTCTACTTTAACCTTTGACCTTTGCTAGAGTATAACAAAACTATTGTTTTTATCATTCCAAAATGGATAATACATGGTACATTGATTGCTCTACTGGACTGAACATGTAAATGAAAACAGGCAGGATATGACTCATGCAAGCACAAGCGAATGCGTGCGCACACACAAACACAGTGCACCCCTATTAAAATCTATAAATATTCCTTTTGTGATATAGTATAACACTGATATACAGCATTGTTCAATCACAGGTTCCAATATGACTTATGGTCTGGCTGTGGACAGTCTCTTTTCAAGAGTGTGTAAATTTACTTTGCAAATCCTTAAGTGGTCTAAACAGTTCAGGCAAACAGAGCCGATGGAGTCTGTTTGCATCACTCTCTACGTAGTCTATGTACATTTGTGTCTGCCTTTTTGGAACGTGATGCAAACGGACCTTGGTCGGATCCATTTGCGTAGACTGTGTAGAGCCCTTTACAGTGGGTATCATAAGTATTCACTTAAGAGACTGTCCCCAGTCCACCTGGTCGTGCTGCTGCTCCAGTTTCAACTGTCCTGCCTGTGGCTATGGAACCCGGACCTGTTCACCGGACGTGCTAACTTGTCCCAGACCTGCTGTTTTCGACTCTCTATCTCTACCGCACCTACTGTCTCTAACTCTGAATGATCGGCTATGAAAAGCCAACTGACATTTACTCCTGAGGTGCTGACCTGTTGCACCCTCTACAACCACTGTGATTATTATTATTTGACCCTGCTGGTCATCTATGGACGTTTGAACATCTTGGCCATATACTGTTATAATCTCCACCCGGCACAGCCAGAAGAGGACTGGCCACCCCTCAGAGCCTGGTTCCTCTCTAGGTTTCTTCCTAGGTTCCTGCCTTTCTAGGGAGTTGAGTTTTCCCTAGCCACCGTGCTTCTACATCTGCATTGCTTGCTGTTTGGGGTTTTAGGCTGGGTTTCTGTATAGCTCTTTGTGACATCGGCTGATGTAAAAAGGGCTTGATAAATACATTTCATTGATTAATTCACCCTCCTTTTTTCACCCTCGTTGAGTTACAAATTATGATTGAAATATTTCATTGTGTGATGTTTTTTTGTCATTGATCTACACAAAATAATTGAACATTTCAAAGTGAAAAGGAAATTAAAATGTACAACAATTAAATAACTAAAATATAGTCATTGCATAAGTATTCACCCCCCTTGTTTAGGCAAGCCTAAATTAGTACAAGAGTAAAATGTACATGGACTCACTCTGTGTGAAATAATAGGGGTTGACGTGATTTTTGAATGACTAACCTTTCCTCTGTCCCCCATACTGTACATACAACATCTGTAAGGTCCCTCGGGCAAGTATTGAATTTCAAGCACAGATTCAACTACAAAGACCAGTGAGCTTTTCGAACACCTCTTAAAGAAGGGCAGTGATTGGTAGATGGGTAACAACAACAACAAATCAGACATTGAATATCTCTTTAAGCATGCTGTGGATTGTACTGTATATTAAACCACACAGAAACAGTCGTCCTTCTGAACTGAGCTGCAGGACAGTAAGGAAACTGATCAGGGACGTCACCATGAGGCCATTGGTAATTTTAAAACAGCTACAGAGTTCAATGGCTGTGATGGAAGAAAACTGAGGATGGATCAACAACATTGTAGTGTCTCCACAAAAATGACCTAAATGACAGAGTGAAAAGAAGAATACAAATATACAGAATACAAATGTTCCAAAACATCCATCCTGTAAGCATTGCTAAAGTAGGGCAAAGGAATACAATTTTGGCCTAAATGCAAAGCCTTATGTTTGTGGCAAATCCAACACATCACTGAGTAACTGCCTCCTTATTTTCAAGCATGGTCGTGGCTGCATCATGGTATGGGTATGCTTGACATAGGCAAAGATTGGGGAGTTGCTTCAGTCTGCTTTACACCAGACACTGGGAGAGTAATGTACCTTTCAACAGGACAATAACCTAAAACACAAGGACAAATAACCCAGACAGGAAGACCACGGCACTTTGACAATACAGGGTATATTGTGTAGATCGTTGACAAACAAATTACAATTAAATCCATTTTAATTCCAATTTGTAACACAATAAAATGTGAAGAAATTCAAGGGGGTGAATACTTATGATAGGCGCTGTATGTGACATCAACCTTCACACTTATTTAGTGGGTAAACCTGTGGGTGAACAAAGTGGGAGTGAACTACAAGTTCCTGATGGATCATAACCGAATATGTAGAGGGTTTTGTTATGCCAACCAAAAGTATACAAATGTAAAAATAGTTTTATATGAGACACTTGTTAGAACCCTTAACTCACCTGTCAAACCTTGTGAAGTCTCGAAATGCAATCAATGTTGGTTTTGCTGTCCAATTCCATGATTGATGTCCACAACACTGCAATCACTATGCCCTTGGATCTGAAGCTTGAAGACTCAAGTGCAACAATAATACACACAGAAATATGGGTGTATTGTATTTACTCGCTTTAGACTTGGTGGAGGACAATCACATCGCCCCCAACTAACCTTTGCACTATGAGGACAAATGAAGATGCTGATGCACTTTCACCTAATAATAGCTAGCCCATTACTAAAGGCTGCCTTGATTTTGGTTGGGGTAAGTCTTACATGTTGATGGTGTTTGAAGGGCTAAGACTTCGTGAACTTTGTCATGAGTGTAGAAAGGTACGATGTTGTTCAAGTAAACAAACAGGCTAAAAGCAGCAAAATGAGATTCAGCACCATGGACAGCGGCAGGAATAGTAAATCCGAAAATCGGCTCCCGGACAGTGGAGAGCGACTGTCTCGCGCAATGGTCACTCCCCAGTCCACACTGGGTGAATCCCATTTAATAGGCTAGAAAGACAATTGATAATGTTCAGATGCGAGGAGCTGTAGTTGGGGATTTGATAGAGAATACCATGGCAATGCTTTTTTTTTTATAAGAGAGACATTCTACCACAGAACCTCTACAGTGCTATATGGACGCATGGAGGCGCTGATGCACTACCATGCCCATGAGATGCCAATCTGCAATTTTATGGGGGACAACGGTCTCTGGCAGCCAGGGTACTTGTAGATTGTAATCAGACATAAATATCTAACGTCATAAATACAACGTTCAGGTAATTTAGCTGATAATATAATCTCGTGACATTTTTCAGTAGACAAGCAACCTTGCAAAACCAGCAGTCAGTAGAAAGGCAAGACAGCTAACGTTACTGTTAGCGTAGCTAGCTAACAAACACATATTTGGGGCTTTAACGTAATGGATAAAAATGACACAACATACAGTGTACAACTGTGTATATATACGAGCTGTCAAGAGGAGTGGCTCGCAATCTCAGCCCCATCATGTTAGGTAAGTGAAGCTCAGAAACGACAAATTCCCCAGATAATGAAGCTGTGTAGCTATAGTAGCTAGCTGCCGGTTGAGATTGATTGAGCACGTCGGCAAGCCTTTGATCCAGTTGATGGCTAGCTAGCTGGGCTGGCCAACATTACTCTTGCAATGCATCATTTTTTGTTTGTTATTAACTTGCTAGCTAGTTCCATACAACCTGCCAATTGAAGTACGTTTGAGCTTGGTTTATACAGTATATAGTCGAGCTATTCAAAGGCTTATTCTTCAGAATTTCAGCTCAACAATATTGCAACGTTTACGTTAGCTAAAATGCTAGCTACACACAAGACAAGGGTGAAACAGGTGTGTGCGAGCTTGATTGACATGCATGCTAATCAGCATCAAGCCTCGGTCACACACATACAGTTGAAGTCGGAAGCTTACATACACTTAGGTTGGAGTCCTTAACTCGTTTTTCAACCACTCCACACATTTCTTGTTAACAAACTATAGTTTTGGCAAGTCGGTTAGGACATCTACTTTGCGCATGACACAAGTAATTTTTCCAACAATTGTTTACAGACAGATTATTTCACTTGTAATTCACTGTATCACAATTCCATTGGGTCAGATGTTTACATACACTAAATTGACTGTGCCTTTAAACAGCTTGGAAAATTCCAGAAAATGATGTCATGGCTTTAGAAACTTCTGATAGGCTAATTGACATCATTTGAGTCAATTGGTCTACCTGTGGATTTATTTCAAGGCCTACCTTTAGTCTGGTTCATCCTTGGGAGCAATTTCCAAACGCCTGAAGGTACCACATTCATCTGTACAAACAATAGTACGCAAGTATAAACACCATGGGACCACGCAGCCGTCATACCACTCAGGAAGGAGACAATCCCAGAACAACAGCAAAGGACCTTGTGAAGATGCTGGAGGAAACGGGTACAAAAGTATCTATATCCACAGTAAAACGAATACTATATCATCGACATAACCTGAAAGGCCGCTCAGCAAGGAAGAAGCCACTGCTCCAAAACCGCCATAAAAAAGCCAAACTACGGTTTGCATCTGCACATTGGGACAAAGATCGCACTTTTTGGAGAAATGTCCTCTGGTCTGCTGGAACACAAATAGAACTGTTTGACCATAATGACCAACGTTATGTTTGGAAGGCTTGCAAGCTGAAGAACACCATCCCAACTGTGAAGCATGGGGGTGGAAGCATCATGTTGTGGGGGTGCTTTGTTGCAGGAGGGACTGGTGCACTTCACAAAATAGATGGCAAACAGCAAGCCAAACAGCAAGCAATGCAGATGTAGAAGCACGGTGGCTATGGAAAACTCAACTCCCTAGAAAGGCAGGAACCTAGGAAGAAACCTAGAGAGGAACCAGGCTCTGAGGGGTGGCCAGTCCTCTTCTGGCTGTGCCGGGTGGAGATTATAACAGAACATGGCCAAGATGTTCAAATGTTCATAAATGACCAGCATGGTCAAATAATAATAATCACAGGCAGAACAGTTGAAACTGGAGCAGCAGCATGGCCAGGTGGACTGGGGACAGCAAGGAGTCATGTCAGGTAGTCCTGAGGCATGGTCCTAGGGCTCAGGTCCTCTGAGAGAGAGAGAGAGAGAGAGAGAGAGAGAGAGAGAGAGAGAGAGAGAAAGAAAGAAAGAATTAGAGAGAGCATACTTAAATTCACACAGGACACCGGATAGGACAGGAGAAGTACTCCAGATATAACAAACTGACCCTAGCCCCCCGACACAAACTACTGCAGCATAAATACTGGAGGCTGAGACACCTTATTGCCTCTAATGGTATGATCCTGATCTGAGGGAAAGTTGCACAACATTAACTTTCTCACAGATCCTCCAATATCATCAATATGATTTATAAGAAGGTTGGCGTGTATCTCAAGTCAGGGTTTCAGCATGACTTCCAATGGACTACTCCACCTTCCACCAGATGGTGTGTGCTTTAATATACACCTCCATGCCTTCACCTCTCTCACCTTAGTGTTAATGATGCTGATAGTGTGATATGAATGCTGAAGTGCACAAAATCTACATTAGTTCTCTGGATGAAGAAACAGACCATGCGTATCTTGTATGTGTTTGACATCATCTCAGAAATGTGATTTATTATGAAAAAGTTTGTACAATTTTGGGGTCAAGTTTGGCGTCAAATCATACATATTCTTGTATAATTTTCAGTGGGAGCAATAACTCTTCACATATCTATACTTATTAGACTAGGCATTTCATATAAGTCCTCTTATTAAATGCATGTATTCACTGCAACTCCTAGCACTGGTTAACTATAGCGTCATTCAGTAGAACAGTACAGTAAACTGTATGTTCTGTAGAAGACAGCACCTCTGGTATCGCATAAGACAGGTAATTACAGCATAGCATGTCTCAAATGCCACGGTGACACTATCTCTTCATAAAAGAATGACTCCACCAATAGGTGCTTGTATCTTTTAGTGAAGGAGACAAGGCCCTTCACCTTGGTATGTTGCTCACATAACCACCTTCAACAATCAACCTGACCAATGAAATGTATTGTACACCTCATCCCTATGTGTAGTTTTATTTATTTCAGAATCAGTTGCTGGCTGCTAAATGTAATGATACATTTAAGTTAATAAATATGAATACAATATTAGTTAGGTATGGATGATATTGTTTTTGCACATTGTTTGCTTGTTGTTTTGTAATTGTATTTCTAAATAAAGCCATTCACTCCAAATGTTACTATGTGCGCAGTTCTGCGAATGTGTCTGTGTTACTTTTCCAGTGTTAGGCATGCAAAGTATTGGTCCCTCAAGCTGAATTTGAAACACGTTTTTGATCCATTAAAGGAACTACAGTTCATTAGATAAATGGTCTCCATATTATATCTAAAGAACAACTTTAGACTGACTGCTTCCTGTTTTGATGTTGATTAGATGTTGCAGTTCACACGGCTGTTGTCAGCAGGACCAACCCCATCACTAGTAATCATGTGACGGATAAATTGTCCAAACAAACTTCAGTGTACTTGCAGTGACCTTGACTGAAGCATCATTTGCTCAGGCTACTGTCACAGTGTGTTAGAGGACAAAGTCTTCAGTCATACTTTTTGCATGCTTGTTGTGTTTGTGTCATAACATAATAGTTGTTCTGTTGTCATGGCCCTGTCTCTAAGTGTTAGTCATATAAAGTTTGAAAGTACAGCTGTCAACAAGATTGCGTTTATCTGCTTCTTATCTGAACCTAGAAATCCACAGTTTATTGGAATAACAAAGCATTAATGGATTTTATTTTCATGCAGAATATGGATGATAGTATGTAGAAAATGTTGTTGGGGAAACTACCCCTTATTACCTCATTGCTCCATCCTTGTAAGAGCTGAAGACGCACAACGCACCCATGGATAATTCAAGCGCATGTGAAGAGAGAGCACTTGGGCTATGCTTGGGTGATAGACCTGTCAAGACAAATAACACCATGTTTGCATTTTGGGAACACAAAAGTAGGTATGAGGCTTGGTGCTGTTCTGGGGAAGGCTACCTTGAGGTGCTATGGCTGTTTATCTTCACCTCAATCCCCCCATCTCTGCTCTCTACACCAACTTCTTAGACTTGTGTCGGAAATGTTGAGGGGGCAAAGTTGTTAACATGATACTACCTCCGTGAGAGAGACTCTGAGTCACACTCGCCCTCCCCAGTGACAAACCGTTATATGACAGACCTTTTTTATTTCTTTCCTTTAATGTGACTCAAAGGGGTCATGGACGAGTATCCAAAGGGATGGAAGTTGGTGACAGAGGCAACTCTAGGTAAACACCACCTACAGTGGTTGGAGTTGGAGTTCTGGTCATGAATCCCAGGAGGAGCCACTGTATTAGGAACTTGACTTGGACTGCTACGTTTGCATAAGTACATGTAGGTGTTGCTAGTTAATATTCTGTGTGTGAGGACAGACGCTGGGAGACGAGAAGCAAGTACAGGGAGTGAATATTTAATAAATGACAGACATGAAACAAAACACGGACCGCATCTGAACAAGGGAAACATAACGACATTAATGTTGACACTGGGATCAAACTGAGGAATAGACAGATAAAGAGGAGGCAATCAATAAGTGATGGAGTCCAGGTGAGTTCAATGAAGTGCTGATGCGCGTAATGATGGTGACAGGTGTGTGTAATGATGGGCAAACTGGCGCCTCTCGAACACCTGAGAGGGGCAGGTGTCACACTGTGTGGTAATAACAAAATAAGGATTCATAATTAAAACCTCAGGTCAAGTAATTTGAGTTTGCAGATTGCTCTAATACATTTAGGATTAATTAACTCAAACCAAAGGTTAGGATTTTACTTGAATGTACACACACACACACACACACACACACACACTACTCCTAAAATACTGCTTGTTCCTGCAGCTATGAATTTCACATTGAAGGATTAAAAAACAGATACAATTACACTGTTGCACAATACTACAGTATAGTACAGAGTACATGGCACTCTCTCCTGTATAACTTTGAATTTATACAAATTGTAATTGGCCACGTCCAAGCACCCCATCACGCAAGTGCTCCACCATGTAGCAATCACATTTAGTTTGATATGTAGATATGCACATTTAGTTTGTAATGTTTATACTGTCCAATCAAGCTTGTTTAAACATCTCTTCATCTATCTTACGTGTCAGTTTGCATGACTGCCACTTTTGTCACTCCATCCTCTCTCCAACATCCAGGGATTTCCGTTCTCCCCTCCCCCTCAGCAACATTGAGATTCCTTATGTAATGAAACATACTATATAAAATACATATACATTATTATTATTAACCATTTGTGTCCTCTAAAAATCCAACATTCAATTTACACTTTGTTTGTCTCAATGTTTGAGAGTTAAATTTAGTCTCAAAGAAATTTTGCTTTTATCATGACAAAACAAATGCTAATTGTTTAAATAGGAAGAACCTTGACTCTCCACTTCCTCTCTCTAACTTTCCACCTCAGGAAACGCCCAGCTGTCAGGGTCACCATATGGGAGATCCCATGAGAAACAGACCTACCTGACCTCAGAGTTTGAGTCACGGCAGATACTCTAAACTCCCATGCATCTGCATACATACATAAATATAAGCATCTTTGTCCTCTCCTCCTTCTGGTGGGTCCATCACTGAGCCATTTCCTGAAATGCCCTTGGGTTGTCCCATCCGGAGAATGTGTGTGTTTGTGCATGTTTGTGTGCATGTATATGAGAGTGAATGAATACTCTATAATGGGAGCTCTGTGCAACCTTGCTAATGCCTTTAATAGTTTTGTTCATCAGATCATAAACGTTCTACCCTCTGGCAACTACCTGCCAGTATAAATATTGTAATGGCTTGCTGCACATTTCGTACATATACCCAAGCATGAATGTATGCACACAGGCGATCAAGCACACACACTACAAATGTACCAGCCCTTTGAGATTTGTGCTGTTATTGTTTTTTTCTTGGACAATATCCTGCTCAGAGGACACGATTGGAAAGCATTGCATCAAAATGAGCTGGATTCAGGAAATTGCCTTTTTCCCCCATCCGCACTTACAGTACACAGGGTCGTTCCACCAATTAGGTGCCTTTTGTTATAAAGAGCACATATTCAACTTAATAAAACATTGTTTTTCCCATCTCAAGAGGTTTAAAAAAAATACTATAGTAAATGTCTATTAAGTGCCAAATAAAGTAACAGGGTTGACCGTAACAGTGTTGTGTGTGTGATTTCATCTTAAAATCAGCCATAAATCCTCTTGTGACAGGGGGAATGGAAGCTTGTTGTGTGTAACATGGAGGGGCAGTTGACAAAAATAATCATTGTGAAAACAATTATAGCCTGTCTATCTATGGGTAACAGGGTTGTCGTGTTATGCTCGTTTTCCACCACAAAACACAAAACAATTCCCCAAAAACCTGCTTTTACACTATTACTTGACTATTAGATGTTCAATGTTTCTTTATAAACACGAAGGTTGACCTTGAATAGCTTCACCATGTTTAAACAACAGGGTTGACCTTAAAATGAGGGAAATTATTATTATTATTTTTTTTACAAAAAATTGGAAACAAAAATATAAAAGATAAATAATAATCTTCAGAAATGGCTTTGTCAAAGAAACAAAATGACTAGGTCTTTACAGAGGATACACAGAGGGACATGTTCAAATGCTGACTTTTGGCACATTAGCACTTTAGTCTTTATTCAAATAAAAAAAATCTATCAGATTTACTGAAGTTTCCATGTGGTCTATATTAACAGGCTTTTAAAATATTTGAGCACAATTTCTACTTAAAATATAAAAGGTACGCAAAAGGTACTCATTTCGTGAAACGACCCAACAGCAGTGGCAAATCGATCTACAGCTATCCGCTTCGGCCGCTATCGCAATAACACAGAGCTTTACTCTGTATGACATGCCAAATCCAGAGAGGTTACATACGATATCGACAAAATGGAAGGCTCATGGTACTTCACATGGAAAGCTCTGTCGATGCCTCTGCTCATGTCACAAAGAGCTGAAAGGCAATAGGTTCTGTAAGGCAGTGGTTCCGTAACAGTTTTTTAAGGAACTCAGTCCAGCTTTCAACTTACTCTTGAAAGTTGTAATAGTAGAATGCACAAGGTGCAATTCCGAAATTGGGTAGTGCATCATTAGTTTCCTCTTGTCATGTCAGTCCTTAGAGAGCTACAGTGCATTCGGAAAGTATTCAGACCCCTTGACTTTTTCCACATTTTGTTACATTACAGCCTTATTCTAAAATTGCTAAAAACATTTCCCCCCCACCCTACCCTCATCAGTCTACCCACAATACCCGATAATGACAAATCAAAAACTGAAACATCACATTTACATAAGTATTCAGACCCTTTAATACAAACTTTGTTGAAGCACCTTTGGCAGTGATTACAGCCTCACACCAGTTTCTCCCATTCTTCTCTGCAGATCCTCTCAAGCTCTGTCAGGTTGGATGGGGAGCGCCGCTGCACAGCTATTTTCCCGTCTCTCCAGAGATGTTCGATCAGGTTCAAGCCTTGGCTCTGGCTGTGGCTGTGTGCTTAGGGTCATTGTCCTGTTGGAAGGTGAACCGAGGTCCTGTGCATTCTGGAGCAGATTTTCATCAAGGATCTCTCTGTACTTTGCTATGTTCATCTTTCCCTCGATCCTGATTAGTCTCCCAGTCCCTGCCACTGAAAAACATCCCCACAGCATGATGCTGCCACAGCCATGCTTCACCGTTGGGATGGTGCCAGATTTCCTTCAGACGTGACGCTTGGCATTCAGGCCAAAGAGTTCAATCTTGGTTTCATCAGACTAGAGAATCTTGTTTCTCATGGTCTGAGAGCCCTTTAGGTGCATTTTGGCAAATTCCAAGCAGACTGTCATGTGCCTTTTGCTGAGGAGTGGCTTCCGTCTGGCCACTCTACCATAAAGGCCTGATTGGTGAAGTGCTGCAGAGATGGTTGTCCTTCTGGTAGGTTTCCCCATCTCTACAGAGGAACTTTAGAGCTCTGTCAGAGTGACCATCAGGTTGTTGGTCACCTCCCTGACCAAGGCCCTTCTCCCCCGATTGCTCACTTTGGCCAGAGTTGGCCAGCTCTAGGAAGAGTCTTGGTGGTTCCAAACTTCTTCCATTTAAGAATGATAGAGGCCAATGTTTTCTTGGGGACCTTCAATGCTGCAGAAATGTTTTGGTACCCTTCCCCAGACCTGTGCCTCGACACAATTCGGTCTCTGAGCTCTATGGACAATTCCTTCGACCTCATGGCTTGGTTTTTGCTCTGACATACACTGTCAACTGTGGGACCTTATATAGACAGGTGTGTGCCTTTCCAAATGATGTCCAATCAATTGAATTTACCACAGATGGACTCCAATCAAGTTGTAGAAACATCTGAATGATGATCAATAGAAACAGGATGTACCTGAGCTCAATATCGAGTCTCATAGCAAAGGGTCTGAATACTTATGCAAATATGGTATTTGCAAAAATGTGGGGTATTGTGTGTAGATTGCTGAGGGAATTTTTTTTATTTAATCCATTTTAGAATAAGACTGTAATGTAACAAAATGTGGAAAAAGTCAAGGGGTCTGAATACATTCCAAAGGCCCTGTATGTATAACTTGTCAGAAATGTCCAGATCAACTAGCCCATGTCAGCTAACGTGTCAGCTAATGTTTTGTAGCTAGGTTTTTTAGCCTATAGATTTTGTAGTAATGTTCCCCAATACTGGAGGGTATTGAAAAGTTTGGGAACCCCTGCACAAGACACATTACAAAACTAACACAGACCCTCTCTCTCGCTCTCTCTCTCTCTCTGGCAGAACTAACATTCGGAAGGTATTGTATGCTTAATGGTGATGTGATTGACACACCAGCCTGTGTTTGCTTGTGTATGTGAACAACTTAGTGTGTGGAATTTCCCCCTTGTTGCCATGGCTAAAACCCTAGTCTTGAAAACCTGACCCTAGGCAACACAGTGACTAGGGTCTGGTTTCAATGATGAACTCTTTCCCGTCAATAAAATACAAAATAGTAGCTAGGAAGTTGGAGGTTATTTTTAATGAGTGTATTCAATTCACATCTACTTTCTTAACTTAAACCACTGCAAAGCAAAAAAGGTTTTGCTTGGAAACTTTGGCATGTCTGCCTCTTGATTTGTTGGGAGAGTTCCTGGGACATTTTTCCCTTTATCGACTTAGGCAGTGACGTAGTTCCTCTATCCAAAAAGAGTCCATCATTGAAACCAGACCCTAGTCACTGTGTTGCCTAGGTTAGAGTTTGTAAGACTACTAAAACCCCTCCGTTCTCAAAGCCCCCCCCCACCGCTTCCCCTTCAAGTTAAGTGAAGGAAATGCAACGAAGGCCCATTAATTCCACCCATTAAGAGAGGTCTGCATAGTGCACACAGAGATGCCATGTGTCAGCCTAAAGGGAGCTGCTCTGGTCCCCAAAGTCCCACTTGCCTCTGGACTGGAGGCACCGCTTAGAGGGCAGCTCTAATTACCCATGGGGCCCTGGGTCAGAAAGAGGGAAACCAAGAGCTCCATCATCAGCACTCTGGATTTTTCCCAGTGTTTTATTATTTATTCACATTTCATCAGGCATTAGTGAAACACCAGCTTTCCTTTCCCTCCTGAGCTGCCTTACAAGTGACTCTGTGACCTGCACTCAAGGACACCGCCAATCTCCACTCTATTAGAGAACCAGCTAGTTGAAATATGGCTGTTTAAAATCCCACTATGACATGCCATTTAGAGAATACGATGAGTATGCTTGGCTGCCACTGGGTGGCGCTAGCTGAGAGCAGTTGCAATGGGGGAGCCACTGATGAGGCTCTTTAATAGAGCGATCTCAAGACTATTGGATCTGAGTTTGATACATGTAGTCCAGAATGACATAACACTCTTTATGGTTGCTATAGTGTTACTTAAGTTCATGCTTTCCATTGCAACGAGAGACCCATCTCTCTTACTTTAATTTGAATGGAGGGAGAAGTGACATACTTTGTGAAGTGATTACATTCACCCTTGTTTAATGGGTTGTGAGAGACACACAGGTTACAGAATATATTGATACACACAGTACATCATGGATCCGACATCAATTCATGTTCTCAACTTAGCGAATGTAATGTTAGCATCTGTAATAACCTTCCCTTTGTTCTGTTTTTGGGCAGATTGATGATGAGAGTTCCCTCGATGTTTCTTAAACGTTTCCCCCTGCATTGAATGTGAAGAGTATCAACACTGGGTTGCAGAACTGGTTCCTGACATGTCTTTCTCTCCCTGCATGACGGTGACACGGGAACCCAAGAGCAGCTGCTGACCTCTGAATCAACAACATTGTGCTTTCAGACACAAGAAACACTACAGCTGAAAAGTATTTCATTAATTCAACACCCTCTCTCTCAACTTTAAAAAACATAAGCTGATGGGATGGGATGAGATGGTGACAGTCACTCCATAGTGGTACCAATACCATTCCTGCTTTCTCTGTGGAGCGCTACAGGGTTTAACCACACCTACAATCTGTGAGAATTGTTGATGAACTCGTTGACTGCAGTTCTCTATGACCTGAAGGACTTACCTGCAGAGGAGTTCTTTCTGATGAAGAAGGCAACTTCTGGCGGATCCAGCTGTGGCAGGGTCAGATTGTGTCCTCAGCCAGGTCATCGGGTCAGCATTTGTATGGGCTGATGGGTAGCGGAGCAGCGCGGTGCGTCTCAGTGTGGGAGAGGGGCATGACCCATAAAGGGAGGCTGACAGATGCCCGCTGTAAATAGGACATTAACTGGGGTGACCTGAGAGAATGGGGGGTAAGGAAGAGGAACTAGACGAGAAGAAAACAGAGTGATTGGGAGAGAAAGAAATGCTTAGTGGGCAATTTCATGGAGCTTATAACTGAGGGGAAACAATCCCATAGTCTCTGCGCAAAAACTCAACCAAAACATGTATTAACTATCTGTGTGTCAGTGGACACCTGCAGGCTGTCCATAGTCAATCATTGTTAAAGGTTTTCTTGAGGTACTGGATATGCTTTACTGGTGTTGAGTTTCTCTATGCTCGATGAAAGGCTTTTGGCAGAGGACATAGATCTGAAGGAATCCAGGATTTTAAATAAACTGTGAATTAAAAAAAGATATTAGCAAGATATTTAATCTCCACCATTATTTAGCTCATAATCATAGCTTGAATGTGCTGAAACAAAACAGAGGTATGAGAAGTCAATAGCTGAACTAGAAAAGCAAGGCAGGGGTAGTGTCATGATACAACATGTTTAACTATTTTGATTACTCCAAATGAGTAGCCTTTAGCCAAAATGTGACAACAGAGAGCAAAAGAGAGTGAGAGAGAGAGAGAGAGAGTGAGAGATAGAGAGGAGATGAGGAATACGTATTGGGCCTTCAGACTTCAGGACGTCACTACCACTGAAGATACTACTGTTGTCAAATGTTGTTGTTTAATTGGATCCAACCATTAAAAGAAAACATGCTAACATGTTTGCAGGGAGGGAGGCAGGGACTGAGAGAGAGAGAGAGAAAGAGAGAGAGAGAGAGAGACAGTCAGTCAGAATTAGTTGTTCCACTTTTCATAGGAGCCTGAGCCGCAGTGTGTGGCCCTCGTTAGCTCTCCAGGGCCCCGGCAGCAGTGCTGGAATGGATGGATATATGGAGGGATAGATGGCGATGGGCTTGTTTTGTTGCTCTGTGCCCAGAGCTCTGTGGGCGCTCTGAGTGAACGGGAGGGCCCCCGAGCAAAGAGTGTACCAGAGACAGATCGTAATGCACGGCCTCGCACTCATCAGCCTCACCACAACATCAACCCTTCATTCTCCACTCCCAACCACCAAACATCTCAGCTCATCTCTACTAAAATACCATTTCACATCTCAGCCCTGACATACATTCACATTATACTGGATCTTATTCACTAATTAGACACTCTTATCTACACTAAAGCCACTTCTAGCACTGTACCTTTTCCTACACTTAATGACCAAAAGCGCCCTCTTTGATTGACCTCATGGGTGGAATGTTATTAATATTTTTATGTTATTAAAATCCGGTGTTTTTATGTCAAAAGGTTTTGTTATATTTCAGTCTTCCGTGATGTATGTAAGAGAAATATTGGGATGCAAACTCAAAATTGAATACATTTTAACTCTATATCTGACATGGTACAGTTGTCTTCTTCAACAACTTTGGATGAAATGTGAAGCCACAATCCAAAGATTCCTGACTGAACATGACTCCTACTGCTAATCTCCATTCCGCACCCTTTGCTTCCCTTCATTGAATGGGGCTCCGTTGTTTCATTTAAAAATATATATATTTAACTAAGCAAGTCAGTTAAGAACAAATTATTATTTACAATGACAGCCTACTCCGGCCAAACCCTGACGGCACTGGGCCAATTGTGCGCCGCCCTATAGGACTCCCAAACATGTCTGGATGTGATACAGCCTGGATTTGAACCAGGTACTATAGTGACACCTCTTGCACTGAGACACAGTGCCCTAGACCGATGCACCACTCGGGAGCCCAACCAATGCGTTCAAAGGATAAAAAACGAGACTGAAAAGCCGTGAAAAGCCCTTGACCAATGAATGCTTCCTTCAGGATGCACAGCCACCAGCTACGGTTTGCATGCCCTGGCGAAGGATGCTGTCATGCAAATTAGGTGATTGGAGTTCAATGGTCCCCAATGGTAAGTATACCGGTAGCTAGACCATACACTACTGGTTTTATACAGTGCATTCGGAAAGTGTTCAGACCCCTTCCCCTTTTCAACATTTTGATACGTTACAGCTTTATTCTAAAATTTATTAATTCATGTTTCCCCTCATCAATCTACACACAATAGCCATAATGACAAAGTGATTATTTTTGCAAATGTATAAAAAATACAAAACAGAAATACCATATTTACATAAGTATTCGTACACTTTGCTATGAGACTCGAAATTTGCTCAGCTCAGCTGCATCCTGTTTCCATTGATCATCCTTGAGCTGTTTCTACAACTTGATTGGAGTCCACCTGTGGTATATTAAATTGATTGGACATGATTTGGAATGGCACACACCTGTCTATATAAGGCCCCACAGATGACAGTGCATGTCAGAGCAAAAACCAAGCCATGAGGTCGAAGGAATTGTCCATAGAGTTCAGACACAGGATTGTGTCGAGGCACAGATCTGGGGAAGGGTACCAAAACATTTCTGCAGCATTGAAGGTCCCCAAGAACACAGTGGCCTCCATCATTCTTATTAAATGGAAGAAGTTTGGAACCACCAAGACCCTTCCTAGAACTGGCCGCCCGGCCAAACTGACCAATCGGGGGAGAAGGGCCTTGGTCAGGAAGGTGACCAAGAACCTGAAGGTCACTGACAGAGCTCCAGAGTTCCTCTGTGGAGATGGGAGAACCTTCCAGAATGACAACCATCTCTGCAACACTCCACCAATCAGGCCTTTATGGTAGTGGCCAGACGGAAGCCAGCCCTCAGTAAAAGGCACATGACAGCCTGCTTGGAGTTTGCCAAAAGGCACCTAAAGGACTCTCAGACCATGAGAAACAAGATTCTCTGGTCTGATGAAACCAAGATTGAACTCTTTGGCCTGAATGCCAAGCATCATGTCTGGAGGAACCCCGGCACTTCCCTACGGTGAAGCATGGTGATGACGGCATCATACTGTGGGGATGTTTTTCAGTGGCAGGGACTGGGAGACTAGTCAGGATCGAGGGAAAGATGAACAGAGCAAAGTACAGAAATCCTTGATGAAAACCTGCTCCAGAGTGCTCAGAACCTCAGACTGGGGCGAAGGTTCACCTTCCAACAGGACAACGTCCCTAAACACAGCCAAGACAACACAGGAGTGGCTTCGGGACAAGTCTCTGAATGTTCTTGAGTGGCCCAGTCAGAGCCAAGACTTGAACCTGATCGAGCATCTCTGCAGAAACGTGAAAATAGCTATTAACTAGCAGCATCAAACTCAAACCAACCCAGTGCCATAGTAAAACACGTCACAGTTTGTTGTATAGTGTAACGCCTTCACCGGCCTGAATCTAATCCAATCTGGAGCCAGTCAGTCTACCTACGTAAAGCATAGCATTAGCTTCCAAACAAGGTGATGTTATTTCTCAAGCTATGTTTATAATTGAGGGATGTTGTTGCTGTTTTTCTGTTAGACAAAATGCACAGCTGGGTGCCAAACGGATCCCCTGGTCATGAACGGAGGCCGAGACCTACCAGAAGGAGCAAAGGTGGGTGTCATAACATGTCCAGCAATGTGGTTGCAATGGTTGACCGACCTCAAAAAATAATTGTATTCACTGTTCACTTGTTACTTTCACAGCTTGTCAGGCAAGACCTCAGAATAAAACCGTGTCATGCGACAAGTACCCTTGTGACATCTCCTAAATTGTTGCCAGTGTCTCCCTTGACTCCCATGAAAAGTACACGCCATCATGGCGCTTCTGATAGTGACCCGAGTTACTGCCCTGATGACACAGACGGCTTCATCAACAACGACAGGTAATGTGTGTTATGTAAAAAGTTGTATTAAAAAATACCCAGCTTGATAATATTAGGTTAATTCCTCACCCAATCAGAGTCATTTGTGCATTAGCCAAAAGCTTTGTCCTTTCTTTAGAACAAAATGCAATTTACCACTTGGCTATTTATTGCATCAGCCTTTCTCTAACTTTTTGTGCCAGGGACCAGCAAGACATGGCCTTCTTGTTCTGGGGACTGCTTTGGGGAAAAAAAATGTTGGCACTTGCTTTTTCTTTATAAAAAAGACTGATTTCATTCATTTCTTTTGTCACACGAAATGTATGAATTCTGTGGGCTGTCTTCAGGGGATGTCTGTTTGCCTGTCTATTTGATGGGCTGTCTTCAGGGGATGTCTGTTTGCCTGTCTATTTGATGGGCTGTCTTCAGGGGATGTCTGTCTGTAAATGACAAACAATACAAACATTAATTAGTCATTATACATGATCACATGACCTGAGCTGTCAATAAAAACAATGTAACAACTGAATCTATAATTATTTCTATATACGTTATTAAAAACATGAAATTGTACAAGATGATTGACACCCGAGTGGCACAGTGGTCTAAGGCACTGCATCTCAGATCTAGAGGCGTCACTACTGACCCTGGTTCGATCCTGGGCTGTATGATGGGGAGTCCCATAGGGTGGTGCACAATTGGCCCAGTGTCGTCTGGTTTAGGGGAGGGTTTGGCTGGTGTAGGCCGTCATTGTAAATAAGAATTTATTCTTAACTGGTGTGGCTGTCTCTTGGACACCAACACGATGGAGAGGGACACCCAAGGTGTTTTCAACAGCCAGTCTGCTGCAACATTTAGATTTTGTTGCAGCAAGAGAGGAGAAGCTGGTACATCTTAAGAATGTAGAATGAAAGGGGATGAAGGTATTCACTGCCATCTCGCTGAGTTGCGGGTATTCTCCATTGCTCAACAGCCAGACCATGGACAGGCACATCTCATTAAAGCAAAGCTTGGTCACAGGACAGTTCCAATAGTTTATCCTCAAGAACCGGTGACAATCTGAGTCTCTTCAGTGCTGGTTAACGGATTACGCATCCACTGCTTTCCTGGGAGTGGATCAGATTGTGAGGGAAAGTAATCCTAGAATTTATGCTGAGTTTGGCTCAGATGTGATCCATTTCTACATCACTCTTGTCAGCCTCTATCCACTTTGTCTCTCCAGACTAGAAGTTGACCGATTTATGATTTTTCAATACCGATACTGATTGGAGGACCAAAAAAAGCAGATACCGATTAATCGGCCAACTTTTTTTTTTCATTTGTAATAATGACAATTACAATACTGAATGAACACTTATTTTAACTTAATATAATACATCTTTAAAATCAATTGAGCCTCAAATAAATAATGAAACATGTTAAATTTGGTTTAAATAATGCAAAAACAAAGTGCTGGAGAAGAAAGTAAAAGTGCAATATGTGCCATGTAAGAAAGCTAACGTTTAAGTTCCTTGCTCAGAACATGAGAACATATGAAAGCTGGTGGTTCATTTTAACATGAGTCTTCAATATTCCCAGGTAAGAAGTTTCAGGTTGTAGTTATTATAGGACTATTTCTCTCTATACGATTTTTATCGCATATACCTTTGACTATTGGATGTTCTTATAGGCACTTTATTGCCAGTGTAACAGTATAGCTTCCATCCCTCTCCTCGCTCCTACCTGGGCTCAAACCAGGAACACATCGACAACAGCCACCCTCGAAGCAGCGTTACCCATGCAGAGCAAGGGGAACAACTACTCCAAGTCTCAGAGCGAGTGACGTTTGAAACGCTATTAGCGCACACCCCACTAACTAGCTAGCCATTTCACATCGGTTACACAAGCCTAATCTCGGGAGTTGATAGGCTTGAAGTCATAAACAGCTCAATGCTTGAAGCACAGCGAAGAGCTGCTGGCAAAACGCACAAAAGTGCCTTTTGAATGAATGCTTACGAGCCTGCTGCTGCCTACCACCTACCGCTCTATCAAATCATAGACTTAGTTATAATATAATAACACACAGAAATACGAGCCTTGGGTCATTAATATGGTCGAATCCGGAAACTATCATCTCGTAAACAAGACGTTTATTCTTTCAGGGAAATACGGAACCGTTCTGGATTTTATCTAACGGGTGGCATCCCTAAGTCTAAATATTCCTGTTACATTGCACAACCTTCAATGTCATAATTACGTAAGATTCTGGCAAATTAGTTCGCAACGAGCCGGTCGGCCCAAACTGTGCTTGCAATGAACGCAAGAGAAGTGACACAATTTCACCTGGTTAATATTGCCTGCTAACCTGGATTTATTTTAGCTAAATATGCAGGTTTAAAAATATATATTTCTGTGTATTGATTTTAAGAAAGGCATTGATGTTTATGGTTAGGTACACGTTGGAGCAACGACAGTCCTTTTTCGCGAATATGCACAGCATCGATTATATGCAACGCAGGACACGCTAGATAAACTAGTAATATCATCAACCATGTGTAGTTAACTAGTGATTATGATTGATTGTTTTTTTTAAGATAAGTTTAATGCTAGTGTTACGAATCCCTTTTGGCCCGACAGTCTAGGGGGGATGGTAATGAGACCCGTAACATAACTGCAAACATAACTGCAAATTATAATAGTGACAAAGTAAAAGTGTGAACGAAATAACCAGGACAACTGAAATCTACCGTCAAACTCAAGGTTTATTTGAAAACACACGGTAATGGGGGGAGCAGGAAAAGGGGCTGAGCTGGACCCAAGGAAAGAAACCATAAGTATTCAAAACACCCCTAAGCTAGACTAGCCTACTTTAACAACAGCTAACTAACTAACCAAAAATACAGTGGGTGGTCCGCCCAGTTCTAACTAGTGTTTTTAACAAAGTTCACCTACGGGTAGTGTATGCCCATGGGCGACTTGTCTCGGTTTCCCCTTTTCCCACCAGCAAAGAAACAAACACCATAACCAAAACAATACTCACAGGAGATGACAAAGTGCTAAGGAGGTGCTCAAACAAAAGAGAGGTTAATACACAGAGAGCGTGAGACACAGAGACGGCATTTACAGAGAGATTGAACTCGAGAGCAAACAACTGATGGGGTTTTTAAACCAAGGGAAAGGAACTGTGATTGGGTAGGAAACAGGAGGAGGTGTGTCTTCTGATTGATGATTGGATTGGTGACTGATTGGGGAGTGATGATTTTCACCTGTGAGGGGAGAAGGAGAGAAAACAACACAGGATACACACACACACACACACACACAGGATACCTGTATCCGTAACAGCTAGCTAGCAACTTACCTTGTCTTCTTACTGCATTCGTGTAACAGGCAGGCTCCTCATGGAGTGCAATGTAGTTAGAGCGTTGGACTAGTTAACTGTAAGGTTGCAAGATTGAATCCCTGAGCTGACAAGGTAAAAATCTGTCGTTCTGCCCTGAACAAGGCAGTTAACCCACTGTACCTAGGCAGTCATTGAAAATAAGAATGTGTTCTTAACTGACTTGCCTAGTTAAATAAAGGTGTAAAAAAAATCAGCCAACTCGGCGTCCAAAAATAACGATTTCCGATTGTTATGAAAACTTGAAATCGGCCTTAATTAATCGGTCGACCTCTACTCCAGACGCCCAAACACGTTGAGTGTTCCCCTCCTCCATCCCTCTGACGTTTAACCTGTTGGTGTCCAAGAGACAGGCACACCAGTTAAGAACAAATTCTTATTTACAATAACGTCCTACCCCGACCAAACCATCCCCTAACCCGGACAACACTGGGCCAATTGTGCACCGCCCTATGGGAATCCTGATTCAACAGCCTGGGATCAAACCAGGGTCTGTAGTGAAGCCTCTAGCACTGAGATGCAGTGCCTTAGACCGCTGCCCCACTTGGGTGAGTCAAACATATTGTACTATTTAACGTTTTTAATAACATACTGTATATAGAAATTATTATAACAATTCAGTTGTTACATTGTTTTTATTGACAGCACAGGTCATGTGATTGTGTATAATGACTAAATAATGTTTTTATTGTTTTGTCTATGAAATCTACTATTTTTTTGTTTGAGCTGAGTTTGGAAAATGACACGTGCTCATCCCTGCATGGATAGGCTGAGCAGCAGTCTCATCCGTACAGATCCATAATACAACTGCCCCATCATATTCCATACCCCGTTATGTACTCGTTCAGAAGACAGGATATGTCACCTGCGGTTGTATTCTGAGGCAACACTTTGCAACAAATAAATTATTAATGTACTGTATGTATCGAATATATACAAGATGCGGACATTTATAATGTCAGTCGTTTCATCTAATAGGATTGCAAACCAATTTGATGTGCGAGTTCTTTTTAAAACCTGTGATTTCATCATCTGCCATATCCTGGATCCTATGTGTCATTAGAAAGTGTGATGATGCTGATCTTCGTAGCTGCAGTTGGGCCTAAAACCTCTCAGCAAGTATCCACGACTGAGGCTATGAACAGCTTTTCAACTATGGTGAAAGGAGCCTGGCACTTGGAAAATGCTATGAGAGAGTATGAAGCCTTCAGTAAATTCTCTTAGTCTGTGAAATTATTGTGCAGCATTTTTGTTTGGTATGTCATCCTTTTTTTTTTTGTAAAACAAAAACCGTCTGGTTTATCCTTGAGACGTGGATGGTTTGTTTATACATTTCTGTGTATTTTCGATGGCTTCATAGCATCATTGCTGAGGCAAGTCTGACATATCACACAGACTGGTTTTGGCAGGCAGCTGTCATTTGAAACAAATCCAGGGAGACTGAGAGCGTGCAGCCTGCTCAGCAGGGCTAGCTTGTGTGTGTGTTTGGTGTAGCTATACTTAGTCATGGCAACACAATTTGTTTACTGCAGCATGCATAGTTCAGTGCATTGTGCAAGTAGGCCTACAGCAAGCATTTATTTGATGTAAATACATGTATTTATTTATGACGTGGACCAAAAAACTCCCCAATCATATTCAAGACAAATACACTGCGGACCAGCAATGTCACGACTTCCGCAGATGTCGGCTCCTCCCCTTGTTCGGGTGGCGTTCGGCGGTCGACGTCACCGGCCTACTAGCCATCGCCGCTCCATTTTTTTCATTGATCCATTTGTTTTGTCTTGTTTTGCACACCTGGTTTGCATTTCCCAACCACACTGCATGCATTTATTCCTCTGTTCCCCCTCATGTCTTTGTGTGATATTGCTTGTGTTACGTGTCATGTTTGACGCGCCAGACTGGTGTTCGTATTATTCCGTGTTTTGTCACGTGGTATGTTTATTTGTTTGAACATAATTATTATGACTGTTTGCACGTTTTGCACTTTTGCCAATTGGCTGGAGGTTTCGACGCCGCGGCGTCCGTCTGTTGGTTTCTCCTGCCTCAAAAAAGTGTGCGCCTGTTCACAACTCTCTGCTCTCCTGCACCTGACTCCGCTACCAGTACGCACACCATTGACAGGCAAGCATACTGCCACAGACCAGCACCAGTCTACAGACCATGGTTTGAGAAAGGCTTTATTATATCACCCTGTTACAGGCCCTCCCAGTCAACATTACCTCATACGATTGCCTGCTGCAGTTGTTCGAGAGATGTCCAGCTTGCAGCCGAACATGCAGCATAGAGAAGACCTGCAAACGGGGCCCTCATCAGCATCATGCAGACATGCCCTCGCTGTGAGCATACCTATGAATATAACGGTCAGCCACATGTTGGCAAGTGTCCAGCCAGCAACCTTCACCTCTCAGTGGCAACAGCTTTCACAGTATAATCATTTGTACAAATACAGAAGGTAACCCACTTCATTACTTTGATACATTTGATAGCCCAATTATAAAACATAATATGTAAACTGACATTATTTGTTGCTTATTTTCTACTTATTAGGTGCATATAATAATAGCCGGATCAACTCTATTTCAAAGGAGATGTTGTACTGCATGAAGAAGCTCATGCACTATGACACATCTCCTTTGCATGGAGTTCATCCGGCTGGTGGAATGTTGTCCCACTCCTCAGCTTCCTCACACCAGATACTGACAGTTTTTTTTTTTAATCCACGCCCCAGCCCTTACTTTTTTTAAGATACAGTATCTGTGACCAACAGGTGCATATCTGTATTCTCAGTCTTGCGCAAATCCATTAGAGCATAATTAATTTACTGTATTTCAGTTGGCTGATTTCCTTTATGAACTGTAACTCTGTAAAATCTTTGAAACTGTCGCATGTTGCGTTTATATTTGTGTTCAGTGTATATATACAGTGCCTTTGGGAAGTATTCAGACACCTTGACTGTTTCCAATCTTGTTAGGTTACAGGCTTATTTTAAAATTGATAGACACAATACCCCATAATGACAAAGCTAATTTATTACAAATTAAACTGAAATATCACATTTACAGAAGTATTCAGACCCTTTACTCAGTACTTTGTTGAAGCACCTTTGGCAGTGATTACAGCCTCAAATCTTTTTGGGTATGATGCTACAAGCTTGGCACACCTGTATTTGGGGAGTTTCTCCCACTCTTCACTGCAGATCCTCTCAAGCTCTGTTAGATTGGATGGGGAGCATTACTGCACAGTTATTTTCACGTCTCTCCAGAGATGCTCGATTGGGTTCAAACCCGGGCTCTGGCTTGGCCACTCAAGGACATTCAGAGACTTGTCCCGAATCCACCATTTTTTGGTATCCTTCTCCAGATCTGTTCCTCGACACAATTCTGTCTCAGAGCGCTGTGGACAATTCCTTCGACCTCATAGCTTGGTTTTTGCTTTGACATGCACTGTCAACTGTAGGACCTTATATAGACAGGTGTGTACCTTTCCAAATCATGTCCAATCAATTGAATTTACCACAGGTGGACTCCAATCAAGATGTAGAAACATCTCAAGGATGCTCAATGGAAACAGGATGACCCTGAGCTCAATTTCAGTCTCATAGCAAAGGGTCTGAATACTTATGTAAAAATGGTATTTCTGTTTTTAATACATTTGCAAAAATGTCAACTTTTTTCACTTTCTCATTATGGGGTTTGGTGTGTAGATTGATGAGATGTTTTATTTATTTAATCCATTTTAGAATAAGGCTGTGACGTAACAAAATGTAGAAAAAGTCTTGGGGATATGAGTACTTTCTGAATGCACTGTATATATTTTTCAAGATTTTTGGAAATTCTCCACGACCCAATTTTCATATCAGGTGACTCCACATTGGGTCGCGACCCCTAGTTTGGGAACCGCTGCCCTAGAAGCCCCAATCAGGTCAAGAGAAAATATCTGGATCTCCCCAAAGAATTCAGAGCCGTGGTCAGGAATTCTGTCCACAATGATATGGGACATTTAGGCTATGAGAGGACTCTTGATCTAGCCCATGCTTGGTTCTACTAGCCCTTCAGGTCCAGAGACATTGAGTTTCACTGCAGGTCATGTGCATGGTGTGTGCAGTGGAAGACACTGCCCACTAGATTAGCAGGTTTAGTGAACATAACCACTATGGTCCCCCTAGAGTTGGAGTGTATAGACTTCCTCTCTCTGGAGAATGACACGAAGAACATCAGTAACATCCTCGTAGTGACAGATCGCTGGTTGGGTTGTGTATCGGAGGACGCATAACTTTCAACCTTCATCTCTCCCGAGCCCGTACGGGAGTTGTAGCGATGAGACAAGATAGTAGCTACTACAACAATTGGATAACACGAAATTGGGGAGAAAAAGGGGTAAAAATATATATTTTTTTTAATTATTATTTTCGGGGCGCCACATGGTTTTTATTGTTTGTAAAATTTTAGATTAGAGCTATAAAAGGTTTTTTAAGTTTGCTATCTTTTAAGACTATTTCTACCAGTTTTGAACTAGCTTCAATTTCTAGGGTTCTAGAAAGTAATGTTAGCTACAGTACTTGTTCTCCAACCTTCACCTGTTTACAGGGTTTCCTCCATATTTTATATATGGTTGTATATTTGCAATACTGTTGATTTTTTTTGTGTTCATTGTCCTTTGTGATAATTGCTATATCCTTACATTTTTTGCTTTTACATTCTAAATTCTCTTTGACCATTATCTTTAGTTTGAATAAATTCCACTAACATGGAGGAAAAGGGTAATTGTGTTTGCTATTGTGTGGGTGTATCACATAGTTTCACAATAACCCAGTTATAACCTTTAACGTGTTTATTAGGTGAATCCACCGCATTATTCTATACATGGTACATATACGTCTAATGGTATATATTCTGGTATATCTTCCCTCTGTATCGTTCACGGGCATACTGACTCATGGTAATACACAGTGTCCCGTAGGCCTACATGATACCTATAAACACCACCTAGTCTATTACTGCTACTCACCTATATAGGCCCCACCTGATAGAACCTAGGTCTTATCTTTATAAGAGTACTAGCGTAGTTAAAGTCATAACGAAACTGCTTGAAGAAACAGGGGTCACATACAGTACAGCACAAATGTCCAGTAATAGCAACCCCCTTTTCATTCCATGTGTCAATGATGAACTCTGCCTCAACTCTGCCTATTTCTACAGATGGACTGTAGATGATTTTGCCAGATGGCAACCTCACTCAATTGATGTGGAGACCATAATTGGGTAGGTTTTATCTGATCAGTTCAAACTTCAACATAGTAACTGTTTGTGTGTCAGATCGACCTATCCTGACATTGGTAATAGAACAGTGACAATGTGTGTGTATGTGTTCACATAAACATGTATGGAGCCAGCACATAGAGACTTGCAAGATGATGTTGTGAAGTCCAGACTGACAGACACTCTTGATGCTGATGTCTCTGTGTAACGGTTTTCTATATGAGAAGGAGAGTCGGACCAAAATGCAGCGTGTAGATTGCGATCCATGTTTTAATGAACAAACGTAAAACACGAATCAATGCAAACACTACAAAATAAAGAACGTGATGAACGTAACGAAAACCTAAAACAGCCTATCTGGTGAAAAACACATAGACAGGAACAATCACCCACAAACACACAGTGAAACCCAGGCTACCTAAATATGGTTCCCAATCAGAGACAATGACGAACACCTGCCTCTGATTGAGAACCATATCAGGCCGAACATAGAACTAGACAAACTAGACATGTAACATAGAATGCCCACTCAGATCACACCCTGACCAATCAAAACATAGAAAATACAAAGTAAACTATGGTCAGGGCGTGACAGTACCCCCCCCCCCCCAAGGTGCGGACTCCGGCCGCAAAACCTGAACCTATAGGGGAGGGTCTGGGTGGGCATCTGTCCGCGGTGGCGGCTCTGGCGCTGGACGTGGACCCCACTCCATGACAGTTTTAATCCCCCTCCTAAACGTCCCTAAATAGGTTACACACCACAATGATAACATGGGACAGAGGGACAGCTCGGGACAGAGGTAACTCGGAACAGATGGGTAGCTCAGCACTGAGAGGAAGCTCAGCACTGAGAAGAAGCTCAGCACTGAGAAGAAGCCCAGGCAGGTAGTAGAAACTACCAGAACCTGGCTGGCTGGCGGTTTCAGCAGATCCTGGTTGACTAGCAGATCTGGGAGAATCTGGTCGACTGGCAGAATCTGGACGACTGGCAGATCTGAGAGAGTCTGGTCGACTGGCAGATCTGGAAGAGTCTGGTCGACTGGCAGATCTGGAAGAGTCTGGTCGACTGGCAGATCTGGAAGAGTCTGGTCGACTGGCAGATCTGGAAGAGTCTGGTCGACTGGCAGATCTGGAAGAGTCTGGTCGACTGGCAGATCTGGAAGAGTCTGGTCGACTGGCAGATCTGGAAGAGTCTGGTCGACTGGCAGATCTGGAAGAGTCTGGTCGACTGGCAGATCTGGAAGAGTCTGGTCGACTGGCAGATCTGGAAGAGTCTGGTCGACTGGCAGATCTGGAAGAGTCTGGTCGACTGGCAGATCTGGAAGAGTCTGGTCGACTGGCAGATCTGGAAGAGTCTGGTCGACTGGCAGATCTGGAAGAGTCTGGTCGACTGGCAGATCTGGAAGAGTCTGGTCGACTGGCAGATCTGGAAGAGTCTGGTCGACTGGCAGATCTGGAAGAGTCTGGTCGACTGGCAGATCTGGAAGAGTCTGGTCGACTGGCAGATCTGGAAGAGTCTGGTCGACTGGCAGATCTGGAAGAGTCTGGTCGACTGGCAGATCTGGAAGAGTCTGGTCGACTGGCAGATCTGGAAGAGTCTGGTCGACTGGCAGATCTGGAAGAGTCTGGTCGACTGGCAGATCTGGAAGAGTCTGGTCGACTGGCAGATCTGGAAGAGTCTGGTCGACTGGCAGATCTGGAAGAGTCTGGTCGACTGGCAGATCTGGAAGAGTCTGGTCGACTGGCAGATCTGGAAGAGTCTGGTCGACTGGCAGATCTGGAAGAGTCTGGTCGACTGGCAGATCTGGAAGAGTCTGGTCGACTGGCAGATCTGGAAGAGTCTGGTCGACTGGCAGATCTGGAAGAGTCTGGTCGACTGGCAGATCTGGAAGAGTCTGGTCGACTGGCAGATCTGGAAGAGTCTGGTCGACTGGCAGATCTGGAAGAGTCTGGTCGACTGGCAGATCTGGAAGAGTCTGGACGACTGGCAGATCTGGAAGAGTCTGGACGACTGGCAGATCTGGAAGAGTCTGGACGACTGGCAGATCTGGAAGAGTCTGGACGACTGGCAGATCTGGAAGAGTCTGGACGACTGGCAGATCTGGAAGAGTCTGGACGACTGGCAGATCTGGAAGAGTCTGGTCGACTGGCAGATCTGGAAGAGTCTGGTCGACTGGCAGATCTGGGAGAGTCTGGTCGACTGGCAGCTCTGGCTGCTCCATGCTGACTGGCTGCTCCATGATGACTGGCAGCTCTGGCTGCTCCATGCTGACTGGCTGCTCCATGCTGACTGGCAGCTCTGGCTGCTCCATGCTGACTGGCTGCTCCATGCTGACTGGCAGCTCCATGCTGACTGGCTGCTCTGGCTGCTCCATGCTGACTGGCTGCTCCATGCTGACTGGCTGCTCCATGCTGACTGGCGGCCCTGGCTGCTCCATGCTGACTGGCGGCCCTGGCTGCTCCATGCTGACTGGCGGCCCTGGCTGCTCCATGCTGACTGGCTGCTCCATGCTGACTGGCAGCTCTGGCTGCTCCATGCTGACTGGCTGCTCTGGCTGCTCCATGCTGACTGGCTGCTCCATGCTGACTGGCGGCCCTGGCTGCTCCATGCTGACTGGCGGCCCTGGCTGCTCCATGCTGACTGGCAGCTCTGGCGGCTCCTTGCAGACTGGCAGCTCTGGCGGCTCCTTGCAGACTGGCAGCTCTGGCGGCTCCTTGCAGACTGGCAGCTCTGGCGGCTCCTTGCAGACTGGCAGCTCTGGCGGCTCCTTGCAGACTGGCAGCTCCTTGCAGACTGGCAGCTCTATGCAGACTGGCAGCTCCTTGCAGACTGGCAGCTCCTTGCAGACTGGCAGCTCCTTGCAGACTGGCAGCTCCTTGCAGACTGGCAGCTCCTTGCTAACTGGCAGCTCTATGCTAACTGGCAGCTCTATGCTAACTGGCAGCTCTTTGCAAACTGGCAGTTCTGAACAGGCGGGAGACTCCGGCAGCGCTGTAGAGAAGGAAGGCTCTAACAGCGCTAAACAGGCGGGAGACTCCGACAACGCTGGAGAGGAGGAGGGCTCCGACAGCGCTGGACAGGCGAGGCGCACTGTAGGCCTGATGCGTGGTGCTGGCACTGGTGGTACTGGGCCGAGGACACGCACAGGAAGCCTGGTGCGGGGAGCTGCTACCGGAGGGCTGGGGTGTGGAGGTGGTACTGGAAAAACCGGACCGTGCAGGCGCACTGGAGCTCTTGAGCACCGAGCCTGCCCAACCTTACCTGGTTGAATGCTCACGGTCGCCCTGCCAGTGCAGCGAGGTGGAATAGCCCACACTGGACTATGCAGGCGAACCGGAGACACCGAGCGCAAGGCTGGTGCCATGTAAACCGGCCCAAGGAGACGCACTGGGGACCAGCTGCGTAGAGCCGGCTTCATGGCATTAGGCTCGACGCTCAATCTAGCCCGGCAGACACGCGGAGCTGGAATATACCGCACCGGGCTATGCACCCGCACTGGAGACACCGTGCGCACCACTGCATAACACGGTGCCTGTCCGGTCTCTCCAGCCCCCCGGTAAGCACAGGGAGTCTGCCCAGGTCTCCTACCTGGCATAGCCATACTCCCTGTTAGCCCCCCCCCAAGAAATTTTTGGGGCTGCCTCTCAGGCTTCCATCCGCGTCGCCGTGCTGCCTTCTCATACCAGCGCCTCTCTGCTTTCACCGCCTCCATTCTACGGTAACCCTCCTCGCATTGCTCCAGCGAATCCCAGGCGGGCTCCGGCACTCTCCCTGGGTCGGCCGCCCACCTGTCGATCTCCTCCCAAGTAGTATACTCCATACTGTACTCCTCCTTGGGCTGTTCCTGTTGTTTCTTCTCCCGCTGCACCTTAGTGCGGCTACACTCCCCTGGTTTAGCCCAGGGTCCTCTCCCGTCGAGGATTTCCTCCCATGTCCAGAAATCCTTATTGCGCTTCTCCTCGCGCTGCTCCTGCCTGTTGACACGCTGCTTGGTCCTTTTGTGGTGGGTGATTCTGTAACGGTTTTCTATATGAGAAGGAGAGTCGGACCAAAATGCAGCGTGTAGATTGCGATCCATGTTTTAATGAACAAACGTAAAACACGAATCAATGCAAACACTACAAAATAAAGAACGTGATGAACGTAACGAAAACCTAAAACAGCCTATCTGGTGAAAAACACATAGACAGGAACAATCACCCACAAACACACAGTGAAACCCAGGCTACCTAAATATGGTTCCCAATCAGAGACAATGACGAACACCTGCCTCTGATTGAGAACCATATCAGGCCGAACATAGAACTAGACAAACTAGACATGTAACATAGAATGCCCACTCAGATCACACCCTGACCAATCAAAACATAGAAAATACAAAGTAAACTATGGTCAGGGCGTGACACTCTGAATGGAGAGAGACCTGGCACTCGGAATTGACATTTTACTAGAGACAACTTTTACATGTATTGTCTTCTTTAATGATTGAATGTAATGGCATCAGTCAATATGGGGAGGGAGAAACCTTGTGTATTCTGCACCAGGATCAGGGAATTCCTGTTGTATACGGGACACCACACAGGAAGGTATAACCACACTGACATGTTTGCCAAAGTGGCCACATTACCACCAGACAAAATAGGCACGGTATCTGTGTTGGCTGGGAATGACAATGAAAGATGAAATGTGCATATTGTTATATTAGCAGAACACTGCTTCAATGGTACTATATCAAGAATTGTTTATTCTACGTGGACCGGTTACTAAATTTGAAAGTTTTAAAAACACTTACTCTGTAGGCTACTGACCTATTCAAAGCTTCCTTCATCTCACCATTCTTCTGCCTGTAGTTATTGAACTCAACCTGCAGGAGGTTTGTTTGTTGGGGTTGAGTGGGGGGGAACAGCTGCGGCAAAGTCCTGACAGATGGGTGTGTCTTGGTGGTGGAAAGGAGACACGGAAGAAACACCCACATCAAACCACACCCCCAAACCAACTCACGTTTGACTTCTGTCATGACCGCCAACATTTCTTGAGGAGCAAGGCAAAAAACAAGGCCAAATCAGTGGGTGCAGTTCCCCTTTAAGTCAATGTATTTAAGTTGAAGTTTTACCCCAATTTCAATGCTTAGATGAAATCAGTACAGGATGATTATTTTTTTCAAATCCAAAGTATTTTCCACGTTGATTCCGTATCACAATACATTGACAAACTACATTGAAACAACACTGATTCTACCAGTATGTGTCCATGGAATATGATGTACAGGATGACATAAAGACATGACATGGTATGTCGATCCATTAAAAGTCATGTTATGTTGATCTGTATTTCAATAACACATGTTAAATTGTATTTTAAAAGACACATGCTGAAGGTGTGGCAAGCTGAACATGTCCATTGTGGGAGATTGTTTGGACATTTCTAATTTAAAAAATTATGAACTCAATGAAACCCCAGCAAGTGCTGACCTTTAAAGAAATTATGCATTTCCACTATGGGATCCCTGCTTGTAGCGTCTGTTTAAGTATTGTTTACTGAAGAAAATAAGTTATGAGTTAATGCCCAATCCATGTCACGGATCCCTCCGGAACTGTGTCTTTACGCACACCTGGTCCCCATTTCCTTGATTAGTATTGTATAAGTGTGCCCTTTGTTCACCATGGTCTTGTCGATAATTGTTACAATGTCCGTTGGTCGTGTGAGTACCTGTGCTTTGTTGTATTGAGTGGATGATTCCAGGTCTCGTATTTATTTGAGGTACTCCTCGCTCTTTTGTTTGGGTCTCAACCCTGTGTTTTGTATACGTGTTTTGTATGGTCTTCGTCCCCGTGTCTTTACATGGCACGCTATAATTTGGGTCAAATAAAAAAAAAACTATTACGCATTCCTGCGCCTGTCTCCCGACACCTTATACCAACGTGACAATCCACCCCCATCGATCATAACATATGTTAGACCTTACCAGATGATGGACATTGCAATGTAGAAAGAAATAACTCACTGGTCACAGACATAACCCGACATGCCCTCCAGTGTCAATGACTAAAAACCAAACCTAAAAAAAGTGCAGGATAACTCACCATCTAGAGGGCTCTTTGGCAGCCATTGACTGGTTATGTAAGAAAACCCTTTTATAGTACAGCTCCTAGGTTACATTAAGGTTATGCAACGCTTATGACACCCAACTGTGGATGTGATACAACATTGTTAATTAACAAAAGGTTGATGTGAAAAAAACTAAATCAAGAATTCACCTACCCACTTACACACAATGGGTAAGCAAATGGCGCAGTAAGATGATGGATGATTCATTTGTAGCGCTCTGAAAGTGAGTCACTGGAGGGTGACGATGTTTGGGCGACAACTGTGGGGAACAGCACAAAGCAGAGCAGAGCATACACACACGCCGGCAGTGTACACACACAAAGACTTATGTATGGGCCTATTAGATGGGCCTTCAAGACTATGTCGTGTCTTTGGCTATGCCGGATTCAGTAATATGACGTGCTATTCTATGAAATAATTTCTCTGTAATTAATATTACCTGATTAAGCTAATCAGGTAAATAATTAACTAGAAAGTTGGGGCACCACGAAAGAATGTTTAAAGAGCTGTTATCTTCAGAATGAACTCTTAAAGACCTAGTAATCTTTTACATCAATAGCAGTCAATATTTAATCGTTCCCTTATTTAGTCTCATCTGAAAGTTGAAAATTCTGCTGCTAATTTCGTTAGGTTATTATCTGAGCCCTTTTAACGTAGAACCATTGTCCTAATGTCCTCGGAACAGAAAGTTACAATTTCGTAAAGGGGTTTATATAGGGTTGGGAGAGAGGGCCATGTTTCATAGTTTACAACCACTATCTGTTCACATGGGCAGGGCCACTGAGTTGGCAGAGTTTACTCTGTGACAAACTGTTATCTCATTAAGAAGCTAAAATTACATTTAATCTTTCCACAAATAGTTTCACATTTAAACATTTAAATTGCACAACAATTCCATGTGAATCTGATAACTATAATGTGTAGACTTTCCAAGATACAGTTTATGTCGTCCTATCATCAGTAATCATGTCTCAGACGCCAACTGAACTGACATCATATTCCAACGCATGTTTTCAACTGGTTGGATTACCGAAATATGGTTCCGTTTCCCATCTTCTGATGTCACCAGACTCTCCATGTTAACAAAGGGATTTTCAATAGTCACATCGGTAGAGATGAGAGAAACCTCCCCCATCAGGCCAACGTCATGGCAACTAGCTGACAGGCTCTAGAATACTACATGCGGGTGTTTAGATATCAAGATAAAAATATATACTGTGTAGGCATTTAAGACCAATATTCATTCATTGTGAATAGATATCACAGCTATAGAGAGATGATACCCTCACAAGTATTACACAATCACCATTGACTAAAGCTATCGAAGCCCACGCTGAGTCCTGTACGACTACATTATTCTTAAAAGTATACCAGTGCTCACTAGTGTAAGTGTACTCATACAGACACACATACAGTAGGGTGAAAGGTGTGGCTGTAGTCTGGTTGGGTTTGAAATCCGTATTGCCTGAGCCCTGTGAATAAAACTCTCAGAGGACTGACCTGCTAGAGGAGACACCTGATTAACTCAGTGACATGAAACATGGAAAAGAGGGCTGAGCTGTCAGCTTCTTTAGCCCTCTCCGTCTCCACAGTATCTCCCCCTCCATCCCTCCCTCTCTCTCTCATCACACTATCTTGCTAACTCTCCTCCCTTCCCTCCCCTTTCCTCTCAGTTCCTCAGCTACCCTCTCCCATTCTATTGCTCTACTTTCCATCTTTCACTCTCTCTCCAACTAGCTCTCTATCTAACTCTCTAGCTCCTTACCACTTCAGGTGACATGCTCACACACACTGCATGCACAAGTTCTTACACAACCACTGTGTCTCCCTGTATGTAAATTCACACTCGCATACACACACTTACTAAATCCAGCCCCAGAGCTTCTCAGCACCACGAGGCCGGGCCGAGACAACACGCCGTGAAGCAGCCAAAAGTGGATCTCCAGGAGCTTTGATGCGATTGGGTGGAATCGGTGGGGGGCCTCAAAGCCCCTCTGAGAGTGACGTCAATGCACGCCAGTGTGTCTACAACAGACACACGCACACACAGGGAGGAGCTGGGACGCTGCAGCTGGAGTTGACATGTGGGCCTTCATGTTCCTTATGGGGGTGACATAGACAGCGTTGATGTTCTGCTTTGTTGTAGCGTGTGCAAGCTGTCGTTATTTCTGACTAGAAATATGCCACCTCCGCTGATGATGATGAGAGTGTGAAATGTAATCTGGGCGAGAAAGGGGTTTAAAGATTATTTTTGTTGTGCTGAATCTGTTCAAGTCCCTTTTGGGAGAATGACAGGCAGACAGCCTCAGGGTCAATATCATCTGGCTTAAAATGACAGAAACAGTTTGAAGTGGCAAATATCATTCTGAAATATCCCTGCAATTCCGGAGCGAAGCCTACTCTGTTCTAAAGCTTATACCTAATTCTCATATCCAGCTTGAGATGTATGGATTGATGGGAACTGAAGAAGAAACTGCATGCCGAAACATTGGTTAGGTGTACCCATTGAATTGTTGGGAGCATATTTAGAGTGTGCTACTTTATTTTTATTGATATGAACTGATTAAAATGTGCTGCTACAGACTGGTTAAATTCTCCCCCCTACACCAATTGAGAGAACAACTCTACTATCCCCACCACAGATACAAATTCGCCATCATCTTGCCTCCTCGAAACTACTAGAGTGTATTGTGTTACTGTCTTCAAAGATACTGACAGTACATGCAATGTAAATGCTGACGCCATGTCACTTCAATTCCACGCAGAGAGAGAAAGAGAGAGAGAGAACGAGGGGACAGTGGTAGAAGGAAGAGAGATAACGTGTGAGGTGGAGTGGGGTGGGGGGTAGATGGGTTGGGAGAGGAAGGTGGAATGGGGAAGACAGGGGGGCAGGAACATTTTAATTCCACCTCGACCTGACTGCAGTGCCTGACGGGCTGACGGCATTGTTAACGTGACAGACAGAGGAAACGAAAATAGCCCCGGCCCATTATGACCTCCACTAACCTGGCTGTCTCTCTGGCTTCTAATTACTGCTGAGAGTCAGCAGGAATGACACATTCATAGGTGGGCTGTGTGTTTATGTTTCTGCAAGTCTCTACAGATGTAGGATCTTAACTTGAGTCAGTTTCTACAGCAGGGAAATAATCCTGCAGCAACAGGAAATGTGAATTATTATGTGGATTATAATCAATGGGCATTTTTGTAGAGGTTGATACAAGGGAAAATCAAGTCTGACATCAAAGTGGAAATTACAAACTTCAGAAGACTTTAAAACCTCAAATACACTGCACGTTTCGCATTTCAGGCATTGCAGGAATGTTCTCTTGCAACAGAGTGATCAAATGAAGATCCTACATCTGTGTTGGTATGTATGTGTGTGTCTCTCTGTATATGTGTGTATGTGTGCTGAGATTATAACTCATACATTAAACCGCCCAAAAGAGCAGGAGCCTGGTGAGAGGGCTTACAGAGCATCTAATCCACAGTCTTAATACGACGGGTGGATTTCTCTGAAACTGGCATCATTATTAAACTGTTGAGCATGTCTGAGATTTGCAAGTGTGTACTTGAATGTGTGTGTGTGTCTGCCTAAGCAGCCACTGAGAGCAATGTAGGTCAGGCGCTCTGCAATTTGTGAGTCTGTTCTCTTACTTTTGCCTGAAACACAATATTAACAGTGTTGACATACATGCAAGTTTCACACACACACATGCACGCACATACACGCACACACACACTCACGCACACGCCTGTAAGGCCCAATCGTATCTAGGTCAGTCTTACGGTGGAGACAGCACTGACCTTTAGACACACAAATAGGATCAGTCAGAGTGCCGCCTGGTTCTGAGGGTGTGTGGCTATCAGGGCGTGTGACAAACAGGAGCTATGCCCAGGTCTGTCTCTGTCTACCTGTGACTCTCTGCCAGGATGAGTATGACTTCTCTCTTATTCATGATTAACTACTGCTTTACTACTGTCTTATACCTTCCTATAAAGATCCTCGAAATCATCAATAACATTAACTTCCCAACCATCTAAATTACCTTCATTGTGATGACATTACATATATCTTGTTATTCCCTGTAACAAACTAGAGTGATGCTCTAGGATGAAGTTGTGTGTGAGAGCTTACTTAAGGGCGTATTTACAGTTAGTTTTTCTTTCAGTGCTTTGTAATATGACTGTGTCCTGCTAAGCCTATAAGCTAAGTTAATGTGAGAGTACATGACCCCTAACGAACAGGGTGCTACGATCCACAACACATATCACATGTGGTGGTGGACACAAACCTGCAACTTTGCTTCATCTCCATCCTTTCCTTTCAAACATTGGATTTAACATATTTCGTTTAATGTTGCTCTTTGCATACTTTGACATTTTGAACTTTTGTGTCTTTTTAGAATTTTTTGAACTGTACTTTCTTATTTTAGCCTTTGTTACTATAATCTTACTTGCGATGTTTGTGACATGAGGTTGTTTCACCTCCCTTGGTTGAATGCTCTTAATGTAAGTCGCTCTGGTTAAGAGTTCCTGCTGCATTAAGTAACTAAAATGTAAATTGTGAATGTACAGTACATGGAAATACACTCACAAGTAAGATACAGAGAGTTGTTAGCTATCAAGGGGGTGTGATACAGAAAATGATATTCTAACAATACACAGAGTGATATAAGGGAACGAGATGGAGGAAGAGAAATATAATGATATATACATATATATATATATATACAGTGCCTTGCGAAAGTATTCGGCCCCCGTGAACTTTGCGACCTTTTGCCACATTTCAGGCTTCAAACATAAAGATATAAACCTGTATTTTTTTGTGAAGAATCAACAACAATTGGGACACAATCATGAAGTGGAACGACATTTATTGGATATTTCAAACTTTTTTAACAAATCAAAAACTGAAAAATTGGGCGTGCAAAATTATTCAGCCCCTTTACTTTCAGTGCAGCAAACTCTCTCCAGAAGTTCAGTGAGGATCTCTGAATGATCCAATGTTGACCTAAATGACTAATGATGATAAATACAATCCACCTGTGTGTAATCAAGTCACCGTATAAATGCACCTGCACTGTGATAGTCTCAGAGGTCCGTTAAAAGCGCAGAGAGCATCATGAAGAACAAGGAACACACCAGGCAGGTCCGAGATACTGTTGTGAAGAAGTTTAAAGCTGGATTTGGATACAAAAAGATTTCCCAAGCTTTAAACATCCCAAGGAGCACTGTGCAAACGATAATATTGAAATGGAAGGAGTATCAGACCACTGCAAATCTACCAAGACCTGGCCGTCCCTCTAAACTTTCAGCTCATACAAGGAGAAGACTGATCAGAGATGCAGCCAAGAGGCCCATGATCACTCTGGATGAACTGCAGAGATCTACAGCTGAGGTGGGAGACTCTGTCCATAGGACAACAATCAGTCGTATATTGCACAAATCTGGCCTTTATGGAAGAGTGGCAAGAAGAAAGCCATTTCTTAAAGATATCCATAAAAAGTGTTGTTTAAAGTTTGCCACAAGCCACCTGGGAGACACACCAAACATGTGGAAGAAGGTGCTCTGGTCAGATGAAACCAAAATTGAACTTCTTGGCAACAATGCAAAACGTTATGTTTGGCGTAAAAGCAACACAGTTGAACACACCATCCCCACTGTCAAACATGGTGGTGGCAGCATCATGGTTTGGGCCTGCTTTTCTTCAGCAGGGACAGGGAAGATGGTTAAAATTGATGGGAAGATGGATGGAGCCAAATACAGGACCATTCTGGAAGAAAACCTGATGGAGTCTGCAAAAGACCTGAGACTGGGACGGAGATTTGTCTTCCAACAAGACAATGATCCAAAACATAAAGCAAAATCTACAATGGAATGGTTCAAAAATAAACATATCCAGGTGTTAGAATGGCCAAGTCAAAGTCCAGACCTGAATCCAATCGAGAATCTGTGGAAAGAACTGAAAACTGCTGTTCACAAATGCTCTCCATCCAACCTCACTGAGCTCGAGCTGTTTTGCAAGGAGGAATGGGAAAAAAATGTCAGTCTCTCGATGTGCAAAACTGATAGAGACATACCCCAAGCGACTTACAGCTGTAATCGCAGCAAAAGGTGGCGCTACAAAGTATTAACTTAAGGGGGCTGAATAATTTTGCACGCCCAATTTTTCAGTTTTTGATTTGTTAAAAAAGTTTGAAATATCCAATAAATGTTGTTCCACTTCATGATTGTGTCCCACTTGTTGTTGATTCTTCACAAAAAAATACAGTTTTATATCTTTATGTTTGAAGCCTGAAATGTGGCAAAAGGTCGCAAAGTTCAAGGGGGCCGAATACTTTCGCAAGGCACTGTATATATATATATATATATATATATATATATATGTATGTATATACATACATACATACATACATATATGTGTATATGTATGTGTATATATGTGTATATATATGTGTATATATATGTATATATATATATATATATATATGTATATATATGTGTATATGTATATATATGAATGAGAGAGAATGCCTTAATGTCTTCACCATCAATCTCTCCCCATCCTTGGTAAACAGCAGAGGCAGCATCATATGCTGGATGTCTCCCTGAATTCCCTCAGCTCAGCAAAAAGACCCAGCTCCGCCCCCTCTACAGACCCGCCCCCCCTAGAGAGACACACACATACACAATGCTCCACATTCAGCCTCTGATATCTATGTCTGTTGGTCTCAATCTATCTTTCTATCTCTCTCTACACAGATATTTTCCTCTGAAAAACACACATTTTTGCTCATTGGACTCCTAAAGTGTTTGATGTGGAATAATGCCGATCCTTTTCATTCCATTAAATCTCTTGACCTCATATTTGATCAATCTTTCCAGTGAGAATCATGCTAGAGACCCCCATTAAGTCATGCGACGTCATAGATAATCCAGGTGTACCTCCACTCAGCCAGATAACTGATGTCCACTCTGGCTCCCATAGGATCCTGGCAGAGGGCTGTGGGATTAGTGATGGCGTGGGAAGCGGAAGTCCCACTTGACATGTGAAGCACTGTGTAGAAGTTGTGCTCCCTCCAGCTCTCTACGTTAGTAGGGCGCTCCTGCAGCTAAACTCAGACCACGGCTAACTGAAACCCCACAACATGACAGCATTGTCAAGTGTGGAAGCACAGATGTTCAACAGAGAAATGCTTTTAAGATGGCTCCCTGTTTGCATACCGTCCCATTTTTTTAAGCAAATATGCCACTCTGGGCATCATCAAGCTCTTGTTGAGACTTATTAAAGCTGAATGTGGAACAGAGAAGGCAGATTACTGTCAATCAGAATTTGGACCCTCTAAAACAATTTATGTGCCGGGAGTTAAAGATACACTTACAGTTTTCAGAGTGACAGAAGTAGTAAATGATTGTTCATGTCTGCCTGTCTAGATACACAATAACAGGAACACATACAGTGTATGTACAAGGTATGGTGTGTACTGTCTGGCTATATGTGGAAGCGTGTGGACCTTATTATGTGTGTGTGTTGGGTGGGAGGGGGTTGGGGGGTTGGGGGGTTGGGGGGAGGTACATGGGAGGTCCACCCCTCTCTTTCTCACTCCTTCTACACATTCCTTCATTTCCTCCCTTTTCCTCTCACAACCTTTTCCTCTCAGACCCACAATTTCAATTTCTAATATTTTTTCACAGGCCAGAGAGGAGCCTCTCAAGTGTTGCCAAAAGCTAAGAGACAATGTGACTGAGTAGTGATGCCTGCTGCCGAACACGCACAGGAAATCACTACGGCAAGGAGCCTTTCCACTTCACCCATTTCACTATCCTCTCCCTCCGTCATGATTGGACTCACACCTCTTCTCTCTCCACCTCTTCTCTCTCCACCTCCTCTCTCCACCTCTTCTCTCTCCACCTCTTCTCTCTCCACCTCCTCTCTCTCCACCTTCTTTCTTCCCTTCTTTCTCTCTCCATCTATTTTCTCCCCCTCCACACCCCCTCCATTAACAGCACCCCCAACCCGTAAAACACAATTAACACCCCCTTGTTTTTTTCTCTCTCCATCTCCCTTAATGTATCCATTATTCTCTTTATAGTTCCTGAGCACAACAGATGCACTTGCTCCAAGGCACTGGAGGCAGGTTCACACACACAGCAAAATCCCTCAGTCTTAGAGACTGGCACAGCACACAAGCACACAGCACACCTATTGCCAGAGAGCAAAAAAGATGGAGGGAAAGACAGTAATAGGAAGACAAATAGAAATGGGTAAAGAGAGCGGTATTAATAGTAAGATGGAAGGAGAGGGGACAGTCTGAGGAAGCCTGGAGAAAGTGAGTGACATACAGTATAGGGAGTGAGAGAGAGATACAGAGTGACATACAGTATAGGGAGTGAGAGAGAGATACAGAGTGACATACAGTATAGGGAGTGAGAGAGAGATACAGAGTGACATACAGTATAGGGAGTAAGAGAGAGATACAGAGTGACATACAGTATAGGGAGTGAGGGAGAGATACAGAGTGACATACAGTATAGGGAGTGAGGGAGAGATACAGAGTGACATACAGTATAGGGAGTGAGAGAGAGATACAGAGTGACATACAGTATAGGGAGTGAGAGAGAGATACAGAGTGACATACAGTATAGGGAGTGAGGGAGAGATACAGAGTGACATACAGTATAGGGAGTGAGGGAGAGATACAGAGTGACATACAGTATAGGGAGTGAGAGAGAGATACAGAGTGACATACAGTATAGGGAGTGAGAGAGAGATACAGAGTGACATACAGTATAGGGAGCGAGGGAGAGATACAGAGTGACATACAGTATAGGGAGTGAGGGAGAGATACAGAGTGACATACAGTATAGGGAGTGAGGGAGAGATACAGTGACATACAGTATAGGGAGTAAGAGAGAGATACAGAGTGACATACAGTATAGGGAGCGAGGGAGAGATACAGAGTGACATACAGTATAGGGAGTGAGGGAGAGATACAGAGTGACATACAGTATAGGGAGTGAGAGAGAGATACAGAGTGACATACAGTATAGGGAGTGAGAGAGAGATACAGAGTGATAAAGGCCATGCTATTTAGAGCCTTTTAAAACGTAACAACGAAAAACATCTTACGACTCAGACTCTCTCTCATTGACCCCACCGCTGAAACCCTCATTCACGCCTTTGTTTTAGCATGCCTGGACTACTGCAACGCCGTTCTCTACCGACTCCCCGCCAAAACACTGGGCACATACACAAAATTCACATACTCAAAACTGCATGAGTACTCACACACACCAGACCTTGGGACCACATCACCCCCACTCTTGTCAAACTCCACTGGCTCCCAGTTCAATACAGGATCATCTTCAAATTACTCATGCTCACCTACAAAGCACTCAATGGACTGGCGCCCACATACCTTACTGACCTCATGCACCCCTACACTCCCACCTGTTCACTGCACTCCTCTGACACTGGCCTCCTCACCGTCTCTCCTACCAGGCTCCGCTCCATGGGAAAACAGGCTTTTAGCAGTACAGCGCCCCAACTCTGGAACTCCCTCCCTGTCAGAACCTTTGGGAGTCGTGAAAAGCACTTAACATTTATTATGACTATTTTTGTTATTATTAATATTATGTCTACATGGGGAGGCCATGACATGCGTTCTCAGGACTAACATGGCACAGGGCTTTATTGTTGCCAGCCTGTGTGCGAGAGAGAGAGGCCCTGTGTGGAGTGGCACTGTGCGGCTCTAAAACCTCCACGCTGCTACCCTCTCACCACCTCTAATGTACTCTGGGTACCGATGATGAAGACTAGGGAAAACTCGCTGAGACACCAGCCAGGTGTGGGCCGTCCTCACCAGCACCACAGTAATTGGGGAGACATCCCAACCGGGAGGGCCGATGGGGGGCCCGGCGTCCTCCAAGAGCTCATCTCTCACAGCTCAGCAAATCCTTTCATGGTACAGGTGGCACGACGGAACTGAAAAACACAACTAGAATTCAAAGCATGATTGTGACTGTTGCAGCATTGTCAGGGTGTTGATACTGTATCTTACTACGGCAGCTCTGGGCGCTAGCATGAGCTAATTGAAATCAATAATTGTGGATATTGGTGATGGAGGATAATGGATACAGTTACATATCGGGATATTATTGTTGACGATGTTTCATGTCGTAGTGTTTTGACAGTATTTCTCAGCCCTAGTGGATATAATTACCTTTTAAGATACTGGTGGTTGCGGTTGCAATAAGAATCAGTAACTCGTTGCTTGAAAATAAATGATCTCAATTAAGACACAGGGAAGCGTTGATCTTGTTATCACTGGTGTGACTGTTAACTCTGTTTTAAGGCGGAAATTACATTTGAACGATTTCTTATGTGTTACACTGGCCTTTTCAAATCCCTCTTCAACAATAGCACTTAATCCCATCTGACATCATAGATATGACCGTCGTCACAGACATAAGACGAAAGACCCCTTTAAATCCTTTCGCTTTGCATAGAGATAAGAAAGGAAGCTCTGTGAGAGAAGTTCATTTTAGCGGGAAGAGTATCAGCAGTCTTAGTCGCACTGTACTCAAACGGCACGGGAAGTGTTACGTCTTCGCCATAGCTAATGTTAAGACGGAGCATGGCAGTGGAATCGCTTATCAACAGATTGAATAAGACATTATTAAAACAAGAACCTAAACCACAGGGAGTATTTCATTACATCTTTATATTACAGGAAACATACTAATTGTTTTGATCAAGTCACGGATAAAGCGAATCACCTGACTTAACCCATTGTAGATAGTCAGCATCCTGAACGTGGGCCTGCATCCATTCATTCAATGTCAATTAACTTTTTATTGAAAAACACTGAGCCAATGTCATGTCAGCAAAGTTTCCAGAATAACACTCAAGTAAGAGGTCACAAGATCAGTAGGGTCATTGAACAAACATGTATAGGTAAAACAATAACGACTAATGTCTGCATGCTAATTATGCATTTTCCTTTCCAGGGAGTTGCAGTAACAGGGATATTACAGAGGCTTGTTGGTGGCTTGCATGCACATCATTTATTTCCAATATATGCTTCAGCAGACCAGGCTCTTTGTGCCAACTCACTGGTACTTGCTGTCCACAACAAGTAAACACATATGCCAACCAATCAGTACACAAAACATGCAGCCTTGGATACTGTTATGCAGGTGTTCTACTGACCATGCCTTTAGAAGATAGAAAGACACGGTTACTGCACACTGAGTCAATATACACCAGCAATCTACAGCCATTACATTTAGAGAATGAATGGACTAGTGAGTCAAACATAATACGTAAACAAAATGACACATATACTGAATGTACAAAACATTAAAAACACCTTCTTAATATTGAGTTACAACCCCCCCCCCCCCCCCCCCCCCCCTTTTAGCCCTCAGAACAGCAGTGGCATGGACTCTAGAAGGTGTCAAAAGCGTTCGACAGGGATGCTGGTCCATGTTGACTCTCATGCTTCCCACAGTTGGCTGGATGTCCTTTGGGTGGTGGACCATTCTTGATACACACGGGAAACCCAGCAGTGCTGCATTTCTTCCTACTACCAATCCCCCGTTCAAAGGCACTTCAATCATTTGTCTTGACCATTCACCCTCAGAATGGTACACATACACAATCCATGTCTCAATTGTCTCAAGGTTAAAAATCTTTCTGTAACCTGTCTCCTCCCCTTCATCTAGACTGATTGAAGGGGATCTAACAAGTGACATCAAAAAGGAATCATAACTTTCCCCTGAATTCAACTGGTCAGTCTATGTCATGGAAAGAGCAGGTGTTCCTAATGTTTTGTATACTCAGTGTAGATACGAATGGTAAATGTTATGGTTAATAAACGATTTCAAACTCATTTATAAGCAGTTAATGAGTGTTCCCCAGAGCACACAGGAAACCAGAAATAACTCAACACATCCACAGCCCCAGCCTACCAAAGCATAAACCAACAATCCAGCCCATATACACTACATGTTATGTGGAGAACAGAACAGAACAAAGAACAGCGCTGAACATTCTGACTCTCGGTCCTCTGATCCTCGTGTGAGTGGAGCAGTGGGTTCCCTTCCCAGCAACCTCCTGGCGGCGATAAGACTGCCGTTTTCCATGCGTCTCTCCCATGGCGCAGGCCGTTTGAAGTCACAAACACTGGCGGCTCACTCAGCTATCACCTCCACGCTTGTTATTCTGATTATTACCACAGCATCAAAATATAATGCTCTAAACTGCAGCTTTGGTATTTTAAGCAGGAAGGTTAGGGTGGGTGAAGGAGCAAGGGTGGTTTGGTGGGGAAGGAAAAGAGAAGGAGATGGAGAGTGGGGTGTCTTTGTATTGTGGAATTGAAGATCACAAAAGAAGATACAGGCAGGAGATGGTGGTGTGGTGGCGAACCAACATAGCCAAGCAACCATATAAACTCAGCAAAAAAAGAAACGTCCCTTTTTCAGGACCCTGTCTTTCAAAGATAATTAGTAAAAATCCAAATAACTTCACAGATCTTCATTGTAAAAGGGTTTAAACACTGTTTCTCATTGTCACGACTTCTGCCAAAGTCGATGCCTCTCCTTGTTCTGGCGGTGCTCGGCGGTCGACGTCACGACGTCTTCTAGCCATCATTGATCCATTTTTCATTTTCCATGGGTTTTGTCTTGTCTTCCTACACACCTGGTTTCAAGCCCATTCATTACCTGTTGTGTATTTAACCCTCTGTTTCCCCTCATGTCTTTGTCAGAGATTGTTTGTTATTCAGTATTCGTGTTGTTTGTATTGGTGCGCGACGTGTCCTCGTACCCACTTTGTTTTATTGTATTCATGGTTTTGGGGTTATGTTTTTTTTTAAACTTATTAAACTACTCCATTCCACCAAGTTTGATTCCATTCTCCTGCCCCTGACTTCCCTGCCACCTATACACACGACTCTGACACCCATGCTTGTTCAATGAACCATAAACAATTAATGAACATGCACCTGTGGAATGGTCGTTAAGACACTAACAGCTTACAGACGGTAGGCAATTAAGCTTACAGTTATGAGAACTTAGGACACTAAAGAGGCCTTTCTACAGACTCTGAAAAACACCAAAAGAAAGATGCCCAGGGTCCCTGCTCATCTGCGTGAACGTGCCTTAAGCATGCTGCAAGGGGGCATGAGGACTGCAGATGTGGCCAGGGCAATAAATTGCAATGTCCGTACTGTGAGACGCCTAAGACAGCGCTACAGGGAGACAGGACGGACAGCTGATCGTCCTCGCAGTGGCAGACCATGTGTAACATCACCTGCACAGGATCGATACATCTGAACATCACACCTGCGGGACAAGTACAGGATGGCAACAACAACTGCCCGATTTACACCAGGAACGAACAATCCCTCCATCAGTGCTCAAACTGTCTGTAATAGACTGAGAGAGACTGGACTGAGGGCTTGTAGGCCTGTTGTAAGGCAGGTCCTCACCAGACATCACCGACATCACCGGCAACGACGACAGGACTGGCAAAAAGTGCTCTTCACTGACGAATCGCGGTGTTGTCTCACCAGGGGTGATGGTCGGATTCACGTTTATCGTCGAAGGAATGAGCGTTACAACGAGGCCTGTACTCTGCAGTGGGATCGAATTGGACGTGGAGGGTCTGTCATGGTCTGGGGCGTTGTGTCACAGCATCATCGGACTGAGCTTGCGTCATTGCAGGCAATCTCAACGTTGTACGTTACAGGGAAGACATCCTCCTCCCTCATTTGTGGTACCCTTCCTGCAGACTCATCCTGACATGACCCTCCAGCATGACAATGCCACCAGCCATACTGCTCGTTCTGTGCGTGATTTCCTGCAAGACAGGAATGTCAGTGGTCTGCCATGGCCAGCGAAGAGCCCGGATCTCAATCCCATTGAGCACGTCTGGGACCTGTTGGATCGGAGGGTGAGGGCTAGAGCCATTCCCCCCAGAAATGCCCGGGAACTTGCAGGTGCCTTGGTGGAAGAGTGGGGTAACATCTCACAGCAAGAACTGGCAAATCTGGTGCAGTCCATGAGGAGGAGTTGCACTGCAGTACTAAAATGCAGCTGGTGGCCACACCAGATACTGACTGTTACTTTTGATTTTGACCCCCCCCCCCCCCTTTTTTCAGGGACACATTATTCAATTTCTGTTAGTCACATGTCTGTGGAACTTGTTCAGTTTATGTTTCAGTAGTTTAATGTTGTTATGTTCATACAAATATTTATGTGAAATACATGTTAAGTTTGCTGAGAATAAACGCAGTTGACAGTGGGAGGACGTTTCTTTTTTTGCTGAGTTTATAATTAAGCTGCAGCATTTATGAACATACAATTATTTGACTCCTGCTCTCATGCAGACAAACAATATGCTAATGACAAGGCCCAAAAATCGATGTACATCGACAGCTAACCAGCAACACACACACACACACACACACACACACACACACACACACACACACACACACACACACACACACAGTTTATCACAGCCTATCACAGCAGCACACAGTGAAAATGCTGATGGACACAACGACACGGGAAGTATAATAGCAGGACAGTGACTGAGTGGGGGATCAAAAACACTAATCAACACAATTTGCATTCACACATGACCCCAAAATAGCCTTGCTGCCGGCAAATAGTACGAAGACAACAATAACAATAAGAGCTCCATAACAGATAGTCAGAGAAGGTGGGAAGTGAGAAACAAGTGTGATCAGAGGTGAGAGAGGAGGTATAGAGAAAAATGGGAGCGAGAGAAGAGAGGGGAATGTGAGAAAGGGAAAGGGCGACACTAGTCCATTGTACAACTGAATGCATTCAACTGAAATGTGTCTTAGAAGAGAGGAGACAAAACACAGGGGCTCTAAATTTAGCAGCGGCGCTATTGTTTTCAGGTTGGAGGGGATCGGGGGGGGGGGGGGGGGTGTTGGTGCACCAGCGTTTTGCAGCTCCGAGCAGACGGTAAAGCTATCCAACAGATCATCCCCCCCCCCCCCCCTACTCTCCTATCCCCGACGAGACTGTGCTCCTCTTTTGGCTTTTATGCTTCAAAAACAGCCGCATCGCATTATTATGATCATTATTCAGACGCTTAGCAGACGACCTTATCTCACGGTGATGTATGGGTGCAAATATATTCTCTATGATATACTCTATTAATATCCACTCTCTGTTTTGCTGGCAGCACCTTTCTCCTAGGCAAAGTGGTTTGTGACAGTTTACTGTTGAATGTTAACCATGGCCATCCCCAAAAAGTACCTTGATCAAGCACACACAGGAGTTCTGGGGAATCCAAATTGGGAAGTCAACCTGCAACCTTGTGTTACTGAGTCACAGGCCTATTTGCTAGTAGATGCTTACAATGCAACCTCCCGTCCCATTTCATCTCACAGTATGGGATTATGATCAGACGTTTGTGTCAACATAAGATGTGTGTTGTACATTCACTGTCATTAGCATTGATTGGGCCTGTCTGGTCGATGGATGGGATGAGAATCGCGCATGACTCCACACAGGCTGCTGGAAGAATCGATGCCCATCCACCGTGTTATGCAATCAGGGTTGACCCCAGATTTGGCTCCCTGTGCCATAATCTCACCTTTTCTCCTATTTTCTTCTTGTCTTCCCTCCACTCTCTTTACCTCTCTTCTCTCCTCTCCTCTTTTCTCTTTACATTTCTTCTCCTCTCCTCTCTTCCTCTTCCCCCGCTGGCTGGGTAAATACTCTGGGGCTTAACCCTCTTCCTACCACCTCTTCCTGGTCTCCACGGTGACAACTACACGCTTACCAGGGCCACTACCAATCACGTGACACTGTGAAGGGCAGACGGTACAGTCGTCGTCTACTGCTTCTGTCAAGAACACCAATAAAAAGGTGTGGGTAGGCCCAAGTCATTGACCCATTATGATGTTATGGTCAGTGGTATGGTGTGGTGTACTTGAGGAACTGTACTTGTTACCATCAGGTCCAGATCCCCAGTGACAGAGCTGATCAGCGGACCTGTGACTGAAGCTTATTTACTTCACTACTCACATCCTGTTGGATGAATATAGTGGGTATAAAACTATCCAGAAATTGTGACAGGTTTGAGCACTGGGCACTAAATAGCTTTAAAAACCTTTAAAATCTTCAAGACCTTAAAATGACCGCCCTCCCTCCCTTTTCAACCTTTAGGCGAGACATTCAAAACATCAGAATTTCCCAATGTAGCCTTTTTATTGCAAGTGCGCCTCAGTGGCACGGTGATTGCACAAATAAAACAAAAACAACAACTGACCACAAAAATTCTGGAATAATGTAGAGCCACACACAACTTTGGCTGGAGTAAATCAAGCTGAGGAGTACATAAAACAACAGCCACTACTTCACAGCTGTTTGAAAGAAGGTGGTGGAGTGTACACTAACTGCACTAAGTTGAGCGCTGCATAAATGGAAAATATATTTAATTGCAAAATAATGGGATCACGTTCATTGACTGGGACAAAACCCTAGTGTGTGTTCCGACCTCCAGTCTCTCCATATGGCACTTTCTTTATATCGCTTTTTACTGCTAATTCATTCCTATTCTGGCACTAATTAATTTGCCACCACTAATTAAACAAACAATAATGAATGCCAAAATAACATGCAAAACAGGCCAACATATATATATATATATATATATATCATTTAATTGAATGTATTTTTATTTGACTAAACAGATGGGGCTCAACACTCTGTCCCACCTGCCCAGAACGAAGTCATTGACCCATTATCATGTTATGGTCAGTGGTATGGTGTGGTGTACTTGAGGAACTGTACTTGTTACCATCAGGTCCAGATCCCCAGTGACAGAGCTGATCAGCGGACCTGTGACTGAAGCTCATTCACTTCACTACTCACATCCTATTGGATGAATATAGTGGGTATAAAACAAATTAGACAGATTTGAGGACTGGGTAAGGCACGAAATAGCTTTAAAAGACCTTCAAATCCGTGAGACCTTAAAATGACGTCCCCCCCATAACCCTCTTCTCAACCTTTAGTTGAGGCGTTCAAAACATCTGCTTTTTCAAATGAAGCTTTTTTATTGCAAGTGCAAAAATACAACAAAACACAAAAACGATGGAGCATTTTAGAGCCACACACACAACTTTGACTGGAGTAAATCAAGTCGAAGACTACGAAAAAACAACAGTGGCTACATAAAATATATTTTGACGAATTGCACAATGTTGAGCGATGCAGAAAGGAAAATACATTTAATTGCAAAATAATGGGATCACGTTCATTCACTGCCAGTGTGTGCTGGGACATTCAGTCACTCCTTATGGCCCTTTCTTTATAGCGCTTTTCACTGCTAATTCATTCCTATTCTGGCTCTAATTAATTTGCCACCTCTAATTGAACAGAGGCATCTTCCATTCAGGCCCCCCTCTCTTTCTATCTTTCTTTATTTTTGTCTCTGAACAATTTAGATGACAAACTCAGTAACTTGTTCCCTGGCGCTGGTGTCAACTCAGTAACTTGTTCCCTGGCGCTGGTGTCAACTCAGTAACTTGTTCCCTGGAGGTGGTGTCAACTCAGTAACTTGTTCCCTGGAGGTGTCAACTCAGTAACTTGTTCCCTGGAGGTGGTGTCAACTCAGTAACTTGTTCCCTGGCGCTGGTGTCAACTCAGTAACTTGATCCCTGGAGGTGTCAACTCAGTAACTTGTTCCCTGGCGCTGGTGTCCACTCAGTAACTTGTTCTCTGGCGCGGGTGTCAACTCAGTAACTTGATCCCTGGAGGTGTCAACTCAGTAACTTGTTCCCTGGAGGTGTCAACTCCGTAACTTGATCCCTGGAGGTGTCAACTCAGTAACTTGTTCTCTGGCGCTGGTGTCAACTCAGTAACTTGTTCCCTGGAGGTGGTGTCATCTCAGTAACTTGTTCCCTGGCGCTGGTGTCAACTCAGTAACTTGTTCCTTGGAGGTGGTGTCAACTCAGTAACTTGTTCCCTGGCGCTGGTGTCAACTCAGTAACTTGATCCCTGGAGGTGTCAACTCAGTAACTTGATCCCTGGAGGTGTCAACTCAGTAACTTGTTCTCTGGCGCTGGTGTCAACTCAGTAACTTGTTCCCTGGAGGTGGTGTCATCTCAGTAACTTGTTCCCTGGCGCTGGTGTCAACTCAGTAACTTGTTCCTTGGAGGTGGTGTCAACTCAGTAACTTGTTCCCTGGCGCTGGTGTCAACTCAGTAACTTGTTCCCTGGCGCTGGTGTCAACTCAGTAACTTGTTCCCTGGCGCTGGTGTCAACTCAGTAACTTGTTCCCTGGCTCTGGTGTCAACTCAGTAACTTGTTCCCTGGTGCTGGTGTCAACTCAGTAACTTGTTCCCTGGCGCTGGTGTCAACTCAGTAACTTGTTCCCTGGCGCTGGTGTCAACTCAGTAACTTGTTCCCTGGCGCTGGTGACAACCCAGTAACTTGTTCCCTGGCGCTGGTGTCAACTCAGTAACTGGATCCCTGGAGGTGTCATCTCAGTAACCTGTTCCCTGGAGGTGTCAACTCAGTAACTTCATCCCTGGAGGTGTCAACTCAGTAACTTGATCCCTGGAGGTGTCAACTCAGTAACTTGATCCCTGGAGGTGTCAACTCAGTAACTTCATCCCTGGAGGTGTCAACTCAGTAACTTGATCCCTGGAGGTGTCAACTCAGTAACTTGTTCCCTGGAGGTGTCAACTCAGTAACTTGATCCCTGGAGGTGTCAACTCAGTAACTTGATCCCTGGCGCTGGTGTCACATAGCACAACAACAAAAAATGTTTTCCCTTTTTATCCCCTACTGAGGATCACTCTGCCTGGGGTGATGTCCCTTAACTTTAGTACCATATGTTACGGATACAAGGATCCTGTGTGTGTATCCTGTGTGTGTATCCTGTGTGTGTATCCTGTGTGTGTTTCTTTTCTCTCCGTCTCCCCTCACAGGTGAACATCATCACTCCCCAATCAGTCAACAATCAACCCATCAATCAGAAGACACACCTCCTCCTGTTTCCTACCCTATCACAGTTCCTTCCCCATGGTTTAAAAACCCCATCATTTGTTTGCTCAGGAGCTCAATCTTTGTAATGCCATGTGGGTAGATCTCTGTTCTTCATAGATTTCAGTAGCTCAATCTCTTTGTAATGCCATGTTGGTAGATAGCTGTTCTTTGTAGATTTCAGGGTAGCTCAATCTTTGTAAATGCCATGTTTGTAGATCTCGGTTCTTCACTCGCTCTCTGTGTATTAATTAACCTTTCTCTTTTGTTTGAGCACCTCCAAATCACTTTCATCTCCTGTGAGTATTGTTTTGGTTATGGTGTTTGTTGCTGGTGGGAAAAGGGGGAAACCAAGACAAGTCGCCCATGGGCATACACTACCCGTAGGTAAACTTTGTTAAACACACTAGTTAGAACTGGGCGGACCACCCACTGTATTTTTGGTTAGTTAGTTAGCTGTCATTAAAGTAGGCTAGTCTAACTTAGGGGTGTTTTTGTATATTTATTGTTTCTTTCCTTGGGTCCCGCTCAGCCCCTTTTTCCTGCTCCCCCCATTACCGTGTGTTTATAAATAAACCCTGAGTTTGACGGTATTATTTCGGTTGTCGTGGTTATTTCGTTCACACTCACTTTGTCACAATTATAATTTACATGAGTTATGTTACGGGTCTCACTACCATCCCCCCTAGACTGTCGGGCCAAAAGGGATTCGTAACATAAGTGGGGGCTCATCCGGGATATGTCTTTACTGACACCCCTGCCGCTCATGTAGATTGTGATCGTGGTATAGTTCAGTGTTGAGCGTCATAGCTGAAGTAGCATTAGTGTTTGCTATTTTCTTTGGCTCTTGTGAAGTAGTGTAAGATGGCTACTTTTGATTTGAAGTCCTTTTTGGATAACCCTTCGTGGGAGGTTTTTGATAAATGTCGTAGAGTTGATTTAATGACCTTGGCTGACCATTATTCGGTATTGATTCCACAGAGTTTAGTTAAGGCGGAGGTTAAACAGCTGGTGTTAAATGTATTGTTGGAAGAGCAGGTGCTTGTGTTACCGCTGCCTGGGCATACTAACCCTGTAGGGGATGTTGCTGCTCCTGTAAGCCCATTGGTGTCTGATAGTGAGGGCGAGGCTAAAACACCAGCCACATTGTCCCATTTAGATCCACTCTCCCCACTGTCAAACGGCGATGCCAGGAGGGATGTCCGTTTAGCACAGTTACAACTAGAGGTGGAAGAGAGAGCCCAAATTAGGCGAGAGACTCTCCAGTTGGAGATGTGTAAAATTGAGGCAGAAAAAGAACGAGAACGAGAACAGAGGCAGATGGTGTTTAAAATGCGCCAGATGGAACTGGAGGCAGAGACAGCGAGGCTAGCCTTCGTTCCTACTGTGCCTGTTGGTGAGTCGTCCTCACCAGCTGTGTCCTCAAACACGTTTGACATTAGTAGGCAGATAACCTCTGACTCTCTGAACAAAGGTACTAAGGCTGACTCCTATTTTTGTGTATTTGAGCGTATAGCCGTAGCATTGAAGTGGCCTGAAGAGGTATGGTGCCTATTACTTCAGTGTAAATTAACTGGTAAAGCCCAAGAGGTTTTGTCAGCGCTACCTCTAGAGGACAGTTTGAATTATGAAGTGGTCAAAGCTACTGTTCTTCGTGCCTATGAGCTTGTGCCTGAGGCATACCGACAGAGATTTAGGTCTCATAGAAAGTCTTCTAGTAAGACTTATGTGGAATTTGCTAGAGACAAGGGAAATCTGTTTGATAAATGGCATGCTGCTAGTAAGGTAACTGATTTCAACTCTCTCCGGGAGTTAATCTTGTTGGAAGAGTTTAAAAATTGCTTACCCGAACGCATTGTAGTTTACCTAAACGAACAGAAAGTATCCTCCCTGGCAGAAGCGTCTGTGTTGGCAGACGAGTTTGTGTTGACGCACAAGAGTGTGTTTTCGGCTCAAACTGAGAGTAGAGCCACTGAGTTTCCTACCTTTAGCCCTAGTCGGCCAGCAGTGGTATATCAAGCACGCCAGAAGAATGAGCGTTCCTGTTTCTATTGTCATAAAGTGGGACATATGATTAATGATTGCTTCCTGCTTAAACGCAAACAAGGGATGCCTCTTCGTGCCAAGCCACCAACAGGTGTTGCTCTAATTCGTACGGTTGTGAGGTCTGCAACAAAACAGGTGCCTCAGAGTAACTGTAGTTTGAAAGACCCAGTCCCCGACCGCAGTTATGAACCATTCATTTTCGAGGGGTTTGTGTCCCTAACGAATGACGGAGCGTCTCAGCGTCCGGTTAAAATCCTTAGAGATACTGGTGCGGCGCAGTCGTTTATATTGTCTGATGTGTTGCCCTTATCTGACGATACATACTGTGGTTCCAGTGTGTTAGTGCAGGGTATTGAAATGGGTTTTGTCCCCGTGCCATTGCACTTTGTGAAAGTACACTCTGAGTTAATCAGTGGAATATTCAGAGTGGGGGTACGTCCTAAGTTGCCAGTGAAAGGTGTGACCTTTATAATGGGTAACGATATTGCCGGAGGAAAGGTAGTACCCGTATTGGAAGTATTGGATAAAAGTGACCACTCTCTCTCGAATGAGTTGGCACAGAGTTATCCACATGTGTTCCCCGCTTGTGCTGTCACTCGTGCTCAGGCACTACAAGAGGGTGACGTGATAGATTTGTCGAACACTGTTCTGTTCAAAGAGGATGATCAAGAGGATGGATTGTGTGATACCTCTGAGAAGCTGATCACCTCTGACAAACAGCCCAGAAAAGAATTAAAGAACGTTGAACTTATTGCTGATGCAATACAGTTACCAGTCACTCGTGAGCAGCTGATTGCTAACCAAAAGGTTGACAACAAACTTGTTAAATGTTTTTCTAGTGTTGTCTCGTTAGAAGAGGTGAAGAAGAAGAATGTGGCTTATTTCATTGATGGTAATCTCCTCATGCGTAAATGGAAATCCCATGTTGATGCGGGTGGAGATTGGAATGCTGTTTACCAAATAGTGATTCCTACAGCCTTTCGACAAAATGTGTTATCCCTTGCTCATGATCACCAGTGGTCTGGTCATTTAGGAATTACAAAGACGTATGATCGGATCCTTCGACATTTCTTTTGGCCGGGTTTAAAACAAGATGTGGCGCAGTTCTGTCGGACATGCCACACCTGTCAGATAACAGGAAAACCAAATCAGGTTATTCCTCCTGCTCCTCTTTGTCCTATACCTGTCATAGGTGAACCATTTGAGCATGTGGTGGTTGATTGTGTCGGACCGTTACCGAAGACAAAATCGGGTAACCAGTTTTTGTTAACGATAATGTGTATGGCTACAAGATACCCCGAGGCTATTCCTCTGAGAAGGATTACAGCCCCGGTAGTGAGTAAAGCCTTAATAAAATTCTTCACAACATTTGGGTTACCTAAGGTGGTACAAAGCGATCAAGGTACCAATTTCCTATCCAAGCTCTTCAAGCAGGTGTTGAAATCCTTATCAATTACGCACCGTGTGTCAAGCGCCTATCACCCAGAGTCTCAGGGTGCGCTTGAAAGATGGCATCAGACACTGAAGTCTATGCTACGTAAATATTGTTTGGAATCTGAGAAAGATTGGGATGAGGGAGTTCCTCTAGTTTTGTTTGCTGCTCGTGAAACTGTGCAGGAGTCCCTAGGTTTCAGCCCGGCTGAACTAGTGTTTGGTCACACAGTGAGAGGACCAATGAAAGTCCTTAAAGAACAGTTCTTGTCCCAAGAGTTGTGTACCAGAGATGAGAATGTGTTGGACTACGTTAGTCGCTTTCGTGAGCGCCTACACCAAGCTTGTGCTCTCGCAAAGGAAGCTCTGTCTTCCTCACAGAGGAGCATGAAAAGACACTATGATAAAGAGGCTGTTTCTCGTCCACTACAGCCAGGTGACCAAGTACTGGTGTTATTACCTGTTCCAGGATCTTCACTGTCAGCTCGTTTCTCTGGTCCTTATTTGATTGAAAAGAAAATAAGTGAAACTGACTATGTGCTTCAAACTCCTGATAGAAAACGCCAATCTCGTGTGTGTCACATTAACATGTTGAAAGCATACCACACCCGACCCATCACACAGTTAGATAGTTCAAAAACAGAGGAAGGTACTGCTGTCTCCTCTGCTACTACTGTGATGATAGTGGACTGTCAAATTGATGATGTTGATGGATTAGAGTTGCGCAATACTCAGCAGCAGTGTGTTAGATTGCCCAACTCAGAAATGCTGCTGTCTATCCAGTCAGGTCTGGTTCATTTAACGGATGGACAGGCTAATGATATTGTGAGGCTACTACACAGTTTTCCATGTCTCTTTAATGACATTCCTACTCGCACAAATGTGTTGGAACATGACATTAATGTTGGAAATGCTACACCTATCAAGCAACACCCATATCGTATCAACGCTTCCAAAAGGAAGATAATGAGGGGTGAGGTGAAATATTTGTTGGAGAATGACCTGGCTACGCCAAGTTCAAGCCCTTGGAGTTCTCCTTGCATTCTGGTTCCTAAACCTGATGGTACGTCCAGGTTATGTACGGATTATCGAAAGGTCAATTCTGTCACAATGCCAGATTCCTTCCCGTTACCCAGACTGGACGACTGTATTGACACTATTGGTGCTGCTAAGTATGTAACCAAGTTGGACCTCTTAAAAGGTTACTGGCAGGTTCCGTTAACTTCACGTGCTTCTGAGATTTCTGCCTTTGTGACCCCAGACAACTTCCTTCAGTACTCAGTCATGGCTTTTGGGATGCGAAATGCACCAGCCACTTTCCAACGACTGGTTAACTCCGTATTAGCTGGCGTTCCTAATTGTAGTGCATACCTTGATGACCTAGTGATTTATTCGTCTGAGTGGTCAGATCATGTTGACTTGCTAAGGGTAGTATGTGAACGGTTGGCAGCTGCTTCTCTAACCCTGAATTTGGCAAAGTGCGAGTTTGGGAAGGCTACTGTTACCTATCTCGGTAAAGAGGTTGGCCATGGACAGGTGCGCCCTGTTGATGCCAAGGTCTTGGCTATAACTGCATTCCCTGCACCTACCACCAGACGAGCGCTACGCCGCTTTTTAGGGATGGTTGGCTACTACCGTAGCTTCTGTAAAAATTTCTCTGCGGTAGTTGCTCCATTGACCGATTTGCTTAGTCCGGCTAGACCATTTGTGTGGTCCCCTGAATGTAAGAGCGCTTTTGAACCTGCGAAAGCACTCTTATGTAGTACCCCTGTACTTGCTGCTCCGGATTTTGAACAACCGTTCAAGCTTGAGGTAGATGCTGGTGCCAGAGGTGCTGGTGCTGTTCTACTGCAGCAGGACAAGAGTGGAGTGGATCATCCCGTTTGTTATTTTTCACGTAAATTTAATAAATGTCAAACAAATTATGCGACAATAGAACAAGAAGCTCTTGCTTTGTTGTTAGCTCTGCAATACTTCGAAGTATACCTTGGTTCCAGTGCCCTACCAGTGATTGTGTATACTGACCATAACCCCTTAGTTTTTCTCCACCGAATGTACAACCAGAACCAGCGCCTTATGCGTTGGGCGCTGATTGTACAAAATTATAATTTGGAGATCCGCCACAAAAAGGGTTCAGATAATGTGTTGGCAGATGCTTTGTCTCGTGTGTAATGATTTTTGTATGTTTTGTAAGGTTGACTTTATTGTTGATCTTGTGAGTATCAATGGTAATACTGTGGTCGCAATCCCTAGGGTTGCTCTTTTAAGGGTGGGAGTGTTACGGATACAAGGATCCTGTGTGTGTATCCTGTGTGTGTATCCTGTGTGTGTTTCTTTTCTCTCCGTCTCCCCTCACAGGTGAACATCATCACTCCCCAATCAGTCAACAATCAACCCATCAATCAGAAGACACACCTCCTCCTGTTTCCTACCCTATCACAGTTCCTTCCCCATGGTTTAAAAACCCCATCATTTGTTTGCTCAGGAGCTCAATCTTTGTAATGCCATGTGGGTAGATCTCTGTTCTTCATAGATTTCAGTAGCTCAATCTCTTTGTAATGCCATGTTGGTAGATAGCTGTTCTTTGTAGATTTCAGGGTAGCTCAATCTTTGTAAATGCCATGTTTGTAGATCTCGGTTCTTCACTCGCTCTCTGTGTATTAATTAACCTTTCTCTTTTGTTTGAGCACCTCCAAATCACTTTCATCTCCTGTGAGTATTGTTTTGGTTATGGTGTTTGTTGCTGGTGGGAAAAGGGGGAAACCAAGACAAGTCGCCCATGGGCATACACTACCCATAGGTAAACTTTGTTAAACACACTAGTTAGAACTGGGCGGACCACCCACTGTATTTTTGGTTAGTTAGTTAGCTGTCATTAAAGTAGGCTAGTCTAACTTAGGGGTGTTTTTGTATATTTATTGTTTCTTTCCTTGGGTCCCGCTCAGCCCCTTTTTCCTGCTCCCCCCATTACCGTGTGTTTATAAATAAACCCTGAGTTTGACGGTATTATTTCGGTTGTCGTGGTTATTTCGTTCACACTCACTTTGTCACAATTATAATTTACATGAGTTATGTTACGGGTCTCACTACCATCCCCCCTAGACTGTCGGGCCAAAAGGGATTCGTAACACCATATAAGCTCAAAATTCATAGTTGCTATTATAAAGATGTCTCTGCTAGGCAGAGTTCAGTTTATTGTGTTATTGGCAGCTAGTTTCCCAATCACTCTTCCCCTTATTGCTATCATGTGCTAGCAGAAGTAAGACTGGAACATAGCAACAACAGGAACTCTTGGTTCCGTTTATCCATCTGTTACTCAAAGTATAGTTTCAACACAAAGACATATGACTTTGTACAGTTCACCCTTTCATGCACTTGCAAGGTCTATCACTGATCCTTAATCTCAAGCGAAAGCAAAACATCAATCTTTGTGCTTTTGTAATCACAAGTAGAATTATAATGTATAGATATAATAACATTTCTTACAGAACTTAGAAGAGTCAGTAAGGTTTTGACCTGAGGGGGTTAACCGGATGAAGTAAGCTGCACACATGCTTACTGCTTAATTTTTTTTGTTTTATGTTGTTGAATTTTTACCCCCTTTTTCTTCCCAATTTTGTGTATCCAATTATTAGTAGTTACTATCTTGTCTCACCGCTACAACTCCTGTACGGATCGGGAGAGATGAAGGTCGAAAGTCACGCGTCCTCCGAAACACAACCCAACCAAGCCGCACTGCTTCTTAACACAGCGCGCATCCAACCCGGAAGCCAGCCGCACCAATGTGTCGGAGGAAACACCGTGCACCTGGCGACCTTGGTTAGCGTGCACTGCACCCGGCCCGCCACAGGAGTCGCTGGTGCGCAATAAGACAAGGACATCCCTACCGGACAAACCCTCCCTAACCCGGACGACGCTAGGCCCATTATGCATGTGTGTGTGTCTGTTATGTCTGTGGATAGGTTTTGTTCCTGCAATTGATTATTAAGTATTCAGACTTTGTACGTACAGTACGTGTATCTGTATCTGAACAGTAATTGTACATGAACTTTCATTTGAATCTGAAGAAGTGTCTATGTTCGCCTCATGTGTGACCGTCCATGTGTGTATTTGCAATCCTCCTTTTTGTGTCTGTAGGTAGGTTATACCAAATCATAGATCGAATGAATAATACGCTGATATTCACAAGTTGGATGCATTTGTTCTCCGTGTTTAATGTGTCAATATTAAATTCCAAACAGCACTATACACATCACTTCTATTCATGATACATCTATATTCCACATTCAATTACTGGTTGTATCCATGAACACATATTGACTGGCTACATTTCTGTTCCCTTTCAGGATGAGGTGACATCCCTGAGGGGGCCATGATATTCATGAGGGGCCATGATATTCATGTGACTGTAACCAGACACACTGAACACCTGAGAGCATCTCGTCTAACATGTGGGACCACTGGACTGGCTCCTTTTAAAATTAAGTGGCGTAGTGACATGTATGACAAAGGTCTGTCCTCTATGGAGGGATGTCAGGTTTGATCAACAGCTTTCTGCTGACACGGCAGTCACCATGACAGGAGGACCAAACCTGTCCTCAGCCTCAATGTGGAAATGAAACTGAAACTGTAACTCAAGACGTTCAAGGTAGGAGGTGTAACTGTGGGGTTGCTAGGCTAGCTGTATAGGTCAGCTACAGTGCCTTGCGAAAGTATTCGGCCCCCTTGAACTTTGCGACCTTTTGCCACATTTCAGGCTTCAAACATAAAGATATAAAACTGTATTTTTTTGTGAAGAATCAACAACAAGTGGGACACAATCATGAAGTGGAATGACATTTATTGGATATTTCAAACTTTTTTAACAAATCAAAAACTGAAAAATTGGGCGTGCAAAATTATTCAGCCCCCTTAAGTTAATACTTTGTAGCGCCACCTTTTGCTGCGAATACAGCTGTAAGTCGCTTGGGGTATGTCTCTATCAGTTTTGCACATCGAGAGACTGAATTTTTTTCCCATTCCTCCTTGCAAAACAGCTCGAGCTCAGTGAGGTTGGATGGAGAGCATTTGTGAACAGCAGTTTTCAGTTCTTTCCACAGATTCTCGATTGGATTCAGGTCTGGACTTTGAATTGGCCATTCTAACACCTGGATATGTTTATTTTTGAACCATTCCATTGTAGATTTTGCTTTATGTTTTGGATCATTGTCTTGTTGGAAGACAAATCTCCGTCCCAGTCTCAGGTCTTTTGCAGACTCCATCAGGTTTTCTTCCAGAATGGTCCTGTATTTGGCTCCATCCATCTTCCCATCAATTTTAACCATCTTCCCTGTCCCTGCTGAAGAAAAGCAGGCCCAAACCATGATGCTGCCACCACCATGTTTGACAGTGGGGATGGTGTGTTCAGCTGTGTTGCTTTTACGCCAAACATAACGTTTTGCATTGTTGCCAAAAAGTTAAATTTTGGTTTCATCTGACCAGAGCACCTTCTTCCACATGTTTGGTGTGTCTCCCAGGTGGCTTGTGGCAAACCTTAAACGACACTTTTTATGGATATCGTTAAGAAATGGCTTTCTTCTTGCCACTCTTCCATAAAGGCCAGATTTGTGCAATATACGACTGATTGTTGTCTTATGGACAGAGTCTCCCACCTCAGCTGTAGATCTCTGCAGTTCATCCAGAGTGATCATGGGCCTCTTGGCTGCATCTCTGATCAGTCTTCTCCTTGTATGAGCTGAAAGTTTAGAGGGACGGCCAGGTCTTGGTAGATTTGCAGTGGTCTGAAACTCCTTCCATTTCAATATTATCGCTTGCACAGTGCTCCTTGGGATGTTTAAAGCTTGGGAAATCTTTTTGTATCCAAATCCGGCTTTAAACTTCTTCACAACAGTATCTCGGACCTGCCTGGTGTGTTCCTTGTTCTTCATGATGCTCTCTGCGCTTTTGACGGACCTCTGAGACTATCACAGTGCAGGTGCATTTATACGGAGACTTGATTACACACAGGTGGATTGTATTTATCATCATTAGTCATTTAGGTCAACATTGGATCATTCAGAGATCCTCACTGAACTTCTGGAGAGAGTTTGCTGCACTGAAAGTAAAGGGGCTGAATAATTTTGCATGCCCAATTTTTCAGTTTTTGATTTGTTAAAAAAGTTTGAAATATCCAATAAATGTCATTCCACTTCATGATTGTGTCCCACTTGTTGTTGATTCTTCACAAAAAAATACAGTTTTATATCTTTATGTTTGAAGCCTGAAATGTGGCAAAAGTTCGCAAAGTTCAAGGGGACCGAATACTTTCGCAAGGCACTGTATTACTGACAGTAAAGAGAATCATTTGAATTCAACATGAAGGCTTTGTTAAACCTAACATACGCATTTTTCGACAAAACTTCCACGGTTTAGGAGACAGATCAAATGTATATATTTGGAATCTGTCCAGTTATCCAAGTCTCTTGAGTAAGATATAGTTTAGTCTTAAAGGAATAGTTCAGGATTTTGGCAATGAGAGGGGGCTCATGGGTAGGCATCAGTAAGAGCTGGGAGAGGTGAGATGAACTGGAGAGTGAGAGAGTGAGGCAGAGAGAGACAGAGGCAGAGAGAGAGAGGGAGGGGTTGCAGAACATAACAGTATGCCAGTGGAAGGGAGGACAGTTGCAGGTGACCCATCAGTGGTTTGTGACTAATATGATTTCCAATTCAGTTGCAGTAATTATGAGTTTTAATCACGTAATTATGCTCAATGCCAAATGTGGCTGGAATGGTGTAAAGCTAGCCGTCACTGAACTCTGGAGCAGTGGAAACGCGTTCTCTGGAGTGATGTATCACGCTTCAACATTTGGCAGTCCGACGGACAAATCTGGATTTGGCGGATGCCAAGAGAACGCTACCTGCCACAATGCATAGTGCCAACCGTAAAGTTTGGTGGAGGAGGAATAATGGTCTGGGGCTGTTTTTCATGGTTCGAGCTAGGCCCCTTATTTCCAGTGAAGGGAAATCTTAAGGCTACAGCATACAATGGCATTCTAGACGATTCTATGCTTCCAACTTTGTGGCAACAGTTTGGGGAAAGCCCTTTCCTGTTTCAGCATAAACCATGATCCCGTGCACAAAGCCAGGCCTAATCACCAAACATCAGATCCCGACCTCACTAATGCTCTTGTAGCTGAATGGAAGCAAGTCCCCGCAGCAATGTTCCAACTTCTGGTGGAAAGCCTTCCCATAAGAGGCTGTTATAGCAGCAAAAAGGGAACCAACTCCATATTAATGCAAATGATTTTGGAATGAAAAGTTCAAGAAGTCGACAAGTTCGAGAATGAGAAATTTGAGAAGCCCACATACTTTTGATCATGTAGTGTATGTGGGTTTCTGGTAACAGAATTACAAGGCACGAGACAATATTCCTTAAACTTACAGAAGGTAAACCATTTCTCCATAACTCATTTTAAGTGTTGATATTCGCTGAAATATGTATGCCAAGTTGGAAACTTCCATTCATAATTCAAATGGTTAGCCATGTTTTGGTTGAAAAATATGTGCAATAAGTTGTGATGGTAAGATAAAATCATATACTTTGCAAGATTTTGTATTTGGTGTCAGCATAGGGAGTGAGTGTATTAAAGGGATAGTTCCATGGAGTCAGATAAACTTCTGGATATCATTTTTATAACTCTGTGTCCAGTACGAAGGAAGTTAGAGGCAGTTTCAATTAATAATAACTAGCGTTAGTGCTATCTTAGCGTGCATCAGGTACAGCATTGCTAACTAGCTTAGCGCAAAGCTGCCCTCACTCATTTTAATTTACCATCACAACTTATTGCACATGTGAATTATGAATGGACGTTTTCAACTTGGAATAAATATTTCAATAGACTGAATGAATTATTTGGCCTAATTTTGAATATTTCAAAGTGAAAAGTGAACCATTAGATAAAAACTTTTGGACTTCCCTAGGAATCCCAAATTATATTAAGATGTTTTTTTCTAAAGTTCAAGAAATGCTGGACTGGTTTATGTGAGAGAGTGGTATAAGGACCGGGTTATGTGAGAGAGTGGTACAAGGACCGGGTTATGTGAGAGAGTGGTATAAGGACCGGGTTATGTGAGAGAGTGGTATAAGGACTGGGTTATGTGAGTGGTATAAGGACCAGGTTATGTGAGAGAGTGGTATAAGGACCGGGTTATGTGAGAGAGTGGTATAAGGACCAGGTTATGTGAGAGAGTGGTATAAGGACCGGGTTATGTGAGAGAGTGGTATAAGGACTGGGTTATGTGAGAGAGTGGTATAAGGACTGGGTTATGTGAGAGAGTGGTATAAGGACAGGGTTATGTGAGTGGTATAAGGACTGGGTTATGTGAGAGAGTGGTATAAGGACCGGGTTATGTGAGAGAGTGGTAGAAGGACTGGGTTATGTGAGAGAGTGGTATAAGAACCAGGTTATGTGAGAGAGTGGTATAAGGACTGGGTTATGTGAGAGAGTGGTATAAGGACCGGGTTATGTGAGAGAGTGGTATAAGGACTGGGTTATGTGAGAGAGTGGTATAAGGACCGGGTTATGTGAGAGAGTGGTATAAGGACCAGGTTATGTGAGAGAGTGGTATAAGGACCGGGTTATGTGATAGAGTGGTATAAGGACCGGGTTATGTGAGAGAGTGGTATAAGGACCAGGTTATGTGAGAGAGTGGTATAAGGACCGGGTTATGTGAGAGAGTGGTATAAGGACCAGGTTATGTGAGAGAGTGGTATAAGGACCGGGTTATGTGAGAGAGTGGGATAAGGACCAGGTTATGTGAGAGAGTGGTATAAGGACCAGGTTATGTGAGAGAGTGGTATAAGGACCGGGTTATGTGAGAGAGTGGTAAAAGGACCGGGTTATGTGAGAGAGTGGTATAAGGACTGGGTTATGTGAGAGAGTGGTATAAGGACCGGGTTATGTGAGAGAGTGGTATAAGGACCGGGTTATGTGAGAGAGTGGTATAAGGAATGGGTTATGTGAGATAGTGGTATAAGGACTGGGTTATGTGAGAGAGTGGTATAAGGACCGGGTTATGTGAGAGAGTGGTATAAGGACCGGGTTATGTGAGAGAGTGGTATAAGGACCAGGTTATGTGAGAGAGTGGTATAAGGACCGGGTTATGTGAGAGAGTGGTATAAGGACCGGGTTATGTGAGAGAGTGGTATAAGGACCGGGTTATGTGAGAGAGTGGTATAAGGACTGGGTTATGTGAGAGAGTGGTATAAGGACTGGGTTATGTGAGAGAGTGGTATAAGGACTGGGTTATGTGAGAGAGTGGTATAAGGACCGGGTTATGTGAGAGAGTGGTATAAGGACCGGGTTATGTGAGAGAGTGGTATAAGGACCGGGTTATGTGAGAGAGTGGTATAAGGACCGGGTTATGTGAGAGAGTGGTATAAGGACCGGGTTATGTGAGTGAGTGGTATAAGGACCGGGTTATGTGAGAGAGTGGTATAAGGACCAGGTTATGTGAGAGAGTGGTATAAGGACCGGGTTATGTGAGAGAGGGGTATAAGGACCGGGTTATGTGAGAGAGTGGTATAAGGACCAGGTTATGTGAGAGAGTGGTATAAGGACCTGGTTATGTGAGAGAGTGGTATAAGGACCAGGTTATGTGAGAGAGTGGTATAAGGACCAGGTTATGTGAGAGAGTGGTATAAGGACCAGGTTATGTGAGAGAGTGGTATAAGGACCAGGTTATGTGAGTGGTATAAGGACCAGGTTATGTGAGAGAGTGGTATAAGGACCGGGTTATGTGAGAGAGTGGTATAAGGACCAGGTTATGTGAGAGAGTGGTATAAGGACTGGGTTATGTGAGAGAGTGGTATAAGGACCGGGTTATGTGAGAGAGTGGTATAAGGACTGGGTTATGTGAGAGAGTGGTATAAGGACTGGGTTATGTGAGAGAGTGGTATAAGGACTGGGTTATGTGAGTGGTATAAGGACTGGGTTATGTGAGAGAGTGGTATAAGGACCGGGTTATGTGAGAGAGTGGTATAAGGACCGGGTTATGTGAGAGAGTGGTATAAGGACCGGGTTATGTGAGAGAGTGGTATAAGGACCAGGTTATGTGAGAGAGTGGTATAAGGACCGGGTTATGTGAGAGAGTGGTATAAGGACTAGGTTATGTGAGAGAGTGGTAGAAGGACTGGGTTATGTGAGAGAGTGGTATAAGGACCAGGTTATGTGAGAGAGTGGTATAAGGACCGGGTTATGTGAGAGAGTGGTATAAGGACCAGGTTATGTGAGAGAGTGGTATAAGGACCGGGTTATGTGATAGAGTGGTATAAGGACCGGGTTATGTGAGAGAGTGGTATAAGGACCAGGTTATGTGAGAGAGTGGTATAAGGACCGGGTTATGTGAGAGAGTGGTATAAGGACCAGGTTATGTGAGAGAGTGGTATAAGGACCGGGTTATGTGAGAGAGTGGTATAAGGACCGGGTTATGTGATAGAGTGGTATAAGGACCGGGTTATGTGAGAGAGTGGTATAAGGACCAGGTTATGTGAGAGAGTGGTATAAGGACCGGGTTATGTGAGAGAGTGGTATAAGGACCAGGTTATGTGAGAGAGTGGTATAAGGACCGGGTTATGTGAGAGAGTGGGATAAGGACCAGGTTATGTGAGAGAGTGGTATAAGGACCAGGTTATGTGAGAGAGTGGTATAAGGACCGGGTTATGTGAGAGAGTGGTAAAAGGACCGGGTTATGTGAGAGAGTGGTATAAGGACTGGGTTATGTGAGAGAGTGGTATAAGGACCGGGTTATGTGAGAGAGTGGTATAAGGACCGGGTTATGTGAGAGAGTGGTATAAGGAATGGGTTATGTGAGATAGTGGTATAAGGACTGGGTTATGTGAGAGAGTGGTATAAGGACCGGGTTATGTGAGAGAGTGGTATAAGGACCGGGTTATGTGAGAGAGTGGTATAAGGACCAGGTTATGTGAGAGAGTGGTATAAGGACCGGGTTATGTGAGAGAGTGGTATAAGGACCGGGTTATGTGAGAGAGTGGTATAAGGACCGGGTTATGTGAGAGAGTGGTATAAGGACTGGGTTATGTGAGAGAGTGGTATAAGGACTGGGTTATGTGAGAGAGTGGTATAAGGACTGGGTTATGTGAGAGAGTGGTATAAGGACCGGGTTATGTGAGAGAGTGGTATAAGGACCGGGTTATGTGAGAGAGTGGTATAAGGACCGGGTTATGTGAGAGAGTGGTATAAGGACCGGGTTATGTGAGAGAGTGGTATAAGGACCGGGTTATGTGAGTGAGTGGTATAAGGACCGGGTTATGTGAGAGAGTGGTATAAGGACCAGGTTATGTGAGAGAGTGGTATAAGGACCGGGTTATGTGAGAGAGGGGTATAAGGACCGGGTTATGTGAGAGAGTGGTATAAGGACCAGGTTATGTGAGAGAGTGGTATAAGGACCTGGTTATGTGAGAGAGTGGTATAAGGACCAGGTTATGTGAGAGAGTGGTATAAGGACCAGGTTATGTGAGAGAGTGGTATAAGGACCAGGTTATGTGAGAGAGTGGTATAAGGACCAGGTTATGTGAGTGGTATAAGGACCAGGTTATGTGAGAGAGTGGTATAAGGACCGGGTTATGTGAGAGAGTGGTATAAGGACCAGGTTATGTGAGAGAGTGGTATAAGGACTGGGTTATGTGAGAGAGTGGTATAAGGACCGGGTTATGTGAGAGAGTGGTATAAGGACTGGGTTATGTGAGAGAGTGGTATAAGGACTGGGTTATGTGAGAGAGTGGTATAAGGACTGGGTTATGTGAGTGGTATAAGGACTGGGTTATGTGAGAGAGTGGTATAAGGACCGGGTTATGTGAGAGAGTGGTATAAGGACCGGGTTATGTGAGAGAGTGGTATAAGGACCGGGTTATGTGAGAGAGTGGTATAAGGACCAGGTTATGTGAGAGAGTGGTATAAGGACCGGGTTATGTGAGAGAGTGGTATAAGGACTAGGTTATGTGAGAGAGTGGTAGAAGGACTGGGTTATGTGAGAGAGTGGTATAAGGACCAGGTTATGTGAGAGAGTGGTATAAGGACTGGGTTATGTGAGAGAGTGGTATAAGGACTGGGTTATGTGAGTGGTATAAGGACCAGGTTATGTGAGAGAGTGGTATAAGGACCGGGTTATGTGAGTGAGTGGTATAAGGACCGGGTTCTGTGAGAGAGTGGTATAAGGACCAGGTTATGTGAGAGAGTGGTATAAGGACCGGGTTATGTGAGAGAGGGGTATAAGGACCGGGTTATGTGAGAGAGTGGTATAAGGACCAGGTTATGTGAGAGAGTGGTATAAGGACCAGGTTATGTGAGAGAGTGGTATAAGGACCAGGTTATGTGAGAGAGTGGTATAAGGACCAGGTTATGTGAGAGAGTGGTATAAGGACCAGGTTATGTGAGAGAGTGGTATAAGGACCAGGTTATGTGAGTGGTATAAGGACCAGGTTATGTGAGAGAGTGGTATAAGGACCGGGTTATGTGAGAGAGTGGTATAAGGACCAGGTTATGTGAGAGAGTGGTATAAGGACCGGGTTATGTGAGAGAGTGGTATAAGGACCGGGTTATGTGAGAGAGTGGTATAAGGACTGGGTTATGTGAGAGAGTGGTATAAGGACTGGGTTATGTGAGAGAGTGGTATAAGGACTGGGTTATGTGAGTGGTATAAGGACTGGGTTATGTGAGAGAGTGGTATAAGGACCGGGTTATGTGAGAGAGTGGTATAAGGACCGGGTTATGTGAGAGAGTGGTATAAGGACCGGGTTATGTGAGAGAGTGGTATAAGGACCGTGTTATGTGAGAGAGTGGTATAAGGACCAGGTTATGTGAGAGAGTGGTATAAGGACCGGGTTATGTGAGAGAGTGGTATAAGGACCAGGTTATGTGAGAGAGTGGTAGAAGGACTGGGTTATGTGAGAGAGTGGTATAAGGACCAGGTTATGTGAGAGAGTGGTATATGGACTGGGTTATGTGAGAGAGTGGTATAAGGACTGGGTTATGTGAGTGGTATAAGGACCAGGTTATGTGAGAGAGTGGTATAAGGACCAGGTTATGTGAGAGAGTGGTATAAGGACCGGGTTATGTGAGTGGTATAAGGACCGGGTTATGTGAGAGAGTGGTATAAGGACTGGGTTATGTGAGAGAGTGGTATAAGGACCGGGTTATGTGAGAGAGTGGTATAAGGACCGGGTTATGTGAGAGAGTGGTATAAGGACCGGGTTATGTGAGAGAGTGGTATAAGGACCGGGTTATGTGAGAGAGTGGTATAAGGACCGGGTTATGTGAGTGAGTGGTATAAGGACCGGGTTATGTGAGAGAGTGGTATAAGGACCAGGTTATGTGAGAGAGTGGTATAAGGACCGGGTTATGTGAGAGAGGGGTATAAGGACCGGGTTATGTGAGAGAGTGGTATAAGGACCAGGTTATGTGAGAGAGTGGTATAAGGACCTGGTTATGTGAGAGAGTGGTATAAGGACCAGGTTATGTGAGAGAGTGGTATAAGGACCAGGTTATGTGAGAGAGTGGTATAAGGACCAGGTTATGTGAGAGAGTGGTATAAGGACCAGGTTATGTGAGTGGTATAAGGACCAGGTTATGTGAGAGAGTGGTATAAGGACCGGGTTATGTGAGAGAGTGGTATAAGGACCAGGTTATGTGAGAGAGTGGTATAAGGACTGGGTTATGTGAGAGAGTGGTATAAGGACCGGGTTATGTGAGAGAGTGGTATAAGGACTGGGTTATGTGAGAGAGTGGTATAAGGACTGGGTTATGTGAGAGAGTGGTATAAGGACTGGGTTATGTGAGTGGTATAAGGACTGGGTTATGTGAGAGAGTGGTATAAGGACCGGGTTATGTGAGAGAGTGGTATAAGGACCGGGTTATGTGAGAGAGTGGTATAAGGACCGGGTTATGTGAGAGAGTGGTATAAGGACCAGGTTATGTGAGAGAGTGGTATAAGGACCGGGTTATGTGAGAGAGTGGTATAAGGACTAGGTTATGTGAGAGAGTGGTAGAAGGACTGGGTTATGTGAGAGAGTGGTATAAGGACCAGGTTATGTGAGAGAGTGGTATAAGGACTGGGTTATGTGAGAGAGTGGTATAAGGACTGGGTTATGTGAGTGGTATAAGGACCAGGTTATGTGAGAGAGTGGTATAAGGACCGGGTTATGTGAGTGAGTGGTATAAGGACCGGGTTCTGTGAGAGAGTGGTATAAGGACCAGGTTATGTGAGAGAGTGGTATAAGGACCGGGTTATGTGAGAGAGGGGTATAAGGACCGGGTTATGTGAGAGAGTGGTATAAGGACCAGGTTATGTGAGAGAGTGGTATAAGGACCAGGTTATGTGAGAGAGTGGTATAAGGACCAGGTTATGTGAGAGAGTGGTATAAGGACCAGGTTATGTGAGAGAGTGGTATAAGGACCAGGTTATGTGAGAGAGTGGTATAAGGACCAGGTTATGTGAGTGGTATAAGGACCAGGTTATGTGAGAGAGTGGTATAAGGACCGGGTTATGTGAGAGAGTGGTATAAGGACCAGGTTATGTGAGAGAGTGGTATAAGGACCGGGTTATGTGAGAGAGTGGTATAAGGACCGGGTTATGTGAGAGAGTGGTATAAGGACTGGGTTATGTGAGAGAGTGGTATAAGGACTGGGTTATGTGAGAGAGTGGTATAAGGACTGGGTTATGTGAGTGGTATAAGGACTGGGTTATGTGAGAGAGTGGTATAAGGACCGGGTTATGTGAGAGAGTGGTATAAGGACCGGGTTATGTGAGAGAGTGGTATAAGGACCGGGTTATGTGAGAGAGTGGTATAAGGACCGTGTTATGTGAGAGAGTGGTATAAGGACCAGGTTATGTGAGAGAGTGGTATAAGGACCGGGTTATGTGAGAGAGTGGTATAAGGACCAGGTTATGTGAGAGAGTGGTAGAAGGACTGGGTTATGTGAGAGAGTGGTATAAGGACCAGGTTATGTGAGAGAGTGGTATATGGACTGGGTTATGTGAGAGAGTGGTATAAGGACTGGGTTATGTGAGTGGTATAAGGACCAGGTTATGTGAGAGAGTGGTATAAGGACCAGGTTATGTGAGAGAGTGGTATAAGGACCGGGTTATGTGAGTGGTATAAGGACCGGGTTATGTGAGAGAGTGGTATAAGGACCGGGTTATGTGAGAGAGTGGTATAAGGACCGGGTTATGTGAGTGAGTGGTATAAGGACCGGGTTATGTGAGAGAGTGGTATAAGGACCAGGTTATGTGAGAGAGTGGTATAAGGACCGGGTTATGTGAGAGAGGGGTATAAGGACCGGGTTATGTGAGAGAGTGGTATAAGGACCAGGTTATGTGAGAGAGTGGTATAAGGACCAGGTTATGTGAGAGAGTGGTATAAGGACCAGGTTATGTGAGAGAGTGGTATAAGGACCAGGTTATGTGAGAGAGTGGTATAAGGACCAGGTTATGTGAGAGAGTGGTATAAGGACCAGGTTATGTGAGTGGTATAAGGACCAGGTTATGTGAGAGAGTGGTATAAGGACCGGGTTATGTGAGAGAGTGGTATAAGGACCAGGTTATGTGAGAGAGTGGTATAAGGACCGGGTTATGTGAGAGAGTGGTATAAGGACCGGGTTATGTGAGAGAGTGGTATAAGGACTGGGTTATGTGAGAGAGTGGTATAAGGACTGGGTTATGTGAGAGAGTGGTATAAGGACTGGGTTATGTGAGTGGTATAAGGACTGGGTTATGTGAGAGAGTGGTATAAGGACCGGGTTATGTGAGAGAGTGGTATAAGGACCGGGTTATGTGAGAGAGTGGTATAAGGACCGGGTTATGTGAGAGAGTGGTATAAGGACCGGGTTATGTGAGAGAGTGGTATAAGGACCAGGTTATGTGAGAGAGTGGTATAAGGACCGGGTTATGTGAGAGAGTGGTATAAGGACCAGGTTATGTGAGAGAGTGGTATAAGGACCAGGTTATGTGAGAGAGTGGTATAAGGACCGGGTTATGTGAGAGAGTGGTATAAGGACCGGGTTATGTGAGAGAGTGGTATAAGGACTGGGTTATGTGAGAGAGTGGTATAAGGACCGGGTTATGTGAGAGAGTGGTATAAGGACTGGGTTATGTGAGAGAGTGGTATAAGGACTGGGTTATGTGAGAGAGTGGTATAAGGACCGGGTTATGTGAGTGGTATAAGGACTGGGTTATGTGAGAGAGTGGTATAAGGACCGGGTTATGTGAGAGAGTGGTATAAGGACCGGGTTATGTGAGAGAGTGGTATAAGGACCGGGTTATGTGAGAGAGTGGTATAAGGACCGGGTTATGTGAGAGAGTGGTATAAGGACTGGGTTATTTGAGAGAGTGGTATAAGGACTGGGTTATGTGAGAGAGTGGTATAAGGACCGGGTTATGTGAGAGAGTGGTATAAGGACCGGGTTATGTGAGAGAGTGGTATAAGGACCAGGTTATGTGAGAGAGTGGTATAAGGACCGGGTTATGTGAGAGAGTGGTATAAGGACCGGGTTATGTGAGAGAGTGGTATAAGGACCGGGTTATGTGAGAGAGTGGTATAAGGACTGGGTTATGTGAGAGAGTGGTATAAGGACTGGGTTATGTGAGAGAGTGGTAGAAGGACTGGGTTATGTGAGAGAGTGGTATAAGGACCAGGTTATGTGAGAGAGTGGTATAAGGACTGGGTTATGTGAGAGAGTGGTATAAGGACTGGGTTATGTGAGTGGTATAAGGACCAGGTTATGTGAGAGAGTGGTATAAGGACCAGGTTATGTGAGAGAGTGGTATAAGGACCGGGTTATGTGAGTGGTATAAGGACCGGGTTATGTGAGAGAGTGGTATAAGGACCAGGTTTATGTGAGAGAGTGGTATAAGGACCAGGTTATGTGAGAGAGTGGTATAAGGACTGGGTTATGTGAGAGAGTGGTATAAGGACTGGGTTATGTGAGAGAGTGGTATAAGGACCGGGTTATGTGAGTGGTATAAGGACTGGGTTATGTGAGAGAGTGGTATAAGGACCGGGTTATGTGAGAGAGTGGTATAAGGACCGGGTTATGTGAGAGAGTGGTATAAGGACCGGGTTATGTGAGAGAGTGGTATATAGACCGGGTTATGTGAGAGAGTGGTATAAGGACTGGGTTATGTGAGAGAGTGGTATAAGGACCGGGTTATGTGAGAGAGTGGTATAAGGACCGGGTTATGTGAGAGAGTGGTATAAGGACTGGGTTATGTGAGAGAGTGGTATAAGGACTGGGTTATGTGAGAGAGTGGTATAAGGACCGGGTTATGTGAGAGAGTGGTATAAGGACCGGGTTATGTGAGAGAGTGGTATAAGGACCAGGTTATGTGAGAGAGTGGTATAAGGACCGGGTTATGTGAGAGAGTGGTATAAGGACCGGGTTATGTGAGAGAGTGGTATAAGGACCGGGTTATGTGAGAGAGTGGTATAAGGACTGGGTTATGTGAGAGAGTGGTATAAGGACCGGGTTATGTGAGAGAGTGGTATAAGGACTGGGTTATGTGAGAGAGTGGTATAAGGACTGGGTTATGTGAGTGAGTGGTATAAGGACCGGGTTATGTGAGTGGTATAAGGACTGGGTTATGTGAGAGAGTGGTATAAGGACCGGGTTATGTGAGAGAGTGGTATAAGGACCGGGTTATGTGAGAGAGTGGTATAAGGACCAGGTTATGTGAGAGAGTGGTATAAGGACCGGGTTATGTGAGAGAGTGGTATAAGGACCAGGTTATGTGAGAGAGTGGTATAAGGACCGGGTTATGTGAGAGAGTGGGATAAGGACCGGGTTATGTGAGAGAGTGGTATAAGGACCAGGTTATGTGAGAGAGTGGTATAAGGACCGGGTTATGTGAGAGAGTGGTATAAGGACCGGGTTATGTGAGAGAGTGGTATAAGGACCGGGTTATGTGAGAGAGTGGTATAAGGACCGGGTTATGTGAGAGAGTGGTATAAGGACCGGGTTATGTGAGAGAGTGGTATAAGGACTGGGTTATGTGAGAGAGTGGTATAAGGACTGGGTTATGTGAGAGAGTGGTATAAGGACCGGGTTATGTGAGTGGTATAAGGACTGGGTTATGTGAGAGAGTGGTATAAGGACCGGGTTATGTGAGAGAGGGGTATAAGGACCGGGTTATGTGAGAGAGTGGTATAAGGACCAGGTTATGTGAGAGAGTGGTATAAGGACCAGGTTATGTGAGAGAGTGGTATAAGGACCAGGTTATGTGAGAGAGTGGTATAAGGACCAGGTTATGTGAGAGAGTGGTATAAGGACCAGGTTATGTGAGAGAGTGGTATAAGGACCAGGTTATGTGAGTGGTATAAGGACCAGGTTATGTGAGAGAGTGGTATAAGGACCGGGTTATGTGAGAGAGTGGTATAAGGACCAGGTTATGTGAGAGAGTGGTATAAGGACCGGGTTATGTGAGAGAGTGGTATAAGGACTGGGTTATGTGAGAGAGTGGTATAAGGACTGGGTTATGTGAGAGAGTGGTATAAGGACTGGGTTATGTGAGAGAGTGGTATAAGGACTGGGTTATGTGAGTGGTATAAGGACTGGGTTATGTGAGAGAGTGGTATAAGGACCGGGTTATGTGAGAGAGTGGTATAAGGACCGGGTTATGTGAGAGAGTGGTATAAGGCCCGGGTTATGTGAGAGAGTGGTATAAGGACCGGGTTATGTGAGAGAGTGGTATAAGGACCAGGTTATGTGAGAGAGTGGTATAAGGACCGGGTTATGTGAGAGAGTGGTATAAGGACCAGGTTATGTGAGAGAGTGGTATAAGGACCAGGTAATGTGAGAGAGTGGTATAAGGACCGGGTTATGTGAGAGAGTGGTATAAGGACCGGGTTATGTGAGAGAGTGGTATAAGGACCGGGTTATGTGAGAGAGTGGTATAAGGACCAGGTTATGTGAGAGAGTGGTATAAGGACCGGGTTATGTGAGAGAGTGGTATAAGGACCGGGTAATGTGAGAGAGTGGTATAAGGACTGGGTTATGTGAGAGAGTGGTATAAGGACCGGGTTATGTGAGAGAGTGGTATAAGGAACGGGTTATGTGAGAGAGTGGTATAAGGACCGGGTTATGTGAGAGAGTGGTATAAGGACCGGGTTATGTGAGAGAGTGGTATAAGGACCGGGTTATGTGAGAGAGTGGTATAAGGACCGGGTAATGTGAGAGAGTGGTATAAGGACTGGGTTATGTGAGAGAGTGGTATAAGGACTGGGTTATGTGAGAGAGTGGTATAAGGACTGGGTTATGTGAGAGAGTGGTATAAGGACCGGGTTATGTGAGAGAGTGGTATAAGGACCAGGTTATGTGAGAGAGTGGTATAAGGACCAGGTTATGTGAGAGAGTGGTATAAGGACCAGGTTATGTGAGAGAGTGGTATAAGGACCAGGTTATGTGAGAGAGTGGTATAAGGACCGGGTTATGTGAGAGAGTGGTATAAGGACCGGGTTATGTGAGAGAGTGGTATAAGGACCAGGTTATGTGAGAGAGTGGTATAAGGACCAGGTTATGTGAGAGAGTGGTATAAGGACTGGGTTATGTGAGAGAGTGGTATAAGGACTGGGTTATGTGAGAGAGTGGTATAAGGACTGGGTTATGTGAGAGAGTGGTATAAGGACTGGGTTATGTGAGAGAGTGGTATAAGGACCAGGTTATGTGAGAGAGTGGTATAAGGACCAGGTTATGTGAGAGAGTGGTATAAGGACCAGGTTATGTGAGAGAGTGGTATAAGGACTGGGTTATGTGAGAGAGTGGTATAAGGACCAGGTTATGTGAGAGAGTGGTATAAGGACTGGGTTATGTGAGAGAGTGGTATAAGGACTGGGTTATGTGAGAGAGTGGTATAAGGACTGGGTTATGTGAGAGAGTGGTATAAGGACTGGGTTATGTGAGAGAGTGGTATAAGGACCAGGTTATGTGAGAGAGTGGTATAAGGACCAGGTTATGTGAGAGAGTGGTATAAGGACCAGGTTATGTGAGAGAGTAGACTTTTCAAAAACTAGGGCGAATCAAAAACAAAATACCCCTGAAATTCCATTTTCAATATTTTACCCCTTGACTTATATACATTTCTCTCATACTACGTGTTTGTGAGGACTAATCTTTTCCCCCTTTAACTGGTTACACAGACTGACCCTTGAAGTGTTTGCTTACTCAACTATAACCACCAGTTATTATAGTCCATGAAACAGTTATTGTACTGTAAGTAGCAGAGCAAAACAAACAGCCTACAGCAGCAACGGGGAAAATATGTGTGATGTCACCAGCCACAGCACTGTCAGATGTATGTGGATCAACCAGATGTAGGAGATGTATGAGTCATCAACCAGCTTAAGACACAAGGACTAAAACAAGAAATCTGACTCAAATAGACTAATCCCGTAACGCACAAACACAAACATCATGCCCATAAACAGGTCAGTGATGCATGTCAAAAATAAATCATGTAAAACATCAGCTGAAAAAAAGAAAACAGCAATTACAAAAACACATATTCTAAAAGTTCTAGACGAATAATACGCATATTGCACAGATACGTTTGCCGTGTTGCAGATACAATCTGCAGACGTAGAGTATTTAAATGGTGCCAGGGTGGCAGAGGCAGACACCCAGATCTAGTGTTGTCCTGTGGCAAACATATGGTTACTTTGTGTCATGACCCCATGCTGTGTCAAAGCGCTTCAGTAGCAGTGCTATTCTGGCCGCAGGGCTTGAGAACCATTCTTGATGGAGCTGCTATAGGCACGGACTGATATCTCTAAAATAACAATCTCACTTTATTGATCTCTCTTTCTCTTTCTCAGCTTTCTCTCTCTGCCCGTGTCTCGAACTCCTCTTGCTCCCTTGCTGTTCTCTCTATCCATCTCTCTGTGTGTTCCTCCCTATCTCCACTGCCACCTTGGGCCTCTCTCTTTGGCCCTCTCCGACCATTCTTTCTCTGTGTGTGGGGAGGCTGGTGAAAGATCTCTTTTTGGCTGATTGGGTTACTGGGGCCAACACCGTTGATGGGGCCAGCCAGGGGGTAGTAAGACCACAAGGAGAGAGACGGATACAGACAGATCTCATGGCCTGGCCAGGAGGTAAGTCAACTCTATAAGTGATGAGAGACTGACTGACTGGCTGACGAGGTGCATCAATACTGCAATACATTAGTACTGCACTGTTCTCATTGAGCTGGGGAGGGAGGGAGGGAGGGAGGGAGGGAGGGAGGGAGGGAGGGAGGGAGGGAGGGAGGGAGGGAGGGAGGGAGGGAGGGAGGGAGGGAGGGAGGAGTGGGATAAAACATATTAATGGTCGGTTGAAATACGGAGAAAAGGGAGGACAGAGAGAGTGAACATGCAAAGGGTCAATGATGATGAGATGTCAGGAAGTGATGGGAGTTTTGAAGGATTTAATGACATGCTCTTTTACACAAGAATAGCTACAAAACAAAAGGTTAATTACACACAATTAGCTTAATGTATAATAACAACCACAAATAAAGACTAACAACTTCTTCAAGGTTATTGGTCAAAAATGCAAGATGTACAATAGATTTGTGTCCCACATTATCTTACAACCTGAATAAATTCACTCACCTTTCACAACAGATTGGGTTTCTGGGCGGTTTCCAAAGCCCAGTCTTTCCCTTTGGAAAAACACTGGGCCGGAAGACTGAGATATTAGAGGAAATGGGCCTGACCTGTCGCACATTTCTGTACTGGCAATAAGTGGGCCGGTACATTTAGCAAAGGAATTAAATCTCCATTCATTACCATGAGAGAGTTTCTCGGCCATTGACAAAGCTCTCTTGTTTATAAGTGTTAGGTGTGTATATGGGAGGCAAAGCTCTCTTGTTTATAAGTGTTAGGTGTGTATATGGGAGGCAAAGCTCTCTTGTTTATAAGTGTTAGGTGTGTATATGGGAGGCAAAGCTCTCTTGTTTATAAGTGTTAGGTGTGTATATGGGAGACAAAGCTCTCTTGTTTATAAGTGTTAGGTGTGTATATGGGAGACAAAGCTCTCTTGTTTATAAGTGTTAGGTGTGTATATGGGAGGCAAAGCTCTCTTGTTTATAAGTGTTAGGTGTGTATATGGGAGACAAAGCTCTCTTGTTTATAAGTGTTAGGTGTATATATGGAAGACAAAGCTCTCTTGTTTATAAGTGTTAGGTGTGTATATGGGAGACAAAGCTCTCTTGTTTATAAGTGTTAGGTGTGTATATGGGAGGCAAAGTCAAATGCAGGAGAGCGGATTATAGTAAACAGGCGCATTTTAATACCGGTCAACAACGACAGCACATAAAACATACTAGTGCCAAAAACACGGTAATAACAAAAGTGCAGTGTCTTTAAACGAACACACAAAGGTATGTACACACCATGTGCTCACACGCAAACACTCTTTCTCGCATGCACAGGAATGAACAAATACTGGAAGTGCTCTGAATGTAATGGTAAGCCATTCACAATCTCCATCTACTATACCATGTCACTTCTAACTTTCAACCCCTCCTTCCAATCATCCTAGGAGGGACACAACCTCCTTCAAAAAACGAACAAGATATGAATGTCTGGAGTGGACCAGATCAATGCTGGGGTGTGCAATGTCTATCCCTGTAGTCAAATGCGTGGGTGTCGGGGGGCCACTCGCTCGCATCGGTGCTTGCAGTATCAGAGCGATCAGGAAAAATCGTAGAATAGCCAAAGACATCAATCAGCGTCCAGACGTAACAGTATTTTAGGCAATAAACTCCCACTGTTTCCTCCCCAAACTCGGCCTGGCAGCTAGGGCCTCTGAACCAGACAACATGCTCCTCTCTCTCTTGGTTTAGACTGTAGGCAGAGTTAAGTCATTAGAGTTGGGTTCAGCCCACCTCTTTTTCTCAATTTTCGACCACCTGTCCATCTCTCCTTCTCTCTTTGTTTTTTTTCTTTCTAGCTATCTGTTTCCTGCCATCTCTTCCTCTCACACCCAACATCCAAGAGACCAGAACCAAAACAAATCTAGAGTGAGTGACAGAGAGTGACAGAGACAGAGGGAGAGAGAGTGACAGAGACAGAGGGAGAGAGAGTGATAGAGACAGAGGGAGAGAGAGTGACAGAGACAGAGGGAGGGAGAGTGACAGAGACAGAGGGAGGGAGAGTGACAGAGACAGAGGGAGGGAGAGTGACAGAGACAGAGGGAGGGAGAGTGACAGAGACAGAGGGAGGGAGAGTGACAGAGACAGAGGGAGGGAGAGTGACAGAGACAGAGGGAGGGAGAGCGACAGAGACAGAGGGAGGGAGAGCGACAGAGACAGAGACAGAGGGAGGGAGAGCGACAGAGACAGAGGGAGGGAGAGTGACAGAGACAGAGGGAGGGAGAGCGATAGAGACAGAGGGAGGGAGAGCGACAGAGACAGAGGGAGAGAGAGTGACAGAGACAGAGGGAGGGAGAGCGACAGAGACAGAGGGAGGGAGAGTGACAGAGACAGAAGGAGAGAGAGTGACAGAGACAGAGGGAGGGAGAGCGACAGAGACAGACGGAGAGAGAGTGACAGAGACAGAGGGAGGGAGAGCGACAGAGACAGAGGGAGGGAGAGTGACAGAGACAGAGGGAGGGAGAATGACAGAGACAGAGGGAGGGAGAGCGACAGAGACAGAGGGAGAGAGAGTGACAGAGACAGAGGGAGGGAGAGCGACAGAGACAGAGGGAGAGTGACAGAGACAGAGGGGGGAGAGTGACAGAGACAGAGGGAGAGAGAGTGACAGAGACAGAGGGAAGGAGAGCGACCGAGACAGAGGGAGAGAGAGTGACAGAGACAGAGGGAGAGAGGGGAGAGAGAAGGGGAGAGCGAAAGAGAGAGAGACAGGATGGGGAGGATTAAGAGGTACTGTATAGTGGACATAGGGGACAGCGGGTGGAGGGAGCGAGATGAATACAGAGGGATAGAAAAAGGAATGATGATGACAGAGACAGAAGGAGGGAGAGTGACAGAGACAGAGGCAGGGAGAGTGACAGAGACAGAGGGAGGGAGAGCGACAGAGACAGAGGGAGAGAGAGTGACAGAGACAGAGGGGGGGAGAGCGACAGAGACAGAGGGAGGGAGAGTGACAGAGACAGGGGGGAGAGTGACAGAGACAGAGGGAGGGAGAGTGACAGAGACAGAGGGAGAGAGAGTGACAGAGACAGAGGGAGAGAGAGTGACAGAGACAGAGGGAGGGAGAGCGACCGAGACAGAGGGAGAGAGAGTGACAGAGACAGAGGGAGGGAGAGCGACAGAGACAGAAGGAGGGAGAGTGACAGAGACAGAGGGAGAGAGAGTGACAGAGACAGAGGGAGGGAGAGTGACAGAGACAGAGGGAGAGAGAGTGACAGAGACAGAGGGAGAGAGAGTGACAGAGACAGAGGGAGGGAGAGCGACCGAGACAGAGGGAGAGAGAGTGACAGAGACAGAGGGAGAGAGGGGAGAGAGAAGGGGAGAGCGAAAGAGAGATAGACAGGATGGGGAGGATTAAGAGGTACTGTATAGTGGACATAGGGGACAGCGGGTGGAGGGAGCGAGATGAATACAGAGGGATGGAAAAAGGAATGATGATGACATGTAATATATTTTGACATTCATCTTTTATTTAGAGCGATGAGAGGGGGAGATCCAGCATGCAACAGGAACAGCTCTCCACTCTCTGTTTAGGAGGGTTTTTTGATGGGAGCAGATTGGTACAATGTGTGCTGCAAAGGCAAAACCAGGCTAAAAGAAATATGAGTGCCACAGGGGTGCTATCAGACCCGGTGAACGGAAATAATAAAATGATTAAAGAGAGAACTCTCATCTAGCCTGTACCCTCTCTGCCCTCTACCCCCCCACCCCCTCCTACCATTCTATCTTTCTGCCGCACCATCCATCTCATCTTACCTCTCTCCACTCCTCCCTCACTCCTTCTCCCCCCTCCATCTCAATAGATAATTGCAGGCAGCAGTAAACACGAGTGCAATATTTCACAGAACAGCAACATTGCCTGACGTCTTTATCAACAGCATACTTTCTTACTGCAGGCAATTTCACACTAGACCTACAGTCTAGTATGATCCTCAACACTGGGACCCCACAAGGGTGCGTTCTCAGCCCTCTCCTGTACTCCCTATTCACCCATGACTGCGTGGCCCAGCACGCCTCCAACTCAATCATCAAGTTTGCAGACGACACTACAGTGGTAGGCTTGATTACCGACGAGACGGCCTACAGGCGAGACGGCCTACAGGGAGGAGGTACGGCGAGACGGCATACAGCGAGACGGCCTACAGGGAGGAGGTGAGGGCCATCGGAGTGTGGTGTCAGGAAAATAACCTCACACTCAACATCAACAAAACAAAGGAGATGATCATGGACCTCTCCCTATCCTCATCAACGGGACAGTAGTGGAGAAGGTGGAAAGTTTTAAGTTCCTTGGCGTACACATCACGGACAAACTGAAATGGTCCACCCACACAGACAGCATGGTGAAGAAGGCGCAACAGCGCCTCTTCAACCTCAGGAGGCTGAAGAAATTTAGCTTGTTACCGAAAACACTCACAAACTTTTACAGATGCACAATCGAGAACATCCTGTTGGGCTGTATCACCGCCTGGTACGTCAACTGCTCCGCCCATAACCACAAGGCTATCAAGAGGGTAGTGCGGTCTGCACAACGCATCACCGGGGGCAAACTACCTGCCCTCCAGGACCCATAACCCCCCCCCCCCAAAAAAAAACAGCTTCTATCTCAAGGCCAAAAGACTGTTAAACAGCCATCACTAACATTGAGTGGCTGCTGCCAACATACTGACTCAAGTCTCTAGCCACTTTAATAATTAAAAATTGGATGTAATAAATGTATCACTAGTCACTTTAAACAATGCCACTTTATATACTGTTTACATACCCTACATTACTCAACTCATATGTATACTGTACTCTATACCATCTACTGCATCCTGCCTATGCCATTCGGCCATCGCTCATCCATATATTTATATGTACATATTCTTATTCATTCCTTTACACTTGTGTGTATAAGGTAGTTGTTGTGAAATTGTTAGATTACTTGTTAGATATTGCTGCACGGTCGGAACTACAAGCACAAGCATTTCAATACACTCGCATTAACATCTACTAACCATGTGTATGTGACCAATAAAATTTGATTTGAAGTCAGAGAAGAAAATGAGAGGTGGATGAGATGGAGGAGATGTGAGACTTGGAGAAAGAGGGTATATGACTGCATGTTGCGGAGTTTGTGTGTGTGCATGTGTGTGTGCCAGAGTGCCTTAGTGTGTGTATGTCTGTATGCGCTCTGCCAAAAATCCGAAGTGAATTTGGGAAAAGAGGGTTGGTAAGGGTGAGACAGAAGGAGATGCTGTGCAGGGAATAGTGATGGGTAGGCGAAACGACAGTAGCTCAAAGAGAGAAAGAAATAGATGGAGAGATGCAGCTATACAGAGAGAGAAGAAGACGGGGGCAGTGAAATTAAACAAAATAAGAGGGAAAAAAAGGAAAATATGAATATTCAAAAGGAGTATAATGTCTACAGCTTTGAAACAGAATAAAATATTTAGCAGCATCCCTTCGCTATTTTGCTATGTATTCTGATGAGGATGCATATTCGCCTAGAACACACGAAGAAGACCCAACGGCGCTTCTTCTACCAAATCTAGTTCATGTACTACATTAAATCAGGGATTATTTCAAATTCATACAATTTTGCATCTCTCTCTCCTTTCTCTTTGTCCCTCTCTTTTCATCCTAATCTCTCAGGCCTTGCTCTCTGCCTTTCCTGCAGAATATCCTTTTTCCTAGCCTTCAATTATCTCCTTTTCTCTAATCTCCCACGCCACCTTGTCTCTCACTCTTTCGTCTGTTATCTATCTTCCCTTCCTCTACTACCTGGCTTGCTCCCTCTCACTCTCCATCTATTCCTTCTCCTTTCCTTAATCCACCTCCAATCCATCCCTCCTGCAATCTAACAATTCCTCTCCGCCTGCTCTCCAGTCCCTGTTCCGTTATTTAATAATTTATTTATATATATAAATCTCTCTCTCTCTCTCTCCCTCTCCCTCTCCCCCTCTCCCTCTCCCTCTCCTACTCCCTCTCCCCCTCTCCCTCTCTCCCTCTCCCTCTCTCTCCACTCTCCTTTGCTCACCCCCTCCCTCTCCTCTCTCTCTCACTCCCTCACTAAATCAAATCCTGCAGCACATGTTAGAGACATGCTCACATAAAGACCAGGGGGTACATAGGCATCAGCAAATTCACGCTCACACAAAGACCAGGAGGGTGCATAGGCATTAGCAAATTCACGCTCACACATGGACACATGCAGTCAGCACCACTGCACTCATCTGTTGAACCGAGGGGGGTTTAAAAAGAGAGAGGGGGAATGGATAGGGATAGAGGATGGAGGCAAGGTAAACAGAAAAGGTTAGACAGGGGGTAAAAATAAATGAGGGGATAAAAAAACAAAAGAGAACAGAACGAGAGAAAGGAAGAGAGAAGGGGAAATATGTAAAGAGAGAGATTTGGAAGGAGAGAGTACAAAAAACATGGGACACAGCCTAGGGAGGAGGGTGTCAGTGACAGAGAGAGGGGGGGGGGAGGGGGAGTCAGCAAGAGAGGTGCGCTCATTCGCTCACGAGAGCGAGTGAGAGATAGCGAGAGAGAGAGAGCGAGGGAGAGAGCGTGTGAGCATTTAGTCCTGCCAGAGCACAGTAGTGCAACATCAACGGAGACGGGATAAAGAAGCTCTGTGCGAGGGACAAGGGAAACAGAGGAATACACGTCTGAAGAAAAACAAAGAGGGGATGGAATGAAAAAAAGCATCCTACTGCTGTTGGTTATCCTGTTTCATCCAATTTCTGTTGGAGAATTCCATAAGCAAAGAAACAGAGAAAACACATACATGTGATATATATCTAAAATTCCTATACATATATATCAAATTATGCCTGTTTTCACAGAAGCTGCTTTGGGGGAAGGACTGTGTTGAGGTCCCTTGCATAACAATTGGAAGACTGCTTTAATGTGCAGCATTTGGTAAAACTGTTGCATATTAATGCTTTTTGCAAATGAGCGTGATAAAAGACCACAAACAACACAAACAGCTTTGCTGCAGTCCCATTTTTGAAGGCTTCTTGAAAACAGGATTTTGCATTGCCTTTTGTTGTCGCCTCTCCAGTTATCCTGCCCTTGGAACAGGCTGGGGAGTTGAGGCTTGGGTGTGTTGCATGGACCGCAGTCCACAGGCTCAGTAATACCCTCCTGTATTCACAGCAGTAACGCGGCAGAAAGCCTGCTCTTTAGTTGTGTCTGAAAGAGGGAGAGGTAAGTGAGGAAGACAGAAGAAAGCAGAGAGCAAGAAACAACAAAAAGCAGCAGAGAGGGATTATGGAGTCGTGGTAAATAAACAAAGACAAGGAAAACAAGGAAGGGACTACAGTAAAGAAGTGGGACACTACGTAGAAATGTAATTACACCACATGTTCGCTCAAAAGTGAGCTTCTCATAAATTTAGACTAGGGAGGACTGGACTAGACTCCACAGGCTGGGGGGATTGTTCAGCACGCTGCCCTTGTCATTCCCCTATCCCCTGCTTGGTAGCACTTGTGGGGTTGTAGTTGTCTGGCAGCAGAGCTGTATTGGTGACCCCATCCTTTTAGGTTCCCTCTCAGGTGTGGTGTGGAGCCGAACCGACAGCACCAAGAGAAACCCACAACAACAGAGAGTGACTGGACCCCCATCCCTCTAAACCCATTAAGCCAAACTGACACTGACGGAGCGCTGTCGCCTATGGATTTGAACGTGTGTGTGTGTGTGTGTGTCTGTGAGAGTGTGTGCATGTGTGTGTGAGCGTGTGGGATAAAGGCTGCCTGCCTCAGGTGCTGAGGACTGCTTTTAAGTCTGGACTAAATCATCATTTCAGTTTAGATCTCGTAGGACAATATTGAAGAACTACAGACTGTGCTTTCACTGGAGGGGGTGGAAACAAAAACCCACATACCTTTTTTTTCTGGGCATAATACAATATTGAAGACCAATTGTAGAATAGTATCTAACTGGAATTGCACATCTGGAAAGGAAAGGAATGAGAGCATCATGTTTCACTTAGCAAAGGGATTCAAAATGTCTACAAGAAAAATAACAAAGAATCAAATGAACATTCAGGTGGAGACCAGGCAGTTGCTAGAGGCAAGATAATCTGAGAGGGGAATATCAACAACTCCCATATTTATAGATTATGACAAGTGGATTATCTAGAAGTTCCAGTGCTTTGTCGTTTCCCCCACTTCAGCATTGATTAATGCTTGGCAGGGCAATTATTAAAATCTGTGTGTCCCTCTCCTAAATGAAGACGTTTACAGAAAGGAGCTTGGAGCCTTGAGGAATCTGCTTTTCTGCTGGCGCTGTTGGGATTCCAAATCTCTCTGGTTTACGGATAACATTTTTCCTATTGTGGTGAGATTTCTTTTAAATGTCACGGGCCAGTTCATTTCTGGGTGACACCTCCTAAACTGGAGGTGCTCCAGATTTCAGATCACATCTGCTATTGACATTTGGCAGAAAAGGGCGGTATTTTTGCAACGCTGCCAGAACTGTGTGTCTGAGTCTGGGACTGAATCACTGGGGACTCATTCGTGAGGAGCAGGTTGAGATTCGAGGTTAGTTTGTTTCACTTACTTGCTCATCCCCCTTCTTGATGGCAATTTATTACTTCACACTGAGCCTCCTGTACCTGAGTGTCGTAATAACTCTCAGCAAGGTAATTGAAAGCTCTTATTCTTTCAGGCAGCTGCTATGAATATAGGCTAATCCATAAGCTCTCAACTCCTTTTCAAATCTCTAGTGTATGAAATACCGAAAAGGCTATTTTTCCATGTCAGTTTTTTTTGGCCAGTAAAGAAGCCTGCGTTTCTGAAGTTGGTGTTAATTGGCCTGCACCAGCTTTGAGACACTTCAGCAACTGAACAGAAGCAGCATCCACAGGTATCAAACATGGCTGCCCATTCTGTGCTCATCTGCCTCGCCTTCAGCCTTCTGCTGGGCTTCACTTCACTGGGCCAGAACTCTAGGGAGGCTGGGGCCGATGCCCAGGCCACCAACCAGACGGCAGCCACCTCTAATTCTCTGGAGGCTACGCTGGCCACTCCGGTAGCGGAGGACCAGACCATCCCGATGATAGGCAGCCGCTGCCGGGGCTACTACGACGTCATGGGCCAATGGGACCCACCGTTCAACTGCAATGCTGGCGTCTACCTGTTCTGTTGCGGCTCCTGCTTTTACCGCTTCTGCTGCCAGTTCAAGGTGCACAGCCTGGAGCAGGAGTCCTGCTCCAACTACGACACGCCCGTCTGGGCCAACACCGGCAAGCCGGCAGCCCCCGTCACTGAGGTGCAGGAGGAGCCCGACCGAGACCGCACCCACATGATCGTCTACATCATCTGTGGCGTGGTGGCCATTATGGTGCTGGTGGGCATCTTCACCAAGTTGGGCCTGGAGAAGAGCAGAGGTGGCCAGACAGACATGACCAACTCTAGGTAAGAGAGTAGCAGGGGTCATGGGCCAGTGGGACGGGGTAGCTGGGGGCAAGGTGGATGTGGTTGTGTTCTTACAAGCGATAATAGGTGTGAACATGGAGTGTTTGCGTAAAGCTATTTGTGGAGAGCCCAGACTATGGCTTCGAGTACACTGTGAGGGAATTCAAGCTGTTTTTTTTTGGTGGACTATTGACATGCGCTGGCTGGCGCACTGCCAAGGGCTAATTCTAGTTCAGCGAAAGTGAAGGGAGTGCTGGGTGTGACTGGCCGTACTATTGGTTGTTAAGAATTAGACCACAGGGATGGTGTTAATACAAGTAATTACCGGATCTCTCAATTGGGGGAGGAGGACTTCAACCACACCAGTATTATTATTGAGAGAAAAGAGGGCCCAGCCACACCCTCGCAGGCTCTGTTTTCTCAGAGGAGACAAGCTGCAGGGCTGAGAGGGTGAGAGAGAGAGACAGGAGCCTCCAATACCCGAGTCATCTGCAGTATTGATGAGCCCAATGACAAAGGCGGGGGGGAATGGAAAGGCAATCCATTGGAGCGTGAGGCTGGGCAGCCATAATTTCCCCTGATTTACCATAGTGCGCAGGGTTGTTTTTACGAGACTCGATGAAGGCGTCCTGCCATCCTACAACAGGCGGGATGTGGGGGAGGGGGACAGAGAGAGGGGCAGAGGGTGGTATCTTATTGATCAGCAGGGAGAAACCCAATCAGGTCAGTCAGCCAGTTGTCCCAGTCACTGGGCCCATTGATTCACTGAGACCCCAATGTCAAGGTTGTGGGCGGCTAAAACACGCACACAAACATTGGAGATGCCTGGGGATAGTTTTAATTACGTTACTTGAACAAAAACATACTTTAATAAACTATGACTTTCCAAAGTGTTTTAGATATTCCTGAATGAATCTCTTGAGCCTAAGTTGAAGAGAATAGATGGATATGATTTGATATCAGAAAGGGTATGATCATTAGTATGAAACAGGGCCTTTAGATCTGTGATATATTAGAGGGAAGGAGACAGTTGTCTGTGGGAAACTGTCATTCAAGGCCAATCTCTTTAGTTGTGCTGTGAGTGGCTCATCACAGGGGTACTGTATCTGGAATTTGCTTCTCACTCTGTGTGTGTGTGTGTGTGTGTGTGTGTGTGTGTGTGTGTGTGGTGCTTGTGTGTGTGTGTGGTGCTTGTGTGTGTGTGTGGTGCTTGTGTGTGTGTGTGTGTGTGTGTGTGTGTGTGTGTGTGTGTGTGTGTGTGTGTGTGTGTGTGTGTGTGTGTGTGTGTGTGTGTGTGTGTATCCTGCGGTAAAGCTTTCTTACAGCGTAACAGAATATGTCTGGTGTTTGTTGTGCATTCAAAGAGTAATTGATTTTATTTATTCAAAATGCCTTTCAACAGCTGAATGTTATTGAATGCTGTATACTATAGCACAGTATGGATGGGAGATTGAGTAAGATGAGCACACATTTTAAGAACAGTTTTCTGTTATCAGATATTATATTGTTGAAAGTGTAGTAAACTACCTGTGAAATTGATCATTCATACTTTCTAAGTTGGACATGTTTCTAAGATAAAGAATGTAAGTGTGATGTACCAGTCAAAAGTTTGGACACACCTACTCATTCAAGTGTTTTTATTTATTTTTACTATTTTCTACATTGTAGAATAATAGTGAAGACATCAAAACTATGACATAACACATATGGAATCATGTAGTAAACTACCTGTGAAACTACCTGTGAAATTGGCTACTTTGAAGAATTTCAAATATGAAATACATTTGGATTTGTTTAAAACATTTTTGGTTATAACATGAAATATGTGTTATTTCATAGTTTTGGTGTATTCACTATTATTCTACAAAGTAGAAAATATTTAAAATAAAGAAAAATCCTTGAATGAGTAGGTGTGTCCAAACTTTTGACTGATACTGTACTTGTGTGAGATAGTGTTTTTATAGGCCTAGTACTGCTCAGCTTGGGAGAGTTTACCATCACTGTACCACTGCTTGCTTTGATTGCAAGACACATATCCCATCATTCCCTCAGTAGTTCTATCACCATTTTTATTCAAACCTCTTGCGTTTGAACCGCATCCCAGGCCTCCTTGCAGCCCTGTTCTCCTGCACCACGGTTCTCCTGCACCACAGTCCCCCTGCACCACAGTTCCCCTGCACCACAGTTCCCCTGCACCAGGGTTCCTGAGCGGGTACATGTGTTTGTTCCCTCATAGCGAGCCTCATAGTCTCCAGCACACATTGAGTGAAATGCTACACAGAGATATAAAACATGCATCATGTCCTTTAATGCGCTGATTCCTGCTCGGGTAGAGAATTATTAATGTGCCAAGCCAACTTCAACTCTGCTAATCTCGTGCATGGCTTAGTCTGATGTGGATGAGTTGGGAGAGAGTGCTTTGCGTTTCCCTCCAGATTCAGATATCGAACTGGAGGGGATTTATGGCACACACCATTAGCTCCTGACGTTTCTAGCAGGTTGTATGTGCAGCACAGCAGGCTTAGTCCCTCGATGAGGACAAAACATTTCATAGTTTGAAGGGTGAAATATTTCAGCTCTGTCTCCAGCTTTAAGAAATGTAATTTCATGTCCTGTGTGCTTACAAGATGCTTTTACCTACCAGTGAGTGGCTCACCTGTTTAAATCCTTTACAAAACCTATTCCATTAATGCGGCTGGATGTTCACCTTGAGCAATTCAGCTTATCCTCAAGGGCACGGCAGCAGCCTGACCCACCAGGAATCTAAACAGCCAATACTTAGAATACTATTCTAACAATTCCCACCACTGCTCTTGATCATTCATAGCCAATGGGTGCCTGGCTAACCATCCACATCTCTCTGCCCAACTGATGTTTCTTCTCCACGATGAGTCTGGATTTGCTTCCCTCCCCGACGATTTCTAGAATGCAAACACACTCTGACCGCTTTGATTGGTCCCAGACAATGATGGGTTGGGCCAGAGCCGGCCTACGTGATGACATTATCAAATTTGATACTCTGATTGGTCAGACTTGTTAGAGACGATCCAATCGCTGATTTCTTTTGTACAATGCCCCTCATTTTGAAGTCACACAAATGACTTTAGGATGGAGGTTTTAAACTGAATGTATGTAGAGATCGATAGAGCAGTGGAATTCAATGCAGGGTGAGTCATCAGGCAAAACCAATGCCAGCAGGACAGAAAAAAATATGCAAATATTTGAAAACAGAGAAAAAAATGTGTGGTTGCCTTCTCAAATTAAAATTAAACTATTGATGTGAAGAATATTCCTCCAGTATAGTCTTCAACAGGAGATTTAACATTATGAATACTGTCACCTCTTTCTCCACAGACGTCCCTGATGCATATGTAAAACAACATTCTATGCCCTATTATTTTCCACTACGCACTTAACACAAAAACCCAAATTAACACTTTGATGCTTTCTCGAACAACAAAATAACCTCCCTCCCGCAGTGCAGAGTCAGACCAAATTCTTTATCTTATGAGCCCCCGCATTCGGTGTAGCTGAGCGAAAGAAAGAATCAAACTTATTCCAATTAATAATGCATGGGCGCTTGTTTGGAGCCATGCATCGTCTGCGGCTGGCCTTGTTGTCCCTTGGGACTGAGGCCACTGTCCGTCACTTCATGTCAGTAACTGCGCACTGAGTGTACTTTGGTGCTCGATACCGCTCTATTGGAAAATAAGAGGCCTTAGACAGTGATTCACTGACAGCCAGGAGCTCGTCTGATTTGTGGATCTACTCAGTGAGCAACAGCAAACCAACAGAGACAGTGAGGGGTTGAAATAATGTTTCCTGGGGACAAACACTGCCATCCATATATTGAGGCTTGAAAACAGAAACTCTACAGAGGAATCCATGCGAGGGCAGAGCCATTATGGCTCTGGTGTGAACACTGTACTCTGGTGTGAACACTGATGCCAACAGGTGAACGACTTTAGGCTTGAGTGCAAAAACTGGTTCCAGTGAGGAGCAGCCATTCACAGCCTTCTGTTTACCTTCTATGGACACCCACCCGCTCACACATGCACACATGCACACACAAACACACGTGTTCATAATAATTGATTCTGTGTGCACTTCACGGAAACATTGGCAATGCACCATTTACAGAAATACACCAGCCGTATACCTATGACGACATGGTTGCTAACATGTATCAGGGCTCAACACGCCCTAGAACACCTTCCTAATACTGCGTTGCACCCCACACCCTTTTGCCCTTAGATCAGACTCAATTTGTCAGGGCATGGACTCTACAAGGTGTCGAAAGCGTTCCACAGGGATGCTGGCCCATGTTGACTCCAATGCTTCCCACAGTTGTGTCAAGTTGGCTGGATGTCCTTTGGGTGGTGGACCATTCTTGAAACACACAGGAAATTGTTGAGCGTGAAAAACCCAGCAGGATTGCAGTACTTGACACAAACAGGTGTGCCTGGCACCTACTACCATACCTCGTTCTAAGGCAATTAAATATTTTGTGTTTCCCATTCACCTTCTGAATGGCACACATTGAAGTGTTTTTAACAAGTGACATCAATAAGGTATCATAGCTTTCACCTAGATTCACCTGGTCAGTCTATGTCATGGAAAGAGCAGGTGTTCTTAATGTTTTGTATACTCAGTGTATTTTTAATTACTCAATTAATTATTCCAATCAGAACTGGATAAGAGGCCAACATTGGAATAATATTCAAATCTATTTTTCATGTTCTAGGGAGTTTTTCCTAGCCACCGTGCTTCTACACCTGCATTGCTTGCTGTTTGGGGTTTTAGGCTGGGTTTCTGTACAGCACTTTGTGACATAAGCTGATGTAGAATAGTTGAGGGAATTATTTTATAAACATTTACTTAATATGCCACTGAAACCAGCATTTTTCTCATATTCCATTGGTTTTCAAATCAAGGTGATTTTATTGTCAAAGGTATAATCCTAGTCACGTTAGTAGGGTGGTGTGGAGTTAAATAAGATACCTAGACTTAACTTCTAATCCGAAATAAAACTTGTAAAATAGATTTTTAACACACTAAAAAGTTGTAGTTTTTATTGAATAAAAACAAAAAATCTGCTCACTTATTTCCTTCAAATTGTGTGCCTAATGATAGCCAGTATACACATATATCTACATCTTACCAAACTAGACAAAATAGAAAAAAATCACCCAAAACCACTCCTTCCCTTAATTTACAGTGTCAAATAACACTCGTACTTGAAAGCAATATCTTTTGGAGAACAAATGTTTCATTTTGGTATTATAAAAAGGTCGGTAGCAACATGGAATAACATTGTTGAAATCTGTAGCAACTCAAGACAAAATCCAAAATGCAACGCTCTATGGGATGACTGGCTAGCAAATATAGCTACACAGAATAATACCAAAGACAATATCAGCATGTAAAGTAGATAGTTAGTTGTAAAGTCACCTAAACAAACTGCACTATCAATTTACGAGTCTACAATCTCACCATGTTCAACCTGCAGATCGATGTGCCTCACAGAGTGGAGACATTTGCAACGGCAGATATACTTTTGAGGAGATGGGAAACATTACAATACATTTTTTTACTTGACCTTTTGAACAATTAAAAAATCTTTCCTACTAAAAATGTTTAATGTCAAGCCCTGATGTATGCACACAAACTCATATGCCTACACACACACACACACACACACACACACACACACACACACACACACACACACACACACACACACACACACACACACACATACACACACACACACACACACACACACACACACATACACACACACACACACACACACACACACACATACACACACACACACACACAGATAAAACACTTTTGACAGCAGGTGGTCCCTAGGCTTTTCCTTTAGCCTTTCCTGGTATATCACTCCTCACTTCGAATTGTCCTGTCCTTTCACTCCCTTCATCCAAAGTCTCTATCCTTTACTCTCGGACCCCTTTCTGGTGGCCCTCTGTGTGCCGTCTGTCGCTCCAGATCAGTTCGGGGGAGCGGTCCGTAAAGCAGTCAGGAGAGATGGGAGAGGCTGCTGCTCCAAAGTGGATTTTGCATTAGGTGTGTCCTGGGTATAGGTAATGAGGGCAGGCAGGGACGCTCAGATGTGCTATGTGCGCGGCATTAGTTACAGTCTTTTCCACGCATACACACACACGTGAGCATACAAAACAAACAAAATGTGTTATAGTCCAATAAAACTCAACTCAAACTGTCTGCTAGCACTAAGAAGTCCTAGAACACCTAGACACCACAGGAGGCTGGTGGCACCTTAATGGAGGAGAACAGGCCGTGGTAATGACTGGAGTGGAATAGGTGGAATGGTCTCATTCCATTCGCTCCGTTCCAGACCTTTATTATGAGCTGTTCTCCTCTCAGCAGCCTCCACTGCTAGACACTGTTAAATGCTCCCAGTTTTACTACACCGAGATTTTATACAGAAACAACCCCAGAACGTTTTATCCCAGGCTTTGTGGGAGTGACATCACTTAGAAGGCCACACCACACCCCAGTGCAGAGCCTCACAGTGAGAGCTGCAGAATACTGAGGACCACAGCTCAACTGTTGCTGCATTATCCCAAAGCTACCTCTCACACACATTATCCTAAAGGCAAACTAACACAGCATAGATAGACGCATACAAGACATGAGGTTTACTATAACTGTACTACAGCGTGGTTTTGACTTGAATATGAAGGTCAGTAGATAACTCTTGATAGTAGGCTTTTTGTTTACGTAACTAGAGACTAACGGCTAAAATACTGTATGTTTCGTTGTGAGACAAGCCATTTGAGTAGATGGGACATGTGCACAGTAACACATAACACTACAGTAATAATTCAGTATAGGCTTTGCAAATAGTGAGGACTACAAACTGCCGCTATGTGTGTGTGTGTGTGTGTGTGTGTGTGTGTGTGTGTGTGTGTGTGTGTGTGTGTGTGTGTGTGTGTGTGTGTGTGTGTGTGTGTCTGTGTGTGTGTAGAGAGTGCATATGATTGTGTATACCGGCGGCTGGGACATGCAGTACAGCCCGGGTCCTGTTTTCACTCGACTGGGCCGGGTAATGGGCGAAACCAGGGAGGATTGACACAGTGCCCAAGCCACAGTGACAGAACATCAACAGCTAACTTGTAGCGATTTGTTGGAGCGGACTCAGTACCAAGCACTATCAGAGCCTCAGTCTTTATCGGACCAGCAAACCCCAAACCCATCAGTTTACCCTCCCATCCATCCTCAACCCTCTCTCCATCCTCTCAGTAATCACCTAGGCCCTTATCGTTCACACCATCGGCTAGAGCCTGAAAAACACAGCAGACACAAGAAAAAACAAGAGAGAGATGAGTATCAGTGAAACTCTGCTCGGGCCTCGAGGGGAAACGGGCAAAGCAGCGTGCTTCTTTATTTTCCTTTCATCTGTTTCTCCCTCCCTTCCCCTCGTTCCCCCTCGCTCCCCCTCGTTCCCTCCGCTCCTCCACTGCTCATTCATCCTGAACTCTTCGGTGGTGTTAGGGACGGCAGTGTGACTGAAGGCCTTTCTAATACCAAATGCTGTGTAAATGGTCGCAATGACAGACCCATTAGGGTTAATTTGCTGTGGTGGAGAGAGACCAGAGACTGACTGACCCCACTGCAGGGAATAACGACCCCGGGGTAGGACCGGCCATGGCTAGATCTGTACATCGCCTGGTACTGATTTATCTTTTGTCCATTGTACCGTGTTCTCATTTCAAGCTAAATGTACAGAATGAAAGAGGAGCATGGTATGTAAAGCACACATTGAGAAATATTTTCAGAACTGTAAGTGAAGGGCCCTTTTGAAAACCAAAGCACCTCTCTGCTTCCAGTTAAATTACATAGCCTAGGCTTCAACAAAATCTCTCTTTCAACGCCTAAAGCCTCACCTGAATGCGGATGTCCACTCTCAAAAGGCCTTGTAGAGTAACGCCCGTCTGTCTGGTATAATCACCCCAGCAGTTTCTCACTTTTTCGCTGGAATGCTGCAGTCATTCATCTTGACTGGGCTAGATTTCCCTCACAATCTCACTCCGATGTTTGCTGAGGCTTTGGTGCACTGTGATTGATGGCCAGGCAAACCCGCGGCTGGTGCAGACAACCCCGGTAATCATAGTCTCTCCAGCCGGTCTGGAGACGCTCTGAGAGACGGCCCCTTGTCTCCCAGGGGGCACTTATGTTTGAGGTAGGTTATATCTCTAATATCTCCTATATCAAATGGAGGAGGTCAGGACAATCAAGCGTTAGCATGGGGGATCCAAGTGGTTAAAAATAGCACTCAGTTCCATCCAGTGGGGTATCTTATGAGATCTGTGAATGGTGGGCGGAGGCGTCTGTTTCTGGGGATTCAGTTTAAAAGGAACTTGATACACTTCTTAGATCCTCAACGTGGTGAAGGGGTCAAAACACTATCTCTCTGATCTTAATCACTCCTTTCATCTGTTTCAGGGCTCTTAATGACAATTAAGACTTCCTTAGTGTGATAATGATTAAATACACTGTGCACCACTGCACCTAAATCCTTAAGCACCTCCTCAACAGTGATGCACGGGTCAACTCAGAACCACAGGGCCCACGGGTTTCAGCAGTGTTCAGGAATGTATTTTTAATCAAGTTTTATATTCTCATACACCTGCAAGATACTTACTAGAAGTACATCCCTTTTCACTTGAAAGATTTGTCATTATGATACTAACTCTACTACCTTGACTCTTTTAATTCAAAATACTATGTAAACACTGCCCTTCGCACTCCATAAACCATGCTGCTTTCAAACTTTGAAAGCTGTTGTACAGCTTGTACAGCAGAATTGTACACACAGTGAAGTTCAGCAAAAGTGGTACTGTCAATACTGTTATGCATACTAATTACTCTGCGGTCATATCAATGTAGCCAATGACAGTGTCACAATGACGCAACAGTCAGATCAATGACAGAGGGTTCCCACACTGATAGCTACTGTATGTGTATGAGTGTGAGTGTGAGTGTGAGTGTGAGTGTGAGTGTGAGAGTGAGAGAGAGAGAGAGAGAGAGAGAGAGAGAGAGAGAGAGAGAGAGAGAGAGAGAGAGAGAGAGAGAGAGAAAGGCAATGTGCCCTTGAGCTAGACACAGGACACATTAGAATACTCCCATTGGCCCAATGAAAAATATGAAGTCAATGAGAAGCGACATGAAAACTAAGATTCTGCATGTGGAGTAGATGACCAAGTACAACTACACCAACGACCACATCCCCCACACCCCAACAGCACCATGGCCAACCCCATTGTACATATGCTTCTGTTTGATCCTTAAATGGAAGAGCGAGTAGAGATACTGTGTTACATAACATGGGACTTGGCTTCAGTGAGAAGAAGAGACAGGACTAGATAGAGAGAGAAGGGAATAGAACGAGGGAGAGGGAGAGATGACAGGACATAAGTCATTTGATCACTCTGTTGCAGGAGAACATGTCAACTTGTAGTGTATTTGAGGTTTAAAAAGGCTTCTGAAGTTTGTAATTTCTCCCCTTACGAAAAATGGATTAACCTCTACAAAAAAATGTCCATTCATTATAATCCACATAATAATTCACATTTCCTGTTAGTGCAGGATTGTTTTCCTGCTGTAGCAAACTGGCTGAAATTAAGATCCTACATCTGTATGAGAGATCAAGCCCAGAGGACATCTCCTCCTCCCTCTCCTCCTCACCCTCCTCTTCCTCCCTCTCTTTGGCAGAGCTAAAGCACATGCTTTTTGATTACCAAAGAGTTGTTGTGTGTCTTGTGTCCTTTGCTGCCGGCTCTCAATGTGACTAACCCCCTCCTCTCCTCCACCGCCCTCACCCCCTCCTACCCTCACCCCCTTTCTACCCAGATCCCCCTTACGTTCACAAGGCATCAAAAAGAATGTGAGTCACCCTGACATGTGTTGGGGGGCATTCGCATTCGGAGCACATAGATCTGCCCTACGCAAAAAATATAATGATAAACCATGAGAAGGACTGCTCTGTCTCTTTCTCTGGCAGTGGGAGACTTTTCAAAAAAGCCCTCTAGTCTTCCACACCACCCTGTTCACACACTTCTGAGAGCCGTCCTCCTCTAGATGCAGCAGCCTTCAATTCAAAACCAATCCTCGGTTCCTGGCAGGTGCAAAGACTGTACAAGTCTGTACGAAAACAGGAAGTGTCTGTTGTGTGGCTCGACAGACATGATCGTTTTCTTCTCTCATCCCAGTGCATTCCATCTGCTCCAAATACCCTCGCCACCACAAACATGAGCAGACAATACTGTGGCACGTGTACAAACAACAAGTCCCTCCTTCCCCTCCCATTTTGAGTGGCTCTTTTCCCCCTCTCTTTTCTGATGTAGCGTGTGTCTCTTTGCTTTCTCCCAAAACTCTTTCTGACGTCTGCAGCCCTGAAGAGCGATGAGTGTATGATGTGCTCACTTAGTTTGACACGGGGGCAAACACAAAAACACGCAGGAAGAAAAACACACTTAACACTAAATCACTGGACAACTTACGTACACAGTCGTCACAAGCACATTATTAAAGCGCACGCACGCACACACACACACACACACACCAAAAATACAAATACACCAGGTCTCCTCAGCAAACAGATGGATGCTCTGCATTACAGCAGGTCACTAGACCAAGCACATGAACTGCTCCTCTGCCAGCGGTGCTGTTTTATTTCACCACTGCTCTAACCGTGATCCCTCGCTCCGTGTGACGCAGAGCACTTGACAATTGTGTATGTGCTGTCTGTGCCGCCGTGACACGCTGGGCTGGCCACCTCTTTATGAGCTTGGGGACCGTTGGCCCAAATGACTCTGTCTGGCTTGGCTGGACTGGCCTCGGCCCAGTTTGGTTTAGCTGTCTGTAAGTGTGTTTCTGTTTGGTTGAATATTTGGGTGTGGGTGTGAGAGGATGTGTGAGCTGACCCTGGCTACACAGAGTTGTGTTTGGGTAAACAGCGGGACAGCCCTGCGAGAAGACTGCATAAAGGAGTATTGATTGTGAGTGGGAGATGTCAGCATGCTCCTGGAGGGACTAGCCATAAATCCCCTTAATGACGGGATACATTATCAACGGCTTAGCAGGTGGGACAGTCATCACTTAGAGGAAGAGAGGCAGAGAGAAAGGAAGGAGAGAGAAAGATAAGAAATGAAAGAACGAGGGATAATATGAAAGAGATGGAGTGAGAAAGAGAGGGACAAGGAGATGAAAAGGGAATGGCAGAGAGAGAGAGAGAGAAGGACAGAGAGAATGCGTGCGAGAGAGAGAGAGATAGATATAGAGGAGGGGGTGTGCTCTGGGATATTTGACACAAACAGACAGAGTGAGTGGGGGAGTACGGTAAAGCTGGTTCAGCCCCATTAGCAGGATATTGCATATATTAGCATTTTAAAGCACTAACGTGATTGCTTTATGATCTCCTGGCTGTGAGTGGCCATGCCTGCCATAGAAACAAATGTACAGGCTGCCTTCACACATCTTGACTTTAAGCGTTGCTTGTTAAATGTATGTTTTACAGTATACAGTAGATGCCAGTACACAAAATATGTGTGCAAAATGTAGGAATGCAGGTACGCGTATGTCTAACTCTTTAAAGATGCTACAGTCTGCCTCCACATCTGTCTAAAACTATGTCTCCGTGTGCCTCTGTAGAAATGGACAACCTTTAAGCCAGTGTATGTTTCTGTGTGTAAAAGGCCAAATCTGTGAGTGTGTGTTTGTCTGTGAGTGAGCTTTGCCCAAGAATGTCCTCTGTGTGTGTGTATGTGTGCGCGTGTGTGTGTGTGTGTGTGTGTGTGTGTGTGTGTGTGTGTGTGTGTGTGTGTGTGTGTGTGTGTGTGTGTGTGTGTGTGTGTGTGTGTGTGTGTGTGTGTGTGTGCGTGCGTGTGCGTGTGCGTGTGTGTGTGTGTGTGAATCAGAGGCCAGTTTGTCATGTTGCTGCTCCAGAGAGCCCTGATCCAAGCTGACAGGTGAAGCTGAGCGCAGCTAAACAGCACACGTAACAGGGAAGAAGGGAGAGAGAGAGAGCATGAGAAAGGGAGAGAGAGAGAGCATGAGAAAGGGAGAGAGAGAGAGAGCATGAGAAAGGGAGAGAGAGAGAGAGCATGAGAAAGGGAGAGAGAGGGAGGGCATGAGAAAGGGAGAGAGAGAGAGCATGAGAAAGGGAGAGAGAGGGAGGGTCTGTGGGAAAGTGGAGATTAACTATAGAAGGAGATAGAGGTTAATTGGCATTTTATCAGAGGTTACTGGTGGATGTTCATTTTTCATGGCTACATTTTCTCTCCCGTGGCGTTCTGTTATTGTCTCTTTAAACTCATTTGTCAAGGCATGAATATTATTGCCATGCCAATCAGTCACTATGAGGGGAATGGAGTCACACAGAGGACGGATACTCAATTTAATTGCTGAATGACTGTAGCATACCGATACAGTCAGTGAACATAGCTCAAGGACTGCATGGAAGACCAGAGTGTGGAGAGAGAGTGTGGAGAGAGAGAGAGTGTGGAGAGAGAGAGAGAGTGTGGAGAGAGATAGAGAGTGTGGAGAGAGAGAGTGTGGAGAGAGAGAGAGAGAGAGAGAGAGAGAGAGAGAGAGAGAGAGAGAGAGAGAGAAGGTTGGACAGGTTGATAAATTACAGTCATTGATGTGACCCACCCAGTAGATACACATTCACTCATGTAGAAAGAGTAGTACAGATAAGGCATGTTTTTGCTATTAGGAAAAATGAGAAGCAACAATTTGAAGTGAGTGTAATATGCAATAGGATATTGTCCTGCATTGTCAGAGTATGCCTACACTACTTCTCCCCCTCATATTGGTATTTGGGTGGGTGTATTTGAATAAAAATCATGACATTCTTTATTCTGAGAGTATCCTAACTCTGTACATGCATGGGAATACTCTGATCTTATGTATTGTGAGAGGTATACCCATCTGTGTGTGTGTGTGTGTGTGTGTGTGTGTGTGTATGCATTAGCATTAATGACTTCATAGGTCTACGGATGGTGTATTTTTGTAAGTGGTACATTGCCAATGTTTGTGTGAAGTGCACACAGAATCAATTATTATGAACACATGTGTTTGTGTGTGCATGTGTGCATGTGTGAGCGGGTTGGTGTCCACAGAAGGTAAATAGAAGATTGTGCATGACTGCTCCACACTGGAACCATTATGGATTTGCACCTGCGTCCATGCTTAAACCCAGTTTCTGCATTGAGGCCTTAAACGTCATTCATATGTTTGCATCTCTGAGTACAGTTTTTAAAATAAAATGTAATTATTTCACCTTTATTTAAAAAGGTAGGCAAGTTGAGAACAAGTTCTCATTTACAACTGCTACCTGGCCAAGATAAAGCACAGCAGTTCGACACATACAACAACACAGAGTTACACATGGAATAAACAAACATGCAGTCACTATATACAGTGTGTGCAAATGAGGTAAGATAAGGGAGTTAAGGCAATAAATAGGCCATGGTGGCGAAGTAATTACAATATAGCAATTAAAACACTGGAATGGTAAATGTGCAGAAGATGAATGTGCATGTAGAGACACTGGGGTTCAAAGGAGCAAAATAAATAAATAAATAAATACTGTATGGGGATGAGGTAGTCGGATGGGCTATTTACAGATGGGCTATGTACAGGTGCAGTGATCTGTGAGCTGCTCTGACAGCTGGTGCTTAAAGCTAGTGAGGGAGATATGAGTCTCCAGCTTCAGGGATTTTTGCAGTTCGTTCCAGTCATTGGCAGCAGAGAACTGGAAGGAAAGGCGGCCAACGGAAGAATTGGCTTTGGGGGTGACCAGTGAGATATACCTGCTGGAGCTCGTGCTACGGGTGGGTGCTGCTATTGTGACCAGTGAGCTGAGATAAGGTGGGGCTTTACCTAACAGAGACTTGTAGATGACCTGGAGCCAGTGGGTTTGGCGACGAGTATGAAGCGAGGGCCAGCCAACGAGAGCGTATAGGTTGCAGTGGTGGGTAGTATATGGGGCTTTGGTGACAAAACGGATGGCAATGTGATAGACTGCATCCAATTTGTTGAGTAGAGTGTTGGAGGATATTTTGTAAATGACATCGCTGAAGTCGAGGATCGGTAGGATGGTCAGTTTTACGTTTGTTTGGCAGCATAAGTGAGGGATGCTTTGTTGCAAAATAAGAAGCCGATTCTAGATTTAATTTTGGTTTGGAGATGCTTAATGTGAGTCTGGAAGGAGAGTTTACAGTCTAACTAGATACCTAGGTATTTGTAGTTGTCCACATATTCTAAGTCAGAAAGTAGTGATGCTGGACGGACGGGCAGGTGTGGGCAGCGATCGGTTGAAGAGCATGCATTTAGTTTGACTTGCATGTAAGAGCAGTTGGAGGCCACGGAAGGAGAGTTGTATGGCATTGAAGCTCGTCCGGAGGTTAGTTAACACAGGGTCCACACCAGAGCCATAATGGCTGTGCCCTAGCATAGATTCCTCTGTACAGTTCCTGTATTTAAGCCTCAAAAGATGGATGGCAGTGTTTGTCCCCAGGAAACATTATTTCAACCCCTCACTGTCTCTGTTGGTTTGCTGTTGCTCACTGAGTAGATCCACAAATCAGACAAGCTCCTGGCTGTCAGTGAATCACTGTCTAAGGCCTCTTATTTTCCAATAGAGCGGTATCGAGCACCAAAGTACACTCAGTGCGCAGTGACTGACATGAAGTGACGGACATTGGCTTCGGTCCCACAAGGCCAGCCTCAGACGACGCATGGCTCCATTCAAGCCCCCATGCATTAATAATGGCGGAAAGTTGGAGTCATCCTTCACTCAGCTAGGCTGAATGTGTCAGCTCATAAGATACATCATTTGATTTCACTCTGCACTGCGGGGAGGGGATTATTTTCTTGCTCGTGAAAAGCATTGAAGTGTTTATTTTGGCTTTTGGGTAAAGTGCTTAGAGGAACGTGTACTCATATGGGTGGATGTATTTGAATAAACATTGTGACATTCTGTATTCTGAGAGTATCCTCACTCTGTACATGCATTGGAATACTTTGATCTTATGTATTGTGAGCGGTATACCCATTTGTGTGTGTGTGTGTGCAAGCTATGAGCTTATATAGAGTGACCTGTGTGTGTGTGTGTGTGTGTGTGTGTGTGTGTGTGTGTGTGTGTTGTAAGCTTAAGGGTTAGGTTTAGGGTTGGGGTTAAAGTTAGGCTTTGGGTTAAAGATAGGTTCAAGATTTAGGGTTAGGGATTAACGTTAGGGATAATGTTCGGGTTAGGTTAAGGGGTTATGGAAAATAGGATTTTGAATGTGTTTGTGTGTTGATGGCAGGAGGGTCAGGACAGAGGTATGACTAATTAGATACGTGAGATTCCCCTGTGGGAGGCGTAATAAATCACCACAGAGCATTTAGGAGCGCTGATACCATGCAGGAGACTGATAACAATCGGCTTTAAAATGGGATTTACGAAATGGGGATGGACGAGGCGGGCCGGACACAGGGAACAGGAAACAGCCACAGCACTCCACAGAGCAAATGGCCATTATGCCATGTGTCCCTGCGGTCAAAAACAGGTCCGTTAGCCTCGCCCCCTAACGTGCCGGAAGGCTATTACAGGGCCATTACATTGACATGGCGAATGGAACGATGCTATTGTTAAGTAGCATCCCAACCCTGAGCCCCGTGGCAGGTCGGTAATATACAGTGCCTTGCGAAAGTATTCGGCCCCCTTGAACTTTGCGACCTTTTGCCACATTTCAGGCTTCAAACATAAAGATATAAAACTGTTTTTTTGTGAAGAATCAACAACAAGTGGGACACAATCATGAAGTGGAATGCCATTTATTGGATATTTCAAACTTTTTTAACAAATCAAAAACTGAAAAATTGGGCGTGCAAAATTACTCAGCCCCCTTAAGTTAATACTTTGTAGCGCCACCTTTTGCTGCGATTACAGCTGTAAGTCGCTTGGGGTATGTCTCTATCAGTTTTGCACATCGAGAGACTGACATTTTTTCCCATTCCTCCTTGCAAAACAGCTCGAGCTCAGTGAGGTTGGATGGAGAGCATTTGTGAACAGCAGTTTTCAGTTCTTTCCACAGATTCTCGATTGGATTCAGGTCTGGACTTTGAATTGGCCATTCTAACACCTGGATATGTTTATTTTTGAACCATTCCATTGTAGATTTTGCTTTATGTTTTGGATCATTGTCTTGTTGGAAGACAAATCTCCGTCCCAGTCTCAGGTCTTTTGCAGACTCCATCAGGTTTTCTTCCAGAATGGTCCTGTATTTGGCTCCATCCATCTTCCCATCAATTTTAACCATCTTCCCTGTCCCTGCTGAAGAAAAGCAGGCCCAAACCATGATGCTGCCACCACCATGTTTGACAGTGGGGATGGTGTGTTCAGCTGTGTTGCTTTTACGCCAAACATAACGTTTTGCATTGTTGCCAAGAAGTTCAATTTTGGTTTCATCTGACCAGAGCACCTTCTTCCACATGTTTGGTGTGTCTCCCAGGTGGCTTGTGGCAAACTTTAAACAACACTTTTTATGGATATCTTTAAGCTTTCTTCTTGCCACTCTTCCATAAAGGCCAGATTTGTGCAATATACGACTGATTGTTGTCCTATGGACAGAGTCTCCCACCTCAGCTGTAGATCTCTGCAGTTCATCCAGAGTGATCATGGGCCTCTTGGCTGCATCTCTGATCAGTCTTCTCCTTGTATGAGCTGAAAGTTTAGAGGGACGGCCAGGTCTTGGTAGATTTGCAGTGGTCTGATACTCCTTCCATTTCAATATTATCGCTTGCACAGTGCTCCTTGGGATGTTTAAAGCTTGGGAAATCTTTTTGTATCCAAATCCGGCTTTAAACTTCTTCACAACAGTATCTCGGACCTGCCTGGTGTGTTCCTTGTTCTTCATGATGCTCTCTGCGCTTTTAACGGACCTCTGAGACTATCACAGTGCAGGTGCATTTATACGGAGACTTGATTACACACAGGTGGATTGTATTTATCATCATTAGTCATTTAGGTCAACATTGGATCATTCAGAGATCCTCACTGAACTTCTGGAGAGAGTTTGCTGCACTGAAAGTAAAGGGGCTGAATAATTTTGTACGCCCAATTTTTCAGTTTTTGATTTGTTAAAAAAAGTTTGAAATATCCAATAAATGTCGTTCCACTTCATGATTGTGTCCCACTTGTTGTTGATTCTTCACAAAAAAATACAGTTTTATATCTTTATGTTTGAAGCCTGAAATGTGGCAAAAGGTCGCAAAGTTCAAGGGGGCCGAATACTTTCGCAAGGCACTGTACAGTGACATCTTAGGCATGACACGGCCAGTATGGGACTGGAACAGTTCTATAGGAAAATGTCAGGGGCGACATTGATCGCTTGTCCATACAGTGGAGATGGATGTGTGTGATAGAGCTGATGGTGGGTCATGAAGCGATAAGGCTATGTGCTGGGGCAGGTTGTCATGGGGATGATGGTCAGACGACGGCCAGTCTGTGGCGTCACTTAGATAGGGACAGTATTAGGGCCATGTGGACCTTAGTGTGTCCTCATGGGATGACTGTATCCCTGGGAGAGGGTCTGTGTGTCCTAAAGACCCAACATTCATTTGAGTAGGAGTCAGTGGTTGACATTAATTAGCTCCTATTTGGGTTGAATGGCAGGAACCAGGTTACCACGATTTACTGCCCAAAACCACTCCCCTTTCCTGGGATAAATAACTGCGAGAAACAGGTAAATTATAATAAATTATTTTTATGAAAAGCATGTGTGAAATGGAACTTGAAATATATGTGATGTCTAAACCTGGCTTCTCTACGGCCTCTGCATGATGAATCATCAACGCTCAGGGTTGGGACAGCCCATCTCAATATTGAGCACAGTTCACAATGTAGACCTAGCATCTCATCATGGTCACTTTTTTTCTTGTGACAGGTAGGCCTTCATTTGCTGCCGCATAGTCTATGCTACAGTAGTATAAAAACTGAGTACGTTTCTAATTTACCCATCTCTAGCTGGCTTTCACCTTATTTTTTTACTGTAAAGATTTTTAAATGTTTTGCAGCTGCAGAGTTTTAAAACACTCAAATATCATTGCTTTTTAAATCAGTGCACACACGAGCACTCTCTCGCATTCTCTCTCCATCAACTCCATTCAAATTGCATCCAAAATAGATAATCCTGTTGTAGATTGATATATAGCCCTATGTATAGCCTACCTCTTTCAGGTAATACATTCAACACAGCATTAGCCTTCTATTTAGCTAATTAATGATGGGTTATGCATAATAAGCTTCTAACTTATAGCCTCTGTCTCTTGCACAATACACACACACCTGAACTCCGCTGGTCTGTCTCCTTAAAAAAAAAACACTCCTTAGCTCTTGGAGTCCCATGCAGGAAAAGCTATACTAGAAGAGCTTGCTGGACGTTATATTTTTTTGCATTTCTTATACCAATAGACTATTCGAAGAGGGACGCAAGTTCTTGTTAGCTGAATGTTAAATACACTAGCCAATAGAATTCATGGATAGTTTGAAAGAAGAGCGAACGAGCGATGGTGGTAGGCTATGGCAGTTATTTATTCAGACCCATAACCATTCAATCTTTGTGAATAGAAGTGAAAGCCTTCTGCATTTAATTGTAGTCCCATACTATTCAAGCATGTCATTAGAATGATGACGATAAGGTCAACTAAACATATTTCATTTAACTGTTGAAAGAGATTAAGGAATGATGTAACAATAGAGAGAGAAAGAGGAAGTAGGCTAATAACATTAGGGGAAATATTATGAATGGCATATATGCGTCAGCCGACAAATTATACAAATAGGCCCTGTTATATTTAGACATTTAAATCATTTTCGCTAGCCTATAATTGTAACTTTGTAGGCCAGATGTGCTGCACCAGAATTGCATGTTCTCTCCCTGCTTTATCATGGTTTGAATGATGTGCGTAATTCCAGTCCATATAATACAGTATAATAAAATATAGTACAGTAATACAGTTCACACTCCAAAAGACTAGCCTACTGGAGCTAGTTTTTACCCAAGAGAGCATCTATGGGCTTTTATGTTTTTTTGTCGTGCATAATGAGCAGTAGTCTATATCACATAGGCCTATGTATTGGTTAACGGCACATTTATTTTGGGCTCATTAAATGTCGTTAATGTAGTGCTCATTAAACTAATTTAATGTATGGCTCATCAGGCTCAGGTAGAATCAGGCTTGAATTTTCTATCAAATTGTAATCAAATCCAGACATAGGGCTATTTATATGCTTTATAATGCTTTTGAATAACACTTCCGGTTTTGGCTGAAAATACCGGGTTACCTGGGAGAAAAGTGATTTATTCCCGGAATGGAACATTGGTAAGATACAGGGAATATATTCAACCCTAGCTCCCATGACATCTTTGCCCAAAGCCTAGCTTGATCTAAGAGGTGTTCCAGTCTATCCAATGGTTGAATGTGAATGAGGTGCTGGAATTACTTTTCATCCTAGGAATGATGAAGGGTGTAACAAATGGTGTGTGTGTGTGTGTGTGTTGTGGAGACGTAGCTTCAGCAACTACATGTACTATACACATTTCACTTACAGCGCACACACACACACACACAACTCCTCAGAAGGGAACTAGGCCACTGCAGACAGCACAGTCATGCCCACCCACCCAAATACAAACATAAACATACCCTGGCATAGTCACACAGCCATGCTAAGAGGCACTATTTGGCAGCTGTCGCGTCCAATACCAAAGTAGGGGAGACAGTGGCAGGCAGCTGCAGGCACTAACACTGCTGGGGCTCACTATCTGGCAGTGGTAGCTATAGCGTCAGCCTCCCTGGGTGAGAGGGTACTTGACTCTGAGCACTGGGGGCGGGAGACTCAGTACCCAAAACACAGGGTGTCAATTCTGCTACTACATCTCTCCCTTAGCGAGCACCAGGGAGACACAGCCTGAATTATTGATCAAGGGAGACAGGGTTTAGGGAGAGCTGTTGGTTCTGTCAGCCTAGAACACCAAGACAAAGAAAGAGCAGAGCTACAGATGAGGAATGTGTACAAAATAACTAAACTTTCACGCCTGCTGAGTGAAGCTGGCTGTTGGGCTCTATGATGGCACTTAAAATCAAATCAAATCACTTAGGGAGGGAAATAATGTGAACCAAGCCATTGTCGCACCATGCAGTCCAGAATTAGTTTTCTGCGCTGGAGGCTTTATTTTATCTTTTTGTTTGGGAAACTTTTCTGGAAGCTCAAGTTCCCCACCCACACTTAGCCTCGGCAGCACACCCTCAGTGGGATTTGGGGGTGACTCAGTGGGGTGTCCTCATAATAACCCCGGTGGACTGAACACGAGGTGGGGTGCCACAGATAAAACCCCAAGTAGAAATAAGACAAAGTGTATTAACAAACACTATAGCTACTGGTGGATGGTAGAGGCAAATTAAAACACACTAACCTGGTGTGACAGTGGTGGTGATTCAGACACTACAGTGTCAAGAACAAAGGGTTTCAAACAAACCCCAGAGCAGTGGACAGTAAAGGTGATATAAACAGGCAGAAGTGTTCTGTAATTTACGCCTTCAAAGGACAATAAACAAAACTATTAAATCTGAATTATATTCTATTTTACTGTACTGTACAGTAGTGGACAGCAGCTGGAGGTAAACAGTGAGACACCCTGGCTTCTGGCTGGGACTGCAGGGGGTCACAGCAGGCCTCTTCTGCTCAGTGGGCTCCAGCTGTCTGGTAGTAATGAACTAAGACTCAACACCACTCACTTTGATTGTGGCCTTACCACCCATGGGGAGTGGAGAGGAGTTAGGGAGGCCTCACCCTTACCACCCACATGGAGTGCAGAGGAGATAAAGGCCTCACCCTTACCACTCACAGGGAGTGTGGAGGAGATAGGCAGGCCTCACCCTTACCACTCACAGGGAGTGCGGAGGAGATAGACAGGCCTCAACTCCAACCTGAATCCCCACTGCCTCCACTAGGGTGATGATAAATTATCAGAGTAACAGGACCTTCATGCCCATCCCAGAGCCGTTTATAATTTAATATAATTGATCTAAGAAAAGGAATCGAAGTAGCGTTGCCTCATGCCTTTGTTCTTGTGTAGTGCATCAGCAAGAAACTAAACAATTAGCTACAGATGGTTGAAATCACAACAGAAGTTATCATTAGCATAATTTGCTTCATGCTTGAACAATACCAGAGGAATCCAGCTTTGAGTATCAGACCTTACTACAGTCTAATTAATTTTACTCTGTAAACCTGCGTGCACCACACTGTAGCATCCATCAATGAGTGAAGCATCTCACAAACTTAACTGAGTGTAAAATCGTTCTAAATAATTGAGTCTATGTCCTTTGTTCAATCATTCAATCTAGTTGTCTGTGGCGTAAACAAGTCCTCGCCTCACCTCTCCTAGAACAGCTGTGTTTCAATGATCGTAGTCGTTTTCACACGTCACAAGACCTCTAGGTGCTTCAGTAGTGCTCCCTCTATGTGTGGACAGCACAGACAGGTTCATTATCTTCATGTAGTGTGAGAACCTAGTTGGGGGACTTTCAAACGGCTGGTTCCAGGCTTATACGGCTCTAATTAACACAAGACAATCGTAATAATTACTTTACTGAATTGTGATGGTTTAATTAAGGGCAACATGTTTCCCCTTAAGTTGACATGCTGTGTGAACATGATTTAAGATCATCTTTTTCTATAAAGCACTGAATAATCAATGATTGCGCACAGCCAAGATTTGCGCTTGGTTGAGAAGATGATGGATAGATTGTGAAATCCATTTGATGTACTTACCATCCATATTTAATTGGTGCGCCAAAAACACATTCGCACAGAGGCTTTAAACTCTTTCAATTTGTAACCATTATGAATTTTACCAGCCCAGTAAGTGCTGAGTTTCCACCTGTCAATGTTTTCACGTGTTCGTTCCCTTCAAATGCCCCTCAAAGCAACTGAAGTCATCATCATCAGGACCGACCAACCAGCATATGGAGGAAATAGCAACGTTATGACTCAAGAATTTACGGGATCTTGCCTCATACAGTAAAGCCCCTCAGGTCGAACTTAAACTTTCTCAACTTAACTTTTCTCCTTTCTGCTGACACACTACTGCTGATGAGGGAGCACCAAACTTTATGGTTATCTTTAATTCATTAATCGATTCATTTCCTTTCTTGTCTTACAGCACACAATCCATTTTAAGTAATTAAACTGCAAATGAATCTCTCATCTGTGGCCCTATCTGACTCAACCTCAAGATAACCCCTGTAATGTATAGAATCTGGAAAACAATGTTGCCCCCTCTCTTAACGAAGTGGCACAGTGTGTGAGTGAGTGAGAGAGAGAGAGAGTGAGAGAGAGAGTGAGAGAGTGAGAGAAAGAGAGAGAGAGAGAGAGAGAGAGAGAGAGAGAGAGAGTCTAAACATACTAATGCCTCAATGAACATCTTCATTGACAAACTACAAGGGCTTTTTGAAATGTACAAAGCCATAAAATCACATTTTCTAAATCTGACCTTTTTTCTAAGTAGCTGACATTTGACCACTGCAGTAGAATTGGAAGAGCTATCTAACACAATTTCCTTTGTAACATGTTTGAAACAACACCCAGAGAAATACTGTAGTTCTGTCAACCCTGAGAATTGTGTTTGAGGAACACTGGCTTGTCCAACACTTTTCACAGGTTCTTATGATAAAAAAGACAGTTCACGATTGGCTGTGCATGGGAATGTATCTGTGCATGGGATTCGCCAGGGCACTTGGCTGCCATCGTGGTTTAAACATTTCCTTGCCCTTGTAATGTCTGAGCCTAAGAGAGGGCTCTGGGAATTTTTCTTAAAAGTCTTGCAATGTTCTCACATCAAATCACATCATCCCTTTACATCTTTACATTAGCTAGGAGATGTGACAGTCCTGGGGGGTTAGAATATGGGTTCAGAGAGCTGACAGCTGTGTTGAGAAGGTGGAACAACCAGCACTCCACAATAACAGCACCCTCAGCAATGCCCGAGAGAATGAAAACAGAGAGGATGAGAAAGAGAGAGAAATGCTTTAGCCAAGCAGGAGGCGGATGAAACAGAGGGCATGAGTGAGAAAGACTAGCCAGACAGACAGAAACTAACTGGTGGTAATGAGTTAAGGAGTAGAGTGTATATTTGTGTACTACTGAATGGGTGACTGGAGGGCATTTTGGAAAGAAACCCAACAAGTGAAAAGAAAAGCATGAAAAACAGAGGGACAGTATTTCAGCATGGCCTCGGAACTTAGTCCGTGTCTATCCCTGCTGTCATTCAGTCTGTCAGCATGATCTACATATTAACCCTCTTTCCTATCACAACAGTACTGACCGGGGCTCATGTCTAGCCAGCTAAGCTGTCAGCAGGCATGTACCATTTCAATTCAACCGATTTCTTTGAAAAGTTCCAGCGGTCAGTACTATACTACACTATGATTAAAGAGTTTGTTTTACACACCAATGGACATCACATATAAGAGGGCTTTCATTGTGATCAAATCACACAGATTAGGAAATGATGGCAGCACAACTTCCATTTGATTTGATGTTGTCGAAGGAGTTTAATTCTATGGTGATCTCAATCAACTTGACACACTGTTCTATCGTCTTACTGATGGGTGATCTTTAACCTAACACTTGTCTTTCTCTCTGCAGGGCCTTGACAGAGTTGTTGAAGCAGCCCGGAGAGGTGGGCGGAGTGGGCGGGGCCGGGGGTCACCACCCCATAGGGACCAATGGGATCTCTGGCAGGTCACTGCGCAGCAACAACGGTAAGCCTGTTTCTTTGGGAGCACATGGGTTATTACAGGAGATGTCTCTCAGTGTTATTAAGCATGTCGGATACTGATCCAGCAACGCTTTGCAAGCACTCTCACGAGGGCTCTTTTAGTGCTCAATGTACTAATGAGGACACTACTAACTCTGAATAGGGTACAACAGACTATTTCGGACTCTGGCAGTCAGAATTGAGGATTATTCAGTCGTGGCCAAAAGTTTTGAGAATGACACAAATGTTAATTTCCACAAAGTTCGCTGCTTCAGTGTCTTTAGATATTTTTTCAGGTGTTACTATTGAAAACTGAAGTATAATTACAAGCATTTCATAAGTGTCAAAGGCTTTTATTGACAATTACATGAAGTTGATGTAAAGAGTCAATATTTGCAGTGTTGACCCTTCTTTTTCAAGACCTCTGCAATCCGCCCTGGCATGCTGTCAATTAACTTCTGGGCCAAATCCTGACTGATGGCAGCCCATTCTTGCATAATAATCAATTCTTGGAGTTTGTCAGGATTTGTGGGTTTTTGTTTGTCCACCCGCCTCTTGAAGATTGACTACAAGTTCTCAATGGGATTAAGATCTGAGGAATTTCCTGGCCATGGACCCAAAATACCAATGTTGTGTTCCCCGAGCCACTTAGTTATTACTTTTGCCTTATGGCGAGGTGCTCCATCATGCTTGAAAAGGCATTGTTCGTCACCAAACTGTTCCTGGATGGTTGGGAGAAGTTGCTCTCAGAGGATGTGTTGGTACCACTCTTTATTCATGGCTGTGTTCTTAGGCAAAATTGTGAGTGAGCCCACTCCCTTGGCTGAGAAGCAACCCCACACATGAATGGTCTCATGATGCTTTACTGTTGGCATGACACAGGACTGATGGTAGCACTCACCCTGTCTTCTCCGGACAAGCTTTTTTCCGGATGCCCCAAACAATCGGGAAGGGGATTCATCAGAGAAAATTACTTTACCCCAGTCCTCAGCAGTCCAATCCCTGTACCTTTGCAGAATATCAGCCTGAACCTGATGTTTTTCCTGGAGAGAAGTGGCTTCTTTGCTGCCCTTCTTGACACCAGGCCATCCTCCAAAAGTCTTCGCCTCACTGTGCGTGCAGATGCACTCACATCTGCCTGCTGCCATTCCTGAGCAAGCTCTGTACTGGTGGTGCCCCGATCCCGCAGCTGAATCAAGTTTAGGAGACGGTCCTGGCACTTGCTGGACTTTCTTGGGCGCCATAAAGCCTTCTTCACAACAACTGAACTGCTCTACTTGAAGTTCTTGATGATCCGATAAATGGTTGATTTAGGTGCAATATTACTGGCAGCAATATCCTTGCCTGTGAAGCCCTTTTTGTGCAAAGCAATGATGACGCCACATGTTTCCTTGTAGGTAACCATGGATGACAGAGGAAGAACAATGATTCCAAGCACCACCCTCCTTTTGAAGCTTCCAGTCTGTTATTCAAACTCATTCAGCATGGCAGAGTGATCTCCAGCCTTGTCCTTGTCAACACTCACACCTGTGTTAACGAGAAAATCACTGACATGATGTCACCTGGTCCTTTTGTGGCAGGGCTGAAATGCAATGGAAATGTTTTTGGGGGATTCAGTTCATTTGCATGGCAAAGAGGGACTTTGCAATTAATTGCAATTAATCTGATCACTCTTCATAACATTCTGGAGTATATGCAAATTGCCATCATACAAACCGAGGCAGCAGACTTTGTGAAAATTAATATTTGTGTCGTTCTCAAAACGTTTGGCCACGACTGTATTTTAGATGCACACACACGGTACTGGTACCCTGTGTATATAGCCATGGTATCATTACTTATTGTGTATTTATTCCTTGTGTTATTATTTTTCTATTATTTTTCAATTCTTGCCCGTAAGTAAGCGTTTCACTGTTGGTCGACACCTGTTGTATACGAAGCATGTAACAAATCAAATTTGATTTGACGCGCACACATGCAGACACTTGTTATTAAGCTAGGAGGAAGGCTCAATTCCATAGAAAACCCTGCTGTCTCTCTACATGGCTGAGCGTAAGTGCAGGGACAGGCTGGTCATCTTTAATGAAGGTATAATTATATGTTTTCTGGTCCGGAACCTGTTGATATAGCACCACGCAGTTCATCTGTTTACTAATTAGATCCCCTTAAATCCCTCTGAACCCCATTCCTCTCCAGCACACACACACACACACACACACACACACACACACACACACACACACACACACACACACACACACACACACACACACACACACACACACTTTGCTTTCATCTTCACTCTATTGCAACATTTCCTTTCTCTGTCACGTTCATGCCAACCTACACCGATCAGTCTCCACCTTCCTTCATCTCTACTCCTCTTAATTATTTTGCCAAACAACACTCACTCCCCATCTCTCCTTCCTTTCTCCTGTCTCTGATTAGCGTTGACCATTAAATGAGTCTTTACTTAAGTGGTCATTATCGGTGGAGGGCTGATATAGTTGTGCGTGGAGGCCTGAGAGACCCTTCTGTGTGCCCCCCCCAGCTCTCAGCATGGTGTCCCCGCTGGCCACACAACCACAACCTGCCACCACCCACATGACCTTCATGAAGAACCACAGACCAGAGAGAGAGAGAGAGAAAGGGAGGGGGAGATGGAGCAAGATGAGAGAAATGGCTCATTTGAGAGAGAGTGAGAGAGAGAGAGAGAGAGTGTGAGAGAGAGAGAGAGAGAGAGAGAGAGAGAGAGAGAGACAGAGATGGATGGGGACAGAGTGCATGTGTGTGAGAAAAGGGGGCAGGTAGAAGTAGGGAGATGGAGTGCAGAGGATGGAAGAGGAAGAGGTGGAAGAAAGGGAAGGAGGAGTTGGCAGAGAGATAAGAGGGGGTTATGGATTTCTGGAACAAATATCAAAGGAGAGGGCAAGAGAGGAGTGACAAGGTGAAAGAATGGGATGGAAATGAGGGAACGTAGGGATTGTAATAGATAAGGGTAAAAACAAAAATGCAGACATTTAAAAAGATGAGAGAGGTGATGGGGTGACATATCCATTGAGGAATTCCCAGAAAGATATGGGTAAAAAAACGAATCAAATAATACCAGCTGAAAGAAGGACATTGACTGGGGTGTGACATTGTGTCATGATGAACATTAAAGAGAGGACATACAGGTGCTGCCTAGTCTACTGAGGTGGATAAGAGTGTAAAACTCTGGCTCTGCACATGTTTTCATTATTGTTATTCCACCCCATACTGCTCTGCCCTGTAATCTCAGTGCTTTATCTGACATGATCTGGTTAAGGCTGCATCTAGATCAGTGTCTGAGAGTGTGAGGATGTGTATGTGTGTGTTCAGTATGTGTGTATGTATAAGTGTGTGCAAGTGTGCTCTAGTGCCTTTGCAATAACAACTGAATATACTGTACGGAGTGTTGAGACTGTTCCCTGAACAGCTCAGTATGTACCATATGTGAGGCCAACGTTGGTAGAGAATTATAACGTTTGTGCATGTGTGTATTATTCTTGTCAGTGAGTGGCTATAAGCTGGTGAATACAGTGTATAAGTATCTACATGAGTTGTGATGGAATTGAGTTTTCCTTTTGGAATTGTGTGTTCCTGTGAGTGTGAGGGTGTTTATGTTAGAGTGTGTTTGGCATGTATTATATGTACTATAGGCTTATTTGAATGTGTGTGTGTGTGTGTGTGTGTGTGTGTGTGTGTGTGTGTGTGTGTGTGTGTGTGTGTGTGTGTGTGTGTGTGTGTGTGTGTGTGTGTGTGGTATGAAAGCATTCTCATGACAGTGAGTGGGACAGCTGGACAGAGCTGCTCTGTGTGGAGAGCTGCCCTGAGGGTCAAACAGCCCCCAGTGAACAGGCCGTGCGTGTTCCTCTGTGAAACAACGGAGGGAAAGAGACAGAGACAGAATGACAAATAAAGAGACTGACGTTTTATATCGATTTTGGGGAATAGAGAGAAAGACGAGAACATGAAGAGAACGAGAGGAAATTGGGTAAGGACAGAAACAGAGGGACTGAAAGCAGGAAGTGAGAGGCTAACAGATGGAAAGAGAGAATGATTGAGAGAGCACAAGGGCTAGCCTATCCTAATCCCACTTGTTTCTGCTGTCTGTGAGCTGTGTTCGAGCACCATGGACAGAGCTAATGGTTCATTACAATACAGGGGACTGACTGGTCTAAACTCCTTAGAACTGCACCATGAATTATTTAAGGTTTACTATATGCTTCAACAGACCGATCTCAACATTCATCATTTGTTCATGTTTTGCCAATAACGGCAGTTACACTACTGTTATTGAACACGATGAAGACGATGTCCCTGATGTTGTTGATGACGCTGATACTGTAGTGAAGACAAAGTTGATCCTGCTCATACAGTGGCTAACCGTTATCTAAACAAACACGTTCAGAGGAAAATACCCCTGCGGTGAATAATCTTGGCTGGGCGGACTGTGTGAAAGTTCTATATTGGCACTGTTCCTGCTCTCTTTGTAGATAAGGGGGATCTGCATTTGTGGAGTGTGTGTAATTTACATGTTGCAGAGGCAGTCTGTGAGGGCCAGAGCGATAGCATCAATGGGACATTGAAATCAAAACAAGAAAACAAGGGAATTGTGACAGGAGGAGGGGGTGTTAAGTGAAAGGGGGGGTTGTATATGCATGTTAATTTCTATGTACAGTTGAAGTCTGAAGTTTACATACACTTAGGTTAGAGTCACTAAAACTCATTTTTCAACCACTCCACACATTTCTTGTTAGCAAACTATAGTTTTGGCAAGTCGGTTAGGACATCTACTGTGTGCATGACACAAGTAATTTTTCCAACAATTGTTTACAGACTATTTCACTTGTAATTCACTGTATCACAATTCCAGTGGGTCAGAAGTTTACATACACCAAGTTGACTGTGCCTTTAAACAGCTTGGAAAATTCCAGAAAATTATGTCATAGCTTTAGAAGCTTCTGATAGGCTAATTGACATCATTTGAGTCAATTGGAAGTGTACCTGTGGATGTTTTTCAAGGCCTACCTTCAAACTCAGTGCCTCTTTGCTTGACATCATGGGAAAATCAAAATAAAGACCTCATAAAAAACTATTGCAGACCTCTACAATTTTGGTTCATCCTTGGGAGCCAAACCCCTGAAGGTACCACGTTCATCTGTACAAACAATAGTACGCAAGTATAAACACCGTGGGACCAAGCAGCCGTCATACTGCTCAGGAAGGAGACGCGTTGTCTCCTACAGATAAACGTACTTTGGGGCGAAAAGTGCAAATCAATCCCAGAACAACAGCAAAGGACCTTGTGAAGATGCTGGAGGAAACCGGTATAAAAGTATCTATATCCACAGTAAAACGAGTCCTATATCGACATAACCTGAAAGGCCGCTCAGCAAGGAAGAAGACACTGCTCCAAAACCACCATTGAAAAGCCAGACTACGGTTTGCAACTGCACATTGAGACAAAGAATGTACTTTTTGGAGAAATGTCCTCTGGTCTGATGAAACAAAAATAGAACTGTTTGGCATAATGACCATCGTTATGTGGAGGAAAAAGGGGGAGGCTTGCAAGCCGAAGAACACCATCCCAATCGTGAAGCACGGGGGTGGCAGCATCACGTTGTGAGGGTGCTTTGCTGCAGCAGGGACTGGTGCACTTTACAAAATAGAGGGCAACATGAGGAAGGAAAATTATGTGGGATATATTGAAGCAACATCTCAAGACATCAGTTAGGAAGTTAAAGCTTGGTCGCAAATGGGTCTTCCAAATGGACAATGACCTCAAGCATACTTCCAAAGGTTTGGCAAAATGGCTGAAGGACATCACAGTCAAGGTATTGGAGTGGCCATCACAAAGCCCTAACCTCAAACCTATAGAAAATTTGTGGGCAGAACTGAAAAAGCGTGTGGGAGCAAGGAGGACTTACAAACCTGACTCAGTTACACCAGCTTTGTCAGGAGGAATGGGCCAAAATTTACAACCAACTTATTGTGTGAAGCTTGTGGATTGCTACCCGAAACGTTTGACCCAAGTTAAACCATTTAAAGGCAGTGCTACCAAATACTAATTGAGTGTATGTAAACTTCTGACCCACTAGGAATGTGATGAAAGAAATTAAAACTGAAATAAATAATTCTCTCTACAATTATTCTGACATTTCACATTCTTAAAATAAAGTGGTGATCCTAACTGACCTAAGACAGGGAATTTTTACTACGATTAAATGTCAGGAATTGTGAAAAACTGAGTTTAAATGTATTTGGCTAAGCTGTACGTAAACTTCCGACTTTAACTGTATTGAGTGTGTCTGTTAGTGAGTGTGTCTGTTAGTGTTTGTTCTGTCAGAGTGTGTCTGTTGGTGTTTGTTCTGTCAGAGTGTGTCTGTGAGTGTTTGTTCGGTCAGAGTGTGTCTGTTAGTGTTTGTTCTGTCAGAGTGTGTCTGCTAGTGTTTGTTCTGTCAGAGTGTGTCTGTTAGTGTTTGTTCTGTCAGAGTGTGTCTGTTAGTGTTTGTTCTGTCAGAGTGTGTCTGTTAGTGTTTGTTCTGTCAGAGTGTGTCTGTTAGTGTTTGTTCTGTCAGAGTGTGTCTGTTAGTGTTTGTTCTGTCAGAGTGTCTCTCTTAGTGTTTGTTCTGTCAGAGTGTGTCTGCTAGTGTTTGTTCTGTCAGAGTGTGTCTGCTAGTGTTTGTTCTGTCAGAGTGTGTCTGCTAGTGTTTGTTCTGTCAGAGTGTGTCTGTTAGTGTTTGTTCTGTCAGAGTGTGTCTGCTAGTGTTTGTTCTGTCAGAGTGTCTCTCTTAGTGTTTGTTCTGTCAGAGTGTGTCTGTTAGTGTTTGTTCGGTCAGAGTGTGTCTGTGAGTGTTTGTTCGATCAGAGTGTGTCTCTTAGTGTTTGTTCTGTCAGAGTGTGTCTGCTAGTGTTTGTTCTGTCAGAGTGTGTCTGCTAGTGTTTGTTCTGTCAGAGTGTGTCTGCTAGTGTTTGTTCTGTCAGAGTGTGTCTGTTAGTGTTTGTTCTGTCAGAGTGTGTCTGCTAGTGTTTGTTCTGTCAGAGTGTGTCTGTTAGTGTTTGTTCTGTCAGAGTGTGTCTGCTAGTGTTTGTTCTGTCAGAGTGTCTCTCTTAGTGTTTGTTCTGTCAGAGTGTGTCTGTGAGTGTTTGTTCGGTCAGAGTGTGTCTGTGAGTGTTTGTTCGGTCAGAGTGTGTCTGTTAGTGTTTGTTCTGTCAGAGTGTGTCTGCTAGTGTTTGTTCTGTCAGAGTGTGTCTGTGAGTGTTTGTTCTGTCAGAGTGTGTCTGTGAGTGTTTGTTCGGTAAGAGTGTGTCTGTTAGTGTTTGTTCGGTCAGAGTGTGTCTGTGAGTGTTTGTTCGGTCAGAGTGTGTCTGTGAGTGTTTGTTCGGTCAGAGTGCGCCTGTTAGTGAAGCCTCATCTTCCATTACTGTGTTTGTGAGTTGATGTACTGGCTGCCTGGCTGTGTTCATGTGTGTGTTCTCGTATGTGTCAAACGAGGCAGATGTGTTTGATCACAGCACAGCTTCTCTCCAACGCCTCTGGCACTCTTCTTCTGACCCCTCCAGCTGTCTTTACAAAGCCACAGACCTCCTCCTCTCCCCCTCAATCTCTCCCCCCTTCCTCCCCCTTCAGTCCTGCCCAGGGGCGTCTGCAGGCTATAACTGCTGGTTGCTTCTGCTACGTCTCAACAGGCTAGACTGTGCAGTTTAAGGAGGGTTGGAGAGGGGAATATGATTATAATGTGCATAGGGCTTTTGGAGTGCAGCTAAGACAGACAGTGCCCCCAAGTCAGTTCTATTTTGATACCCTCTCAGCCAATGAGGTGTAGATTAGCATGGAGCAGCCGGTCCTGGACCAGTGCTGGGTCGTCTCTCAGTGCCCTGTTGAGGATTTGGACTGACAGTAATGCACTGCCGCTGAGCTGTGGTTGAGGGGATTTGCATCGCGTAGATCCAGCACCCGGGGTTCTTTCACTCTGTCATCTCAAGGACACCTCATACTACGGGCTACGGATGACACTGTAGAGTCTTAAGTGATGCAATATAGACAAATTATGGATATGTGGCTATAGGCACAGTATGGACATGCTCTTAACCTTATCGCCTCCTCCCCACTCTCCACTGTAGCTTTGGGCTCCAACAGTTATGGATTGACACAGTTTTAGCTTGACCTTAAAAGGGCTGTAATGGTGATTGGGATGAAGCAGGCTTTTCGTCGACCCAGTGTGTCTGTGTGTAGCTGATAGGGGGGAATCTGAGCCCCTCAGAGATGTGTGTGGCTATACATGAAATTACTGGGATAAGCCAGGCTGCCGCCGTACTGATATTATGGCTTCCGGGCGGTTGAGTGGGGATGTGGCTCCATTCTGGCTCTGTTATTCTGTCATAATGAGACCTAACCCTTTCATAGATGAGCCTCCGGAGCCAAAATGAGTCTACAGTTTCCACCTAACCCCTGCAAGTCTCAAGCCCATCATTACCAGTGGGGTGATGTGTTTCCGATTGGACGTGTGCTGAAGAACAAGCGGCAGAATCCTCAACATACACTGAGTGTAGAAAACATTAAGAACACCTTACTCATATTGAGTTGCACCCCTCCCCCTCCTTTTGCACTCAGAACAGCCTCAATTCATCGGGGCATGGATTCTACAAGGTGGCGAAAGCGTTCCACAGGGATGCTGGCCCATGTTGACTCTAATGCTTCCCACAGTTGTGTTAAGTTGGCTGGATGTCCTTTGGGTGGTGGACCATTCTTGAAACACACGGGAAACTGTTGCAGTTCTTGACACAAACCGGTGTTCCCGGCACCTACTACAATACCCCGTTCAAAGGCGCTTAAATCTTTTGTCTGGCCCGTTCACCCTCTGAATGACACACATACACAATCCATGCCTCAATTGTCGCAAGGCTTAAAAATCACTTTTAACCTGTCTCCTCCCCTTCATCTGCACTGATTGTGAAGTGGATTTAACAAGTGACATCAATAGGGATCATAGCTTTCACCTGGATTCACCTGGCCAGTCTATGTCATGGAAAGAGCAGGTGTTCCTAATGTTTTGTACACTCTGTGTATATTTCAAGGTCACAGCGTGTTCCTGTAATAAACACCACAAATTGTTCTGTGTTAGACAGAGTCATGTCCAGCCGGAGAGTCATTATCAGGCATAATGTTACCCATTGTTAAAGAAAGTGAGACCACTTAATGGCCCGACATGAGAGCAGAACTTAGTGAAGAACCAAGATGATCAGATAATGCATTCAGTTGTTTCGTTGAAGGTCACTCACACTGCTGTGTTCATCTCTGGTTCTGAAACATTTCTGATTGGAAGCAATCCCATAACTAAAAGCCAGTGCACACTGCTTACGATGCGTCATAGCTGGCATCCCCTAATTAAGACGTCTGACCGGATCAGAGACCCTTTAGACTTAACCATGGGTAAAGATTGCGCAACCAAGTTGTAAGAGAAAAAAAGCAGAAATGTCTGTCACGACATCTGATGCTCATCTTCTGCCCATTGAAAATATGACGGACTTGGGTGGAGGCCACATGGGGGAATGAAAGACACTGTGACTTTAAATTAAACTGTGACAGGACATCTGTTTCTCTGTTTCATGAGATCCTAGTCCCGTCTAGACTGAGGATGCACCTACAGTCACCACCAGGGAGGTTATAGTTCAGTGCCTGAGGCCCAGAATGATCGATCCCAGTACCAGTTATAGGGAGAGTGATGTTTGGAGCGTACAGCACCACGGTCCAGGACCCATCCATCCATCAATGAGTGACAGGAAGGGCTTGCTCCAGAACCCATTCAGAGGGAGTTCATCAAAGTGCTGCAGGTGCACTGCTGTGTGAGAGACAGACTTAATTTGTCAACAAGCCTCTGCTACAGCACTAGAGCTCTGGAACAAAGGAAGTGACTGTGGACAACCCAGGTTTAAGTCAAGAGAAGAGGATGGAGAGGTCTCCAAAACCACAACCGGAAGGGTAGTGCCCATGCTTGCAGTGTGTGTTGCAGTACATTCATTGCCATGATTGTATTTACCAGACAGTCTTGTCCAAGGTGAAGATGATTAAGAGGGGCTACCTGTCAAAACACATGGGACAGAACAGTGTCATTGGTGACACACGGAGAGCCTGTGTCAAACACAGTCACTTGGCACAGTGTTAAACTACAGTGTGCTTACTCAGACTTCCACTGTTTTGATAAGGGTGTACAGAGTGGATTTTCAGATGCCAAATCTCTGAGCCATGCAAGCGCTCGGAGGAGTTGGTACAGGGAGAGAAGCCCCCTCGTGGAAGTGGTATTGATCTTAGCACACAGTGCCTAGAGAGGTGTTTGCAGAGAGTCGGAGCTGACACCACGATCAGGCAGCATTATGGGGGATCAAAGAGGCCCTGGCCTCCCAGTGATCTGACAACAGCAAGGGAGGAGTGAGAATTTCCTGTTGACTGACGTTCCAATCCCGCGGCTGTCGTCGAATGGAGCCTCTCAATCATTCATCCGAACACAGAGGAGGGTGGGGAGACAGATAGGGAGAGAGCGGAGATGAGAGAGAGGGAACAAAGAAAGTGAGATCAACATAAAGAGATGGAGAAACGTTGCTCTGACAGACCAGGAGGGATACGGGGAGACAGAGAGATGGAGGGGGGAGGGTTTGTGAGGTGGCAGAAGAAGGTGAGAAACAAAGAGGGACTAAGGGAGTAAAATTGGAAAGAAAATAGAAATAAAGAGCAAATAATGAAGAGTGGCAGAGGTAATAGAAACTGGTATGGAAGACCATGCAGGAGGGTTAGGGGGACAGAATTTATAGAGCCATTGGTCAGTGTTCTGGAAAAGAGACCCCTGGAAACCCATTCGACCCCCCTCTCCCTCATTCTCTCTGTCCTCGCTCTCTGCTGCAGTGCTGCTTAAATGTCATTGGACAGCTTACATGTGGTGGGTGCAAAATGGGTGAAATGTCAAGCATGGTAAAGGGTGACGTCCCTGTGTGTCATTGTGTGTGTGCCATGTGTGTGCCTGTGCGTTTGTGAGAGTGCATGTATTTGCCACATGCATGGAGTGATTAATTAAGTGTGAATTCATGTAGTATTCTATCTGTGTACCTTTGTATCATGCTGTGTGTGAGAGCATGTGGATAGGCAATATAAGGTTCCAAGGGAGTCTTTACTTGAGACATGTGCAGGTCTATTTTTTGTAATAAACCCTGCAGCTGTACGCTTCATCTGCTTTCGTCAAAAGGGAGCTGAATCACTGATTAAAAATGTCACGGGCAAGACCTTGGCATATGAAGTCAGAAAAATAGTTATATTATAGCAGCTGTAGGTATTAAATAAGGATGCCGTTGTAAAAACATGTCCCATTAATGCTGCTTTTTATGATATGAAGGTTTGTTTATCTTAATTGCAATGCCTCATTCTACTTTTTATTATCAAGGATGCATAATAATAAATACAGATGTTATGTTAGAAAGACAACAGTTGCACAATGATCTCATTAGAGACATTAAACACATGTAATTACTATGTGGTGCATAGAGCCTGTGTCCCAAGCCTCACTATGAGATGGAACAGCGATTCCATCTCATAGTGAGACAGAGTCCAGAAATCAGAGCCTTAAAGGCTAAATGCAGCTGTTTTTATCGCCATATCAAATCATTTCTGGGTAACAATTAAGTACCCTACTGGGGATTGCTTTCAATTAAAATGGTCAAAGAGAAACAAAAATGGCTTCTTAGCAAAGAGCAATTTCTCAAGCAAGAATTTAGCTAGGATTGTCTGGGAGTGGTGTGTGGAGTGGGAAACTGAAAAATAGCTGTTATTGGTAGAGATGTTATCTTATTGGTCTATTCAAACAGCTCTTACACTTAAAGGGCATTATCATAATGTTCACAATATTATTCCAACCTCATCGTGTGGAAATATATTTTTTAAAACAAGGAAAATCACGGTTGACTGCACTGGTTCTTTAAGAGAGTGGGAAACAGAGAGAGAGAGAGAGTAAGAGAAAGAGATAAGAGATAACAAAAATGAGACAGAGATAACAAAGAGATAACAAAATGTGAAAGATGGAGAAAGGTCAAAAGAGAGAGACATGCAAGTCCAGGAGAAAGCATGATAGAAATAGAGACAGGTTGAGCATCCACCAGAGAGAGAGGGAGAGGGAGAGGGAGAGAGAGAGGGGGATTGAAGCAAAGTATGAGAAGGGAACCATTAGAACAAGGGGAAAAACATGAAAAGAGAGTGATCGTTATTCTCAGTGACAAGAGAGCAGCTGGACGCTGTGATATACATTTCTCTCAGTCTTCCTCTTTTTAAATGTCTCTGTTAGCCATCTGCTCTCCCTTTTTCCATGTAGTGTCCCTCTCCCAGTACACATTTTTATGCCTTGTGCTATTCCACCGTTCTCTCACAATGCGCCTCTCACCCTTTCCCTCTCTCCTCACAGACACGAGCAGAGCGTACAGTGTGGTATATCATCTGCATGGGGGCTTGTTAAACCCTAACCCGCGCCCCAGCCCCCAAGCCCCCAAGCTCAGTGACCCATTCCGACACCACACAAATCAGGTTCTAGCCAGAACATACCAAGTCAGGAACAGAAATAGGGGGGATGCCGAGGTAGGTGATTTGAAGGTCAAAAGACTGGGCTGTCTGTTAATGCGTCTGCAGTACATCAATCACAGTTTGCAATGGTGGGTGGTCGTGCAAACAGAGTGCACACGCCTTGCACATGCTTGAGGGCTTTGCCTCAAATCAGACAGTGTGTGTGCGTGTGTGTGCATGTGTGCGTGTGTGTGCGTGTGTGTGTGTCAGTGTCAGTGTGGTGCAATATAGAACAAAGAAAAGTCCCAATGTTGAATCTACTGGTTAACACAGGATGGGTTTGAACACCAACTCTCGTACCAGAGCTGATGTATACTGAACAAAAATATAAGCACAACATATAAAATGTTGGTCCCATGTTTCATGAGCAGAAATTTTCCAAAAGCACAAAAGGTTATTTTTCTCAAATGTTGTTCACTAATTTGTTCACAAATTTACAAAGCATTTCAACTTTGCCAAGATAATCGATCCAACTAACAAGTGTGGTATATCAAGAAGCTAATTAAACAAAGCTGATTAAACAGCATGATCATTACACAGGTGCACCTTGTGCTGGTCCCTCTAAAATGTGCAGTTGTGTCACACAACACAGTGCCGCAGATGTCTGAAGTTTTGAGGGAGCAATTGGCATGCTGACTGCAGGAATGTCTACCTTAGTTGTTTCAAGAGAATAAGTCACCTTTTTTAGAGAATTTGGCAGTACATCCTACCAGCTTCACAACCACAGACGACGTGAATGGCGTGGTCGAGTGGTTTTCTGATGTCAACATTGTGAACAGAGTGCAACAGCAACAGACAATGAACACAATTGCATTTTATCAATGGAAATTTGAATGCAGAGACACTGTGATGAGATCCTGAGGCCCATTGTCGTGCCACTCATCCGACGCCATCACCACATGTTTCATCATGATAATGCACGGCCCAATGTCACAAGGATCTGTACACAATTCGTGGAAGCTGAAAATGTCCCAGTTCTTCCATGGCCTGCATGCTCACCAGACTTCACCCATTGAGCATGTTTGGGATGTGCAGGATCGACGTGTACGACAGCGTGTTCCAGTTTCCACCAATATCCAGCAACTTCGCACAGCCATTGAAGAGGAGTGGGACAACAGTACACAGGCCACAATCAACAGCCTGATCAACTCTATGCAAAGGAGATGTGTCGCGCTGCATGAGGCTAATGGTGGTCACACCAGATACTGACAGGTTATCTAAGCCACGGCCCTACCTTTTTTTAAGGTACAGCTGAAGTATCTACAGTTGAAGTCGGAAGTTTACATACACCTTAGCCAAATACATTTAAACTCAGTTTCACAATTCCTAACATTTAATCCTAGTAAAAATTCCCTGTCTTAGGTCAGTTAGGATCACCACTTTATTTTAAGAATGTGAAATGTCAGAATAATTGTAGAGAGAATTATTTATTTCAGTTTTAATTTCTTTCATCACATTCCCAGTGGGTCAGAAGTTTACATACACTCAATTAGTATTTGGTAGCACTGCCTTTAAATGGTTTAACTTGGGTCAAACGTTTCGGGTAGCAATCCACAAGCTTCACACAATAAGTTGGTTGTAAATTTTGGCCCATTCCTCCTGACAAAGCTGGTGTAACTGAGTCAGGTTTGTAAGTCCTCCTTGCTCCCACACGCTTTTTCAGTTCTGCCCACAAATTTTCTATAGGTTTGAGGTTAGGGCTTTGTGATGGCCACTCCAATACCTTGACTGTGATGTCCTTCAGCCATTTTGCCAAACCTTTGGAAGTATGCTTGAGGTCATTGTCCATTTGGAAGACCCATTTGCGACCAAGCTTTAACTTCCTGACTGATGTCTTGAGATGTTGCTTCAATATATCCCACATAATTTTCCTTCCTCATGTTGCCATCTATTTTGTGAAGTGCACCAATCCCTCCCACAGCAAAGCACCACCACAACATGATGCTGCCACCCCCATGCTTCACGGTTGGGATGGGGTTCTTTGACTTGCAAGCCTCCCCCTTTCTCCTCCAAACATAATGATAGTCATTATGGCCAAACAGTTCTATTTTTGTTTCATCAGACCAGAGGACATTTCTCCAAAAAGTACGATCTTTGTCCCCATGTGCAGTTGCAAACTGTAGTCTGGCTTTTTTATGGCGGTTTTGGAGCAGTGGCTTCTTCCTTGCTGAGCGGCCTTTCAGGTTATGTCAATATAGGACTTGTTTAACTGTGGATATAGATACTTTTATATCGGTTTTCTCCAGCATCTCAAATCAAATCAAATCAAATTTTATTTGTCACATACACATGGTTAGCGCATCTTCACAAGGTCCTTTGCTGTTGTTCTGAGATTGAGTTGCACCTTTTGAATAAAAGTACGTTCATCTCTAGGAGACAGAACACGTCTCCATCCTGAGCGGTATATCATGACTGCGTGGTCCCATGGTGTTTATACTTGCGTACTATTGTTTGTACAGATGAACGTGGTACCTTCAGCCGTTTTGAAATTGTTCCCAAGTATGAACCAGACTTGTGGAGGTCTACAATTTTTTTATGAGGTCTTGGCTGATTTCTTTTGATTTTCCCATGATGTCAAGCAAAGAGGCACTGGGTTTGAAGGTAGGCCTTGAAATACATCCACAGGTACACCTCCAATTGATTCAAATGATGTCAATTAGCCTATCAGAAGCTTCTAAAGCCATTACATATTTTCTGGAATTTTCCACGCTGTTTAAAGGCACAGTCAACTTAGTGTATGTAAACTTCTGACCCACTAGAATTGTGAAACAGTGAATTATAAGTGAAATAATCTCTCTGTAAACAATTGCTATAAAAATGACTTGTGACATGCACAATGTAAATGTCCTAACCGATTTGCCAAAACTATAGTTTGTTAACAAGATATTGTGGAGTGGTTGAAAAACGAGTTTTAATGACTCCAACCTAAGTGCATGTAAACTTTCGACTTCAACTGTGTCTGTGACCCACAGACGCATATCTGTATTCCCAGTCAAGTGAAATCCATAGATTAGGGCCTAATGAATTTATTTCAATTGACTGATTTCCTGATATGAATGGTAACTCAGTATAATCTTTGAAATTGTTGCATGTTGCGTTTATATTTTACTTCAGTGTAGTTAATGTATGAGGCGTCAGATTGAGCAAAAACGGATGAGCTAATCCTCTGATGGGCTCTGGCGACACACACACACACACACACACATTCTGGGGATAGCATGATGTAGAGCTTGTGTCTTCCACCTCATGGAAAAAGCTGTAGCTTTAGCTCTGCACATTTGCCCACACACTCACATCCTGCCTACAATTAGCCAGAACACGTCTGTGAAGCTCACAGCTCAAAGTACGGTAGCATGTTCCAGTCATGGCGACAGCATGAAAGGTTAACAACGGCACTATCAAACATCCCATGACCTTACATAGACAGACGCACCCACACACAGTGACATGTTTACACGGCATCATTTCACCAGGGACTGTATGAGAATTACAAGTCAAATCAAATAAATGTATTAGTCACATGCGCCGAATACAACAGGTGTAGTAGACCTTACAGTGAAATGCTTACTTACGAGTAAGTCCTCGGTCCTCTTTTTCCTGTAGATCACAATCGTCTCCTTTGTCTTGATCACATTGAGGGAGAGGTTGTTGTCCTGGCACCACCTGGCCAGGTTTCTGACCAACTCCCTATAGGCTGTCTTGTTGTTGTCGGTGATCAGGCCTACCACTGTCGTGTCATCGGCAAATTTAATGATGGTGTTGGAGTCGTGCTTGGCCGTGCAGTCATGAGTGAACAGGGAGTAGAGGAGGGGGCTGAGCACGCACCCCTGAGGGGCCTCTGTGTTGAGGATCAGCATGGCAGATGTGTTGTGTTGTTACCTGCCCTTACCAACAGAATTACAAGTGGTAGTGGAATGACATTGTCAACAATTGTATTACTAAATGTAATATTAGGCTTATCTATTTTGTTCAGCAAACAAACATAGCTTCATCTATTGTATTCTACATAAATTAGTTTGATTTGTGTACAGACTTTGTGAGATCTAGTGATCTTTCGGAAACCATGACACTGTCATTCTTTTTAGATGTGTGTGCTTGTGTGTGTGTTCTTTCTCTATGGTGTTGTGTGTGTGAATGTGGCTATGAGAGGCTGGATGTGTGTGACAGTGACATAATTGTTACTATGGAGAAGCAATTGCCAGCAGCGGGAAAGGCCCTCACTAACAAGCAGGGGGCAATAGGAGGAAACAAAAACTACTCGACTGAGGGTTACCCCACACACAGACACCACATATCACTGTCATCTACCATTAAGCATCAAATTACATCACAACAAAACCTTTCCAACTCACCGCCAATGAGATGAGCCAAAAGGCAAAGGAGAGCTGACAGCTCTTATATAACAATATACCACATTCACAATTTACACTGTGACCACTAGACAGCCCATTTGAACAATTCGTGGAGTAGAAAACCACCATCACCACCAACAAGCTGTGTAGTAGGCCCTACATAGGGTACTGCAAAGCTCTCTCTAATCCACTTCACACCTCCCCACCCCGAGTGCTTTCCTTTGCCTTCAACGGTCTGGCTAGTAATATTTAATAGAAACATTAATATGCATACTGACTGCTCTTTCTTCTTGTGTGAAACCATGAATAATGAATTAACAGCTCAATGTTTCTTGCTTGTAGAACTTCTAGAAGATTAGGAGGAAGCATGTCCTCTGAGCCTTTTTGCCCTGAAATGACTCTCTCATTATCCTCTATTAAAATATCTGTCGCCAAATGATGCTGGCATGACATCAAGTAGACATTTGACATTCATCTAAAATGATAGATTATTTCTGTCTGAAACTGACTGCATTACCCTTAGGACACTGTGCTACTTTGGCTAGCTAGCCTACTTGTAGGTATAAACAGGGTTAGCCCAAGGGCGTAGGACTTTTGCACTCTAGGGCCTATGAAAAGTTGTGTTCTTCAACAATAATTGATTAATACCCTACAGTTACCTACCTGCGTTGGCCTTGCGACATACATCCTGCGTAGACTAAACGGCCGGCAGATGCTGCTATTATTCATTTTACGTCGTTTGTCATCTGCGTCCAACTGGAATGTATGCAGCCGGCTATACACTCATGTCCCCTGGCGACCTGCTCGTACATAACACATCCTCAATTCATGCTGCAAGGGCGTCAGTTTCCTCCTTAACTATCTGGAAAAATATGCGTACTCATTTTTTTTTACTCTTTGCCACCATACATAACTTTAGAGTGGATAATGATACTTGCACATGGCATTCAGCCAGTGGTAAACAACCACTGCTTCTACCTGATTGGCTGAACATCAGGAAGTAGCATAAGACACTCTAGCATCGTGGTGGAAAATTGTGTTTTATTAAGACAGTACACATATTTTTCATTTTGTTTTTGAGAGTCTCCACTTTCCATAAAGTGGAATAATAATTTAGGCCAAACCGTTCGGACGCTACTGTAAGGGTTCTACTCCTCCTCTTCTGAGGAGGAGTAGCGAGAAGGATCGGAGGACCAATGCTCAGCGTGTCCATAATATTTTTTAATAAAGACAATAGAACACTCGAACAAAACAACAAACGATGACGTGAATATACAAAACCGAAAACAGTACCGTGTGAACCAAACACTCACACGGAAAACAAACACCCACAAGCCAAAAGTGAAACCCAGGCTACCTAAGTAAATCAAATCAAATCAAATTTTATTTGTCACATACACATGGTTAGCAGATGTTAATGCGAGTGTAGCGAAATGCTTGTGCTTCTAGTTCCGACAATGCAGTAATAACAAGTAATCTAACTAACAATTCCAAAACTACTGTCTTGTACACAGTGTAAGGGGATAAAGAATATGTACATAAGGATATATGAATGAGTGATGGTACAGAGCAGCATAGGCAAGATACAGTAGATGGTATCGGGTACAGTATGTACAAATGAGATGAGTATGTAAACAAAGTGGCATAGTATAGTATAAAGTGGCTAGTGATACATGTATTACATAAGGATACCGTCGATGATATAGAGTACAGTATATACGTATGCATATGAGATGAATAATGTAGGGTAAGTAACATTTATATAAGGTAGCATTGTTTAAAGTGGCTAGTGATATATTTACATCATTTCCCATCAATTCCCATTATTAAAGTGGCTGGAGTTGAGTCAGTGTCAGTGTGTTGGCAGCAGCCACTCAGTGTTAGTGGTGGCTGTTTAACAGTCTGATGGCCTTGAGATAGAAGCTGTTTTTCAGTCTCTCGGTCCCAGCTTTGATGCACCTGTACTGACCTCGCCTTCTGGATGATAGCGGGGTGAACAGGCAGTGGCTCGGGTGGTTGATGTCCTTGATGATCTTTATGGCCTTCCTGTGACATCGGGTGGTGTAGGTGTCCTGGAGGGCAGGTAGTTTGCCCCCGGTGATGCGTTGTGCAGACCTCACTACCCTCTGGAGAGCCTTACGGTTGAGGGCGGTGCAGTTGCCATACCAGGCGGTGATACAGCCCGCCAGGATGCTCTCGATTGTGCATCTGTAGAAGTTTGTGAGTGCTTTTGGTGACAAGCCGAATTTCTTCAGCCTCCTGAGGTTGAAGAGGCGCTGCTGCGCCTTCTTCACGATGCTGTCTGTGTGAGTGGACCAATTCAGTTTGTCTGTGATGTGTATGCCGAGGAACTTAAAACTTGCTACCCTCTCCACTACTGTTCCATCGATGTGGATAGGGGGGTGTTCCCTCTGCTGTTTCCTGAAGTCCACAATCATCTCCTTAGTTTTGTTGACGTTGAGTGTGAGGTTGTTTTCCTGACACCACACTCCGAGGGCCCTCACCTCCTCCCTGTAGGCCGTCTCATCGTTGTTGGTAATCAAGCCTACCACTGTTGTGTCGTCCGCAAACTTGATGATTGAGTTGGAGGCGTGCGTGGCCACGCAGTCGTGGGTGAACAGGGAGTACAGGAGAGGGCTCAGAACGCAACCTTGTGGGGCCCCAGTGTTGAGGATCAGCGGGGAGGAGATGTTGTTGCCTACCCTCACCACCTGGGGGCGGCCCGTCAGGAAGTCCAGTACCCAGTTGCACAGGGCGGGGTCGAGACCCAGGGTCTCGAGCTTGATGACGAGCTTGGAGGGTACTATGGTGTTGAATGCCGAGCTGTAGTCGATGAACAGCATTCTCACATAGGTATTCCTCTTGTCCAGATGGGTTAGGGCAGTGTGCAGTGTGGTTGAGATTGCATCGTCTGTGGACCTATTTGGGCGGTAAGCAAATTGGAGTGGGTCTACGGTGTCAGGTAGGGTGGAGGTGATATGGTCCTTGACTAGTCTCTCAAAGCACTTCATGATGACGGATGTGAGTGCTACGGGGCGGTAGTCATTTAGCTCAGTTACCTTAGCTTTCTTGGGAACAGGAACAATGGTGGCCCTCTTGAAGCATGTGGGAACAGCAGACTGGTATAGGGATTGATTGAATATGTCCGTAAACACACCGGCCAGCTGGTCTGCGCATGCTCTGAGGGCGCGGCTGGGGATGCCATCTGGGCCTGCAGCCTTGCGAGGGTTAACACGTTTAAATGTCTTACTCACCTCGGCTGCAGTGAAGGAGAGACCGCATGTTTTCGTTGCAGGCCGTGTCAGTGGCACTGTATTGTCCTCAAAGCGGGCAAAAAAGTTATTTAGTCTGCCTGGGAGCAAGACATCCTGGTCCGTGACTGGGCTGGGTTTCTTCCTGTAGTCCGTGATTGACTGTAGACCCTGCCACATGCCTCTTGTGTCTGAGCCGTTGAATTGAGATTCTACTTTGTCTCTGTACTGGCGCTTAGCTTGTTTGATAGCCTTGCGGAGGGAATAGCTGCACTGTTTGTATTCGGTCATGTTACCAGACACCTTGCCCTGATTAAAAGCAGTGGTTCGCGCTTTCAGTTTCACACGAATGCTGCCATCAATCCACGGTTTCTGGTTAGGGAATGTTTTAATCGTTGCTATGGGAACGACATCTTCAACGCACGTTCTAATGAACTCGCACACCGAATCAGCGTATTCGTCAATGTTGTTATCTGACGCAATACGAAACATCTCCCAGTCCACGTGATGGAAGCAGTCTTGGAGTGTGGAGTCAGCTTGGTCGGACCAGCGTTGGACAGACCTCAGCGTGGGAGCCTCTTGTTTTAGTTTCTGTCTGTAGGCAGGGATCAACAAAATGGAGTCGTGGTCAGCTTTTCCGAAAGGGGGGCGGGGCAGGGCCTTATATGCGTCGCGGAAGTTAGAGTAACAATGGTCCAAGGTCTTTCCTCCCCTGGTTGCGCAATCGATATGCTGATAAAATTTGGGGAGTCTTGTTTTCAGATTAGCCTTGTTAAAATCCCCAGCTACAATGAATGCAGCCTCCGGATAAATTGTTTCCAGTTTGCAGAGAGTTAAATAAAGTTCGTTCAGAGCCATCGATGTGTCTGCTTGGGGGGGGATATATACGGCTGTGATTATAATCGAAGAGAATTCTCTTGGTAGATAATGCGGTCTACATTTGATTGTGAGGAATTCTAAATCAGGTGAACAGAAGGATTTGAGTTCCTGTATGTTTCTTTCATCGCACCATGTCACGTTAGTCATAAGGCATACGCCCCCGCCCCTCTTTTTACCAGAAAGATGTTTTTTCCTGTCTGCGCGATGCGTGGAGAAACCTGTTGGCTGCACCGCTTCGGATAGCGTCTCTCCAGTAAGCCACGTTTCCGTGAAGCAAAGAACGTTACAGTCTCTGATGTCCCTCTGGAATGCTACCCTTGCTCGGATTTCATCAACCTTGTTGTCAAGAGACTGGACATTGGCAAGAAGAATGCTAGGGAGTGGTGCGCGCTGTGCCCGTCTCCGGAGTCTGACCAGAAGACCGCCTCGTTTCCCTCTCTTTCGGAGTCGTTTTTTTGGGTCGCTGCATAGGATCCACTCCGTTGTCCTGTTTGTAAGGCAGAACACAGGATCCGCGTCGCGAAAAACATATTCTTGGTCGTACTGATGGTGAGTTGATGCTGATCTTATATTCAGTAGTTCTTCTCGACTGTATGTAATGAAACCTAAGATGACCTGGGGTACTAATGTAAGAAATAACACGTAAAAAAACAAAAAACTGCATAGTTTCCTAGGAACGCGAAGCGAGGCGGCCATCTCTGTCGGCGCCGGAAGTACTGGATTCTCAATCAGGGACAACAATTGACAGCTGCCTCTGATTGAGAACCATACTAGGCCGAACTCAAAAACCAACATAGAAAAACTAGCATAGACTGCCCACCCAACTCACGGCCTGACCATACTAAAACAAAAGATGTAATAACAGAACTAAGGTCAGAGCGTGACAGCTACAGACGTTTTTGTGAGAAGACTGACTTTTGGGATGTCTCATGGTCTGACAAACACCACTGTAGCTCGGCCACCTTCCACCGTAGATGTGGACGGTCGACATAGATGGATGTGGCGGGATGAGACGCAACCCATACAAAAAAATGTATCTCAAAATGAAACTGATGGATTTAAAAAGTGTTTTTACTCAGATTGAAGCACAGGTGCGTCAATAGACTCTTGAGGAACTTAAATATTGTAATGTATAGCCTGGGCTACTTCTGGCAATCGCTAAACTAAGTCCCTGTTGTTGTTGGAATAATTGTCAAAAAATACGCTGAAAGGCTAAAACATTCAAATAACAATACAAGGCCCTCTTTGGCATCTCTTGCCAATTAATCCCACAATTAAAAGGTGTTTTTAAAATGTCCATAAAATATTTATCCAGCCAAAAGAAGGGAACCTAATACGAGGCTGTTGCTTAACTGGGTTTTCTAAGTTCTCCTCTGTATAAACTGTCTGTAAGGGAAGCTTGAGATGATTGTGCAATTCAATTCCTTATTTTAAATGATTAAGTCCTTTGAACTTAGAAGGGAGCACCCGGAGGTTCTGAGTGTTGTTACATTCAGGGTGAATTATGCATCTCGATCGATCGATCGTATTAGGTTCCCTTCCCGATCGATCGATCGATAGATGGCAGACTCACTTATTACAAAGGGAATTCTATCTGGGAGAGATTCACAGGAAAATCTGGTTGAATCAACTGTGTTTCCATGTCATTTCAACAACAAATATCTATGTCTATGACATCTAATATCTATATCTATGACGTTGAATCAACTTGGAAAACTGATTGGATTTGCAAAAAGTAATCAAAGTAAGGGAATTTAGTATTTTTTCACCCAACGTTTAACCTAAATCCAATGTCGTAGAGAAATGTTCAGCTGATTTCATGTTGAATTCACATTAGTTGACAACTGACGTCTGTGCCCAGTGGGAAACCCTCAAACACGTCATGTATTCAGACAAGCGCATTATCTTACTCACAGTGATAGGATCTTAGGAAGTTATTGATTAAACTATGTGGCCAGTTTATTAGGTACACCCAAATAGTACCGGCCCCTTTGCCTCCAGAACAGCTTGAATTCGTCGGGGCATGGAAACGTTGCTCAATTGGTATCAAGGGACCTAACTGGTGTCAGCAAAACATTCCCCAAACCATTACACCACTGCTACCAGCCTGTACCGTTGACACCACGCAGGATGGGGACTCATGCTACTTATGCCAAAACCTGACACCGAGATGCCACTCTGAGTACCACTATTGTACTGTGCCGTTATTTGCCTGTTTGTGGCCCACCTGTTAGATAGGAGAATGGCAAGAATCGTCCTTCGATTTCTCATTAACTGGCAGTTTTTGCCCACAGGTCGCTTAGGTCACTCGTTTTGCCCATTTTAACATTCAATCAAACAGTAACTGAATACCTGTATGCTTGTTTTTTTTTTATAGCAAACCATGTCCACGTGACTCACAGTCTTTAGAAGCTAACTATTTTCATGAACGGGGTGTTGTACATAACAAACTGAATGTATGTATCAGAGGTACCAATGTAAAATGAATTGGTTGCTTTGTAGGCCTACACATGAGAATAGCTTTGCAACTATGTTGTGTGTGTGTGTGTGTGTGTGTGTGTGTGTGTGTGTGTTGTGTACATTGATAACTGTAGCACAGAAAGATGTCTCAGCACAGCCCTGATGACTTTTGACTCGCGATGGTGCACTGAGGGGGAATTGACTTTAATGGACTATAATTCAGCATGGCGTGTGTTTGTGTGTACAAGACAGAAGGTAGGTAGAGGGGCCTTTTAAATCACTAAGCTGGGCTGGACTGTGCTGACCGCAGCAAACCCATTGTCCTGGCTAAGTCCTCCTCTCAGGTGGAGGGACAGAAAGGAACTGAGAGAAAGAAGAGATATAGAGTAAGCTAAAGAGAAGGAAGTGGCAAATATATGGCAAATAGAAATCCAAAATGGATGGTGTTAAGAGATAGATGGGAGGGGTTGACTAATAGCAACAAGATAACAAATGTAAAACATACAGGGTCTGTAAAATGTATATAGGAACTTTTATGAAATAGCACAGTTACAAATAGAAATCAAATTGGATGGACATCAAAAATAAATGAAGAACAGGACTTAAAACAAACGAAATATAACTATTGTAAAATTTATTGTGTCTGTAAAATGTGTATAAGCTGGAATTAGAAGACTAAGTGTATGTAAACTTCTGACCCACTGGAATTGTGACACAGTGAATTATAAGTGAAATAATCTGTCTGTAAACAATTGTTGGAAAAATGACTTGTGTCATGCACAAAGTAGATGTCCTAACCGACTTGCCAAAACTATAGTTTGTTAACAAGAAATGTGTGGAGTGGTTGAAAAACGAGTTTTAATGACTCCAACCTAAGTGTATGTAAACTTCCGACTTCAACTGTATATAGATATATTTACCACAAAAATATAGGGGATTGGAAATGATGCAGACAATTACATCGATGGAAGCAACAATCTATCCGCAATTTTAAAGCTGATCCACACCTTAAAAAAAAGAAAGAAAAAAGAAAAAGAAGAAAGAGACAGAAAAAACAAAAAAAGAACAAAAAAAATAGAGAAGAAAGTGGGGACTGGTAGTGAGAGTGATAAAGAGAGAGAGAGCAAGTTGGATAAGACAGTGTGATGTGGAACGAGCTAGAGAGTGAGAATGAGCAGCAGAAAGCTGATCTCCCAAACACATCCCTTTAAAGCTTTTCAAGTAAGCACAACAGATGGCCCAATGCACACTCCATCACAAGTACAGGCAGGCAAGGTACTTAGCGCTCTGGAAATTAGAATCTTCTCATGTTTAAATAGGGAGGGCTTACTTCAGCTGCCAAACCCAAGCCACATTTGTGTGAGTTTAAATTGAGTAATTTCAGTATACAGAAAGGGAGAGTCTAATGATAGTAACATATGTCTGTGTGAGAAAGAGAGTGATGTCATTACTTGAGTTTTAGTTGTTAGATTAGAGAACTAGGCACGTGTGTGTGCTTGAGAGAAAGAGAATGTGTCTGTGTGAGAGAGAGACTATGTATGTGAGTGTGCGCACACATGCGTGTGTGAGTGTGAGAAACTGTGATTTCAGTGCCCCAGTTGTAGTTGAGAGGAGAGGCAGGGTAATTTTTTCACAGCACAGGAGTTTATTGCTAGGTGTCTTAATCTGCAGTGTAAGGGCATGCGAACGCTTTTCAGGGCTAATCAGCTTAATGCACCAAACTGCACTAGACGGAGAGCTATAGGGGGAAAGAGATCTGTGAAGCTGAACAAGAGAGGCAGGGAGTGAGAGAGAGAGATGGAGAGGTATAGAGGGGGTAGATTAAAATAAAGATAGGGAGAGGGAGAGATGGAGAGTGGGGTAGAGGAAGAGAGATGGAGAGTGGGGTAGACTGAGGAGAGAGAGAGAGGGATGTGTTTAAATTAAGTGAAGCATATTTTCTGTTTATTGGGGGGGGGGGGGGGGGGGGGCAACATGGCAGAACAGCCAGTCAGTGACAGATGTCTCTCTTACCCCCACTTTCTCTGTCTTTTTAACATCCTCCCTGTGGAGTTCTCAATTCTCTCTCTCTCTCTCTCTCTCTCCCTATCATGCTCTCCCTTTCACTTGCTTGTCTGTTCAATCTCTCATATTTTCTCATGAAGTGTAAAACGCCTCTTGCTCTGCGATATCAGTATTTAATCTATTGATGGTGTTGTGCACAGTCTCTCGCCCCCTACTCTGTCTCTGTGTTTCAGAGCCATGTCAGTGGCAGCTCTGCTGAAGCCCTTGCAGCACTAGAACCCTTTGAAGTTCAGCCCTGCTGAATTAGGCCATCACCCAGCAGTGTACTGCACACCAGCTCCGACTCATTCACAATGTGTACACACACACACACAAATCCAAATCTCTCCCTTGCACTCACTCTCTTTTACTCTCTGTCTTTTCTCTCTCCCCCTCTATCTCGCTCTCTGTCACACACACACACACACACACACACACACACACACACACACACACACACACACACACACACACACACACACACACACACACACACACACACACACACACACAAATCCAAATCTCTCCCTTGCACTCACTCTGTCTTTTCTCTCTCCCCCTCTATCTCACTCTCTGTCACACACACACACACACACACACACACACACACACACACACACACACACACACACACACACACACACACACACACATACACCAACACACACATCATTTGAAATTCATATCAACATACAAATCCTTATTTGCAGAGGCACTCACACTCATACCCACTTCAAAACCGTACACTCTCTTTAAACCTTGTTCTGTGTACACAGACTCAAGGAACCTACGCACAAACTTCGTTAAAAAAAAGACACTCTCATATCCGTGGATATTCAACACCATCATTGCAGCACAGATGGCCATCACACACAGTGTGGACACAGTGTCCAGCCCCATCCACACCACGACTACCACCACCACCACCCACCACCCCATGTCACCAGCACATAACCCTGTGGTCAAACTGGACAGCAGCCAAGGATTTTTTTTTTTATCAATTCAATTTGATGATTTTTTCTCTCTAGTTCACCTCTCTCTCTCTTGGCCTCTCCTCTTTCCACTGCTGATTAGTCCGTTAGAGTTGGTTGATTTAACAGCATAACGGCAGAGTCATGTCTTAAGTGTAAAACTAAGAATGACTTTTTTTTTTTTTTTTTTAAAGATACAAACAAAAGAATAATGAAAAATAGTTGGATTTAACAAGCACCAAGCTGGGAAGACTCCGAGTGGGGCATAGCTCTGGCCAGCCAGACAGTCAAAGTGCATTCCAGAGTTCTCAGTCAGAGGGGAAAGGGATTCCGAGGGAATCTTTGTGAGAGACAGAGCTCATTAGGGGTGCCAGCTCAGATGACCGCTGGGATTGCAGAGAGACGGGCCCCTCTTGAGAGGGAGAACTGGTGGGAAATGTCCTGCTCGCCAGAATCAAACGCTTCACAGCTCATCAGCCAGGGAGCGAGTGAGCCCTTGGTGGACGGCGCCAGTCTCACTATTCTCCTTGGGGTGGAGTGGAGTGCAGAGCAGTGGTGCACTGTGGCACGAAAGACAGTCAATTTTCCGCACGGCTCCCTCAGTGTGTGTCATAATCACATATCAATTGCACGGGGATGTGAAGATGAATTTCTAATTCAATCAGTCAACTTCAGTGTCATCCTTCCCTCGCCGCTCTTTTCTACCGCTCCTTTTGTCTCCTGCATGGTTTCCATTGGTGCGATACATAACGTGGCTCGGACGATTCAGACCCCATCCAGGGCGACGGTATTGCTCTGTGTTTGGTAACTTTTCGTGCCACTAAGTGACCCAGACATAACAATGCCTTCCAAACATGTTGTACATTGTTACATAATGACCTGGAAGCACACATGGTTCACTTACAAAAAGTTATCATTCTATCTATTCACTAAAATGTGAAACATATTTAGTGACTATTTTAAAATGTCCTCACCAGGGACACACACAACAGCCATGTACAGTAACAATATAGCTTTATATATAAAATGAATATCCAATGACTAGTAACCTTTCAGAGAGTCTGACAATAATGTGTGAATCAATTATATTCTGAGTTGCAAAGATGCATCTAAAACGGCACACACATTTAACCTTTCGTCACCCTCTGGTGCTTACATTTGGGCAACTGTCAGTCATCTCAGGTCAGGTTGCTGTTGTTGTCACGCTAGCTAGCTTCCTCTCTTGTCATTGGCCTGAACACCAGCATCACCTCACTGGATTGGTGAGCCTGCTAGAACTTGAGGACTGCAGGGTTTAATTTGCTGTGAAAATAGGAGAGGGCCAGAGTGAACAAGCCTCTGCCTGTCACATTTGTTCAGTATAAACTTTCGAGTCAAAAGGTTTAGAACACCTACACATTCTTGGGTTTTTCTTTAGTTTTAGTGAAACTATGAAATAACACATATGGAATCATGTAGTATCCCAAAAAGTGTTAAACAATTCAAAATATATGTTATATTTGAGATTCTTCAAATGGCCACACTTTGCCTTAATGACAGCTTTGCACACTCTTGGCATTCTCTCAACCAGCCTTATGAGGTAGTCACCTGGAGTGCATTTCAATTAACAGGTGTGCCTTCTTAAAAGTTTGTTTGTAGAATTTCTTTCCTTCTTAATGCGTTTGAGCCAATCAGTTGTGTTGTGACAAGGTAGGGTTGGTATACAGAAGATAACCCTATTTGGTAAAAGTCCATATTATGGCAAGAACAGCTCAAATAAGTAAAGATAAATGACAGTCCATCATTACTTTAACACATGAAGGTCAGTCAATACGGAACATTTCAAGAACTTTGATAAGTTTCTTCTAGTGCAGTTGCAAAAACCATCAAGCGCTATGATGGAACTGGCTACCATGAGGACCGCCACAGGAATGGAAGACCCAGAGTTACCTCTGCTGCAGAGGATACGTTCATTAGAGTTACCAGACTCAGAAATTGCAGCCCAAATAAATGCTTCACAGAGTTCAAGTAACAGACACATCTCAACATCAACTGTTCAGAGGAGAATGTGTGTATTAGACCTTCATGGTCGAATTGCTGCAAAGAAACCACTACTAAAGGACACCAATAATAAGAAGAGACGGTGGAAATGTGTCATTTGGTCTGGAGTCCAAATTCAAGGCACAGTTATCCAGCATGGCTACCACATCATTATGCATCGATACACCATCCCCTCTGGTTTGGAATTAGTGGGACTATCATTTGATTTTCAACCGTACAATGACCCAAAACACTTCCAGGCTGTGTAAGGGCTATTTTACCAAGAAGGAGAGTGATGGAGTGCTGCATCAGATGACCTGGCCTCCACAATACCCCGACCTCAACCAAATTGAGATGTTTTGGGATGAGTCGGACTGCAGAATGAAGGAAAAGCAGCCAACAAGTGCTCAGCATATGAGGGAACTCTTCCAAGACCGTTGGAAAAGCATTCCAGGTGAAGCTGGTTGTCATCAAGGCAAAGGATGGCTATTCGAAGAATCTCAAATATAAAAATGTCAGAATAATAGTAGAGAGAATGATTTATTTCAGATTGATTCAGAATGTATCATCACATTCCCCATGGGTCAGAAGTTTACATTCACTCAATTAGTATTTGGTAGCATTGTCTTTAAATTGTTTAACTTGGGTCAAACGTTTCAGATAACCTCCCACAAGCTTCCCTCAATAAGTTGGGTGAATTTTGGCCCATTCCTCCCGACAGAGCTGGTGTAACTGAGTCAGGTTTGTAGGCCTCTTTGCTCGCTCACACTTTTTCAGTTCTGCCCACAAATGTTCTATGGGATTGAGGTCAGGGCTTTGTGATGGCCACTCCAATACCTTGACTTCGTTAAGCCATTTTGCCACAACTTTGGAAGTATGCTTGGGGTCATTGTCCATTTGGAAGACCCATTTGCGACCAAGTTTTAACTTCCTGACTGATGTCTTGAGATGTTGCTTCAATTTATCCACATCATTTTCCTGCCTCATGTTGCCATCTATTTTGTGAAGGGCACCAGTCCCTCCTGCAGCAAAGCATCCCCACAACATGATGCTGCCACCCCCGTGCTTCACGGTTGGGATGGTGTTCTTCGGCTTGCGAGCCTCCCCCTTTTTCCTCCAAATATAACGATGGTCATTATGGCCAAACAGTTCTATTTTTGTTTCATCAGACCAGAGGACATTTCTCCAAAAAGTACGATCTTTGTCCCCATGTGCAGTTGCAAACCGTAGTCTGGCTTTTTTATGGCGGTTTTGGAGCAGTGGTTTCTTCCTTCCTGAGCGGCCTATCAGGTTATGTCGATATAGGACTTGTTTAACTGTGGATATAGATACTTTTGTACCGGTTTCCTCCAGCATCTTTACAAGGTCCTTTGCTGTTGTTCTGGGATTGATTTGCACTTTTTTAACCAAAGTACGTTAATCTCTAGGAGACAGAACGCGTCTCCTTCCTGAGCGGTGTGATGGCTGCGTGGTCCCATGGTGTTTATACTTATACATAATATTATTTGTTCAGATGAATGTGGTACCTTCAGGCATTTGGAAATTGCTCCCAAGTATGAACCAGACTTGGGGAGGTCTACAATTTTTTTTCTGAGGTCTTGGCTGATTTCTTTTGATTTTCCCATGATGTCAAGCAAAGAGGCACTGAGTTTGAAGGTAGGCCTTGAAATACATCCACAGGTACACCTCCAATTGACTCAAATTATGTCAATTAGCCTATCAAAAGCTTCTAAAGCCATGACATAATTTTCTGGAATTTTCCAAGCTGTTTAAAGGCACAGTCAACTTAGTGTATGTAAACTTCTCACCCACTGGAATTGTGAATATTAAGTGAAATAATCTGTCTATAAACAATTTTTGGAAAAATCACTTGTGTCATGCACAAAGTAGATGTCCTAACCGACTTGCCAAAATTATAGTTCGTTAACAAAACATTTGTGGAGTGGTTGAAAAGCGAGTTTTAATGACTCCAACCTAAGTGTATTTAAACTTCTGACTTCAACTGTAACAACAGTAGTTACTATGGTAACCAAACAATACAGACTTGCAAGTTTAGCTAACAAAACCGTAAGTTCTAGCTTGTAATTATGAACATCGAATTCAACAATGCCAATAATGTTTTCAATTCGACTTTTGCTTTCAAAAGCAGCTCAAACATAGAATGTAAGTATTAACTATTGAATTCTACCATGCGTTGTAGGGTATTATAAACTGGGTGGTTCGAGCCCTGAATTCTGATTGGCTGACAGCCATGGTATATGAGAACGTATACCATGGGTATGACAAAAAGTTTATTTTTACTGCTCTAATTACATAGGTAACCAGTTTATAATAGCAATAAGGCACCTCAGGGGTTTGTGATATATGGACAATATATCACAGCCTCTGTCTATTTGTTAAAATGCCTATTTACTCTGTTCCATCAGACTGCGCAATCCACTGTCTCATCAGCCCAGCCAGGCAATTTATACACTTGATCTCCGCTATAAAAAGCATCTAGACATTATCTCACATTTCTTTTAGACTAACATTTTGTTTTCAACAGAGGAGATTTGTATAAACCTTGCTGTCTGTCTCTCCGACATTTGCAACATTGTTTCAATATTTAAATTTGATCTCCAGCTGTCCCATAGTAATGAACGTGTCAGGAGTCGGGATGAGACAGACAGGCATGCAGCTTTTCTCAGCAAGTCGAAATCATGAATCAGCATAATTTTTATTGATATATACAAAGAACTATCAATAAAAAACAGGTCAAACAAAATTAACTGCAGCTGCTTTGGTGTCTTTCCATCTTCAGTTTGAAGTTATTGCATTAGTTGTGTTGTTGGCTAGCTCCTCTGAGCAACAGTGTACTGATGAAAGAGCACGTTTTCTATGCCAGACAAAATTGTGCATCATTAGCTCATTGTTGTGGATGTATCCAAAGAAATGTCACTAGAAAACTGCTTAAACAAACGCAAATGCAGCTAAATGGGCTCTCCTTCTCCGTGGCCGACGTGAGTAAGACATTTAAATGTGTTAACCCTCGCAAGGCTGCCGGCCCAGACGGCATCTCTAGCCGCATCCTCAGAGCATGCGCAGACCAGCTGGCTGGTGTGTTTATGGACATATTCAATCTCTCCCTATCCCAGTCTGCTGCCCCCACATGCTTCAAGATGGCTACCATTGTTCCTGTACCCAAGTTTGCAAATGTAACAGAACTAAATAACTATCGCCCCGTAGCACTCACTTCTGTCATCATGAAGTGCTTTGAGAGACTAGTCGAGGATCATATCACCTCCACCTTACCAGACACCCTAGACCCACTTCAATTTGCTTACTGCCCCAATAAGTCCACAGACGATGCAATCGCCATCACACTGCACACTGCCCTATCCCATCTGGACAAGAGGAATACCTATGTAAAAATGCTGTTCATTGACAATAGCTCCGCATTCAACACCATAGTACCCTCCAAGCTCATCATTTAGCTTGAGGCCCTGGGACTCAACCCCGCTCTTTGCAATTGGGTCCTGGACTTCCTGATGGGCCGCCCCCCAGGTGGTGAAGGTAGGAAACAACATCTCCACTTCGCTGATCCTCAACACTGTGGCCCCACAAGGGTGCGTGCTCAGCCCCTCCTGTACTCCCTGTTGACCCATGACTGCGTGGCCATGCATGCCTCCAACTCAGTCATCAAGTAGGCAGACAACCCAACAATAGTAGGCTTGACTACCAACAATGACGAGACAGCCTACAGGGAGGAGGTGAGGGCCCTTAGTGTGTGGTGTCAGGAAAACAACCTCTCACTCAACGCCAACAAAACAAAGGAGAGGATCGTGGACTTCAGGAAACAACAAAGGGAGCACCCCCTCATCCACATTGACAGGACAGCAGTGGAGAAGGTGGAACGTTTTAAGTTCCTCGGTGTACACATCACAGACAAACTGAAACGGTCCACCCACACAAACAGTGTGGTGAAGAAGGCGCAATAGTGTGTCAGGAGTTGGGAAGCTGAAGAAGTTTGGCTTGTCACAAAAAACCCTCAAAAACTTTTACAGTTGCACCATTGAGAGCATTCTGTCGGGCTCTATCACCACCTGGTATGGCAACTGCACCGCCCACAACCACAACGCTCTCCAGAGGGCGATGCGGTCTGCACAACGCATCACCGGGAGCAAACTACCTGCCCTCCAGGACACCTACAGCACCCGATGTCACGGAAGGCCAAAAAGATCATCAAGGACAACAACCACCCGAGCCACTGCCTGTTCACCCCGCTATCATCCCGAAGGCGAGGTCAGTACAGGTGCGTCAAAGCTGGGACAGAGAGACTGAAAAACAGCTTATATCTCAAGGCAATCAGACTGTTAAACAGCCATCACTAACACAGAGAGGTTGCTGCCTACATACAGACTTGAAATCATTGGCCACTTTAATAAATGGATCACTAGTCACATTAATAATGCCACTTTAATAATGTTTACATATCTTCCATTACTCATCTCTTATGTATATACTGTATTTTATACCATCTATTGCATCTTGCCTATGCCGCTCTGTCATTGCTCATCCATATATTTATATGTATATATTCTTATTCCATTCCTTTACTTAGATTTGTGAGTATTAGGTAGTTGTTGTGGAATTGTTAGATTACATGTAAGATATTGCTGCACTGTTGGAACTAGAAACACAAGCATTTCGCTACACTCGCAATAACATTTGCTTACCATGTGTACGTGACCAATGCAATTTGATTTGATTTGATTTCATGTCCTGTTATTCTGAATGTACTTTTTGACGTGACTGTAAATTAGCCTTAGTTGGCTAGCTAGCAAGCAAGGAAAAATAACGTTGCCAGCCAGTATTGCAATGGAACATTTAGAATGAACAACTGGGTCATGTCCATAGATACAGAACAAAAAGGCTGAACGACTGGGCCGATAGAATGAATGACCAGCAGGCTTGGGTAGCAACCCTAGATTTGTGTCGGGATTATGTCTTGTGGAAGGATGAAATAGTATGAATAAATTAATAAAAATAATGTTTTGAATGAAAATATGTCAATCATTATTTGAATATGCTGGTAACCCGTTGTATAAAAGTGATAATGCCCTCGAAGCCGGTGTTTGGAGGATACAGTGCCTTGCGAAAGTATTCGGCCCCCTTGAACTTTGCGACCTTTTGCCACATTTCAGGCTTCAAACATAAAGATATAAAACTGTATTTTTTTGTGAAGAATCAACAACAAGTGGGACACAATCATGAAGTGGAACGACATTTATTGGATATTTCAAACTTTTTTAACAAATCAAAAACTGAAAAATTGGGCGTGCAAAATTATTCAGCCCCTTTACTTTCAGTGCAGCAAACTCTCTCCAGAAGTTCAGTGAGGATCTCTGAATGATCCAATGTTGACCTAAAGGACTAATGATGATAAATACAATCCACCTGTGTGTAATCAAGTCTCCGTATAAATGCACCTGCACTGTGATAGTCTCAGAGGTCCGTTAAAAGCGCAGAGAGCATCATGAAGAACAAGGAACACACCAGGCAGGTCCGAGATACTGTTGTGAAGAAGTTTAAAGCCGGATTTGGATACAAAAAGATTTCCCAAGCTTTAAACATGAGGAGCACTGTGCAAGCGATAATATTGAAATGGAAGGAGTATCAGACCACTGCAAATCTACCAAGACCTGGCCGTCCCTCTAAACTTTCAGCTCATACAAGGAGAAGACTGATCAGAGATGCAGCCAAGAGGCCCATGATCACTCTGGATGAACTGCAGAGATCTACAGCTGAGGTGGGAGACTCTGTCCATAGGACAACAATCAGTCGTATATTGCACAAATCTGGCCTTTATGGAAGAGTGGCAAGAAGAAAGCCATTTCTTAAAGATATCCATAAAAAGTGTTGTTTAAAGTTTTCCACAAGCCACCTGGGAGACACACCAAACATGTGGAAGAAGGTGCTCTGGTCAGATGAAACCAAAATTGAACTTTTTGGCAACAATGCAAAACGTTATGTTTGGCATAAAAGCAACACAGCTCATCACACTGAACACACCATCCCCACTGTCAAACATGGTGGTGGCAGCATCATGGTTTGGGCCTGCTTTTCTTCAGCAGGGACAGGGAAGATTGTTAAAATTGATGGGAAGATGGATGGAGCCAAATACAGGACCATTCTGGAAGAAAACCTGATGGAGTCTGCAAAAGACCTGAGACTGGGACGGAGATTTGTCTTCCAACAAGACAATGATCCAAAACATAAAGCAAAATCTACAATGGAATGGTTCAAAAATAAACATATCCAGGTGTTAGATATAATGTCGTTCCACTTCATGATTGTGTCCCACTTGTTGTTGATTCTTCACAAAAAAATACAGTTTTACATCTTTATGTTTGAAGCCTGAAATGTGGCAAAAGGTCGCAAAGTTCAAGGGGGCCGAATACTTTCGCAAGGCACTGTATATTGACATGGTTTGCCTAACAACACCTGTGCCAATATATCCTCCAAACACTGGCTTTTCGGGCATTATCACTTGAATAATGCACACTCTAGAATGCCCTTCACGCCAATCAGAAAGGAGTATTCAACAATGCCATGGTATTAATAATAATAATAATATTGATTTAATATAGGATTTCTCATTCCAGGTAGAATCTCAAAGTCGCTTTAAAAACAAAATAAACTAAAAACGATTTAACAAAACAAATGTAGGGATCTGGCAGTTCTTGGGCGATGCTTTAGTTGAGTTTTTTAGGATCTCCATTATCTACTGCACATGCAGCAGCTACTCTTCCTGGGGTCCACATAAAACGTACAAATACATGACAAAGTACAGAACAGTGATAGACAAGAACAACATAAGATGTTACATTAAATAAACACATAACATTGTCTTCCATAGCTTTAGATGAAAGGCAGTTTGGAAAAGGAAGTATCTTAAGAGGAGGGAGCATAGTTGGTACAGCCAGGCAGGGAGATAGAGACATCTGACAGACAGGCCACAGAGCTCTTCATCGGGAACCCAGTCGTCTTCGTTAGTCACAGCTCCTCCTCCGTAGATAGACTAGGTCGTCCCATACTGAAATGTAGCACCCACCTGGGTGATGCTTCAGCGACTGTAAAAGCTCCAGTAAGACTGTTGATCTGGTGTTCAAATCATATGAGCAAGCTAGCTAGACGTGACATAATCAGTCCTGCAACTCCGTGGGTCACCACCAGATATTACAGTTCATCTATCAACAAGTTATTAAAAACAAAAACAAAAAAATATGTACAATCTAAATATACCATAGGGAATATTTAAACAATGCTTTGTAACTGCATGTCTAGAATGATAACGATATTCTAAAATTCTAAAAGTTGGCATAACTCTCTAAAAGTATGGCTCTGGGCAGAGTTTCCATCTGCATGTCGATGCTCTGCATGTGTGTACCACAACAAACCATCCGGCCTCACACCGCCACGGGGCAGATAGAGAGGCGGTGCTCATGCACGCCAATGAGCGCCACATCCGGGACTGCAACCACTGGGCCACATTAGCGTCCTTAAACTGTTCTACCTGGAACCAAAAGTGGTTCTCCAAAAGGGTTCTCCTATGGGAACAGCCGAAGATAGCACATTTTTTTCTAGTGTAGGGGAGGATATTTGACTGCCTCAATATTACAAAGGACAGTGTGGTCACATGTTTTTCTCAGCATGCATCCTTATCTTCACCAGCCCCCACCATGCACAGAGTAGACGCATAAATATACAGGTCATTAAGCATTACTCACACATGGTGGTACACATGATGGTACACATGGTGGTACACATGATGGTACACATGATGGTACACATGGACTAAGGGTGTAACAGCAGTTCATTCTCTCTTCTTCTCTTGCTTTCTTTATCTCTCTCCCTCTCTCTCTCTCTGTCTTTCAGATCACAACCACCTGAATAACGCTGCCCTCTCACCCCTGGGTCCAGCGATGGCGCTCTCCCACCCTCACAACAACCTTGGTCTGGGCTTTAACAAATGTGCCTCCCTCAAGGCTGTGGGTAAGCAACGCACCGCTCACTACAGACATCCTTTCACATGCACTGTCTATCAACAGACCAGTTCACATAGACATAAATGCACTAAAACCTATCCACTCATGCAAACTTAAATAATATAAACATATTTTATGCATTTTAATATTTCTACACATGTGCATTTGAGAACAGCCGTCAATATTACGTGAGACACAGTGCCTGTGATAATCCAGTACTGAACAGAGTGTTTGTTATGTTATATAATGTTAATGTATGTTAATGTATATTATAAACTGTTTAGCTGGTGCCCAATAAGCCTCTACAGTATTTCACTTATTATTTTCTCATAAATGGAGTAGACAGCCGTATGGTCCTGGGACACACACATGTGTACGCACAAATACACACACACACACACACACACACACACACACACACACACACACACACACACACACACACACACACACACACACACACACACACACACACAAATACTTGCTGATTGGCCACGGGTATGACAAAACATTTATTTTTACTCTCCTAATTACGTTGGTAACCTGTTTATAATAGCAGTCACGCACCTCATGGTTTTGTGGTATATGGCCAATAGACCATGGCTGGCTGTATCAGGCTATATGGTATTGGCCATATACCACACCCCCTTGGGCGTTATTGCTTAATTATAACATGCCTATACTTTGCTCTCGAAAACATGGGTGACTGTGTGAAAGGTGTGAAAAACATGTGACTGTGTGAAAGGTGTGAAAAACATGTGACTGTGAGAAAAACATGTGTGAGTAATCAAGTAGAGCAGGGCTGCCCAACCCTCTTCCTGGAGATCTACCGTCCTGTGGGTCTTCAGCCCAACCCTCTTCCTGGAGATTTACCGTCCTGTGGGTCTTCAGCCCAACCCTCTTCCTGGAGATTTACCGTCCTGTGGGTCTTCAGCCCAACCCTCTTCCTGGAGATCTACCGTCCTGTGGGTCTTCAGCCCAACCCTCTTCCTGGAGATCTACCGTCCTGTGGGTTTTCAGTCCAATTCTCTTCCTGGAGATTTACTGTCCTGTGAGTCTTCAGCCCAACTCTCTTCCTGGAGATTTACCGTCCTGTGGGTTTTCAGTCCAATTCTCTTCCTGGAGATCTACCGTCCTGTGGGTCTTCAGCCCAACCCTCTTCCTGGAGATCTACCGTCCTGTGGGTCTTCAGCCCAACCCTCTTCCTGGAGACGGTAGATCCTGTGGGTTTTCAGTCCAATTCTCTTCCTGGAGATCTACCGTCCTGTGGGTCTTCAGCCCAACCCTCTTCCTGGAGATCTACCGTCCTGTGGGTCTTAAGCCCAACCCTCTTCCTGGAGATCTACCGTCCTGTGGGTCTTCAGCCCAACCCTCTTCCTGGAGATCTACCGTCCTGTGGGTTTTCAGTCCAACCCTCTTCCTGGAGATCTACCGTCCTGTGGGTCTTCAGCCCAACCCTCTTCCTGGAGATCTACCGTCCTGTGGGTCTTCAGCCCAACCCTCTTCCTGGAGATCTACCGTCCTGTGGGTTTTCAGTCCAACCCTCTTCCTGGAGATCTACCGTCCTGTGGGTTTTCAGTCCAACCCTCTTCCTGGAGATCTACCGTCCTGTGGGTCTTCAGCCCAACCCTCTTCCTGGAGATCTACCGTCCTGTGGGTCTTCAGCCCAACCCTCTTCCTGGAGATCTACCGTCCTGTGGGTTTTCAGTCCAACCTTCTTCCTGGAGATCTACCGTCCTGTGGGTCTTCAGCCCAACCCTCTTCCTGGAGATCTACCTTCCTGTGGGTCTTCAGTCCAAACTACAGGACAGTAGATCTCCAGGAAGATGGTTGGGCAGCCCTGAAGTAGAGGATGTATGTTGTATATGAACAACAATGATGTTACTCCCACACATCATCAACTGCCCTCCTCTATCATGACTAACTCATTAACACACAAACTGATGCTACTACATATCCCCCAAGACACATATGGAACACAGACACATGTGGAACACAAACACATGTGGAACACAGACACATGGTGCAGTAACCCTGCCTGTAGCTCAATCACAGGCAGTCAGGATAGTGAGTGACATGACTCCCTGTTGAGTGACTGACAGTATGGGTCTGGATGGGTCAGAGCTGTACTCTTTGGCTGGCCCCATGGCCTCACACACATAAGCACACACTCACACATTCTTACAGTACACTGACCCCAACACACACACACACACACACACACACACACATGCATTCTGACTGACACCACACACTCAGACTCAGACTCAGACTCAGACACACACACATACACACACACACAACCATACGTGATTGTATCTGATCACTCTGGAAAGACAAGGACACACTGATGCTTATTTGGAAAGACAGCACAACACAGACATGCTTGCGCCATGAGATCATTGCATGTCATTAGAACTGCTCACTAGCTCCTCCTATTCTAAAACCACTAATGGCAGGGATGGAGGAGTCCACTTCATTATGGTGCTCACTGAGTAAATAAGTGTGATTGCACCAAAGGACCATCAATAGAAAAGACAATAGATTCATATGGCGTTGTCATTGACATTTGCAGTAAAATACTTAAATTAACATTTTCATCCGATTGTGATGCAACACTCTTTTTCTCCATATTCCTTTCTTCCTGATGAAAGCACATTTTATAATCCCCAACCCTGTCACCAGGAGGACCCCAAACAAAAAAGTAGTCACTTTTAAACTGCATTCATTTTTTAAGACACTGTACACACCACACACACACTCACACACGCATAGCTGTATGTTGAACAGACAATGGCGTGGCTGCCATCCGTGGTGCCAGCCGGGGCACGGGTCCTGTGGCACAGCAGGTTGGCATGCCGGCTCATCGGGCCCTTGAGAAGGGCCCACCTCACGGCTGGTGCATTACCACGGGCAGTTGCTTCGTATTTACATCTCTGCATCTCATTTGAATCCATTGATTTTAAGAGAGGGGAGTCTCTCTACACCTCTAGGGTATTTCACTTATTTCCTCATGAATGGAGCAGACAGCCGTATGGTCTTGCGGACACACACACATGCGTACCCACAAATACACACTCACAAGCACACACACTCACAAGCACACACACTCACAAACACACACACACACACACACACAAACGCGAGCTTGCAGATGGCCGGAAAAGCAGGTTGACGCATGAGATTCTAAACAATGGTAATGACACATGGAAAGGCATTGAGGTACAGGGACACACTCATAACACTCATAAGGGCACACACAGACACACTCACAAGCGCACACACAGACACACTCATAAGGGCACACACAGACACACTCACAAGTGCACACACAGACACACTCACAAGGGCACACACAGACACACTCACAAGCGCACACACAGACACACTCATAAGGGCACACACAGACACACTCACAAGTGCACACACAGACACACTCATAAGGGCACACACAGACACACTCACAAGTGCACACACAGACACACTCATAAGGGCACACACAGACACACTCATAAGGGCACACACAGACACACTCATAAGGGCACACACAGACACACTCACAAGCGCACACACAGACACACTCATAAGGGCACACACAGACACACTCACAAGCGCACACACAGACACACTCACAAGGGCACACACAGACACACTCATAAGGGCACACACAGACACACTCATAAGGGCACACACAGACACACTCATAAGGGCACACACAGACACACTCATAAGGGCACACACAGACACACTCATAAGGGCACACACAGACACACTCACAAGCACACACACAGACACACTCACAAGGGCACACAGACACACTCATAAGGGCACACACAGACACACTCACAAGGGAACACAGAGACACACTCATAAGGGCACACACAGACACACTCACAAGCGCACACACAGACACACTCATAAGGGCACACACAGACACACTCACAAGGGCACACAGACACACTCATAAGGGCACACACAGACACACTCACAAGGGCACACACAGACACACTCATAAGGGCACACACAGACACACTCACAAGCGCACACACAGACACACTCATAAGGGCACACACAGACACACTCATAAGCGCACACACAGACACACTCACAAGGGCACACACAGACACACTCATAAGGGCACACACAGACACACTCATAAGGGCACACACAGACACACTCATAAGGGCACACACAGACACACTCACAAGCGCACACACAGACACACCCATAAGGGCACACACAGACACACTCACAAGCGCACACACAGACACACTCACAAGCGCACACACAGACACACTCATAAGGGCACACACAGACACACTCACAAGCGCACACACAGACACACTCATAAGGGCGCACACACAGACACACTCATAAGGGCACACACAGACACACTCACAAGGGCACACACAGACACACTCACAAGGGCACACACAGACACACTCATAAGGGCACACACAGACGCACTCATAAGGGTACACACAGACACACTCACAAGGGCACACACAGACACACTCACAAGGGCACACTCATAAGGGAACTCACAGGGACACACACAGACACACTCACAGACACACACACAGACACTCATAAGGGCATACACAGACACACATAAGTGCACACACAGACACACTTAAAAGGGCACACACAGACACACTCATAAGGGCACACACAGACACACTCATAAGGGCACACACAGACACACTCATAAGGGCACACACAGACACACTCACAAGGGCACGCACAGACACACTCACAAGGGCACACGCAGACACACTCATAAGGGCACACTCATAAGGGCACAGACAGACACACTCACAGGGGCACACACAGATACACTCACAAGGGCACACACAGACACACTCATAAGGGCACACACAGACACACTCATAAGGGCACACACAGACACACTCATAAGGGCACACACAGACACACTCATAAGGGCACACACAGACACACTCACAAGTGCACACACAGACACACTCATAAGGGCACACACAGACACACTCATAAGGGCACACACAGACACACTCATAAGGGCACACACAGACACACTCATAAGGGCACACATAGACACACTCATAAGGGCACACAAAGACACACTCATAAGGTTACACACAGACACACTCATAAGGGCACACACAGACACACTCATAAGGGCACACACAGACACACTCATAAGGGCACACACAGCAGCTCATTTGGGATATAGGCTTAGCCCTCTCATCTCGTCACACGTGATTGTACTCCCCAGCAAGCCAATAACCAACACGGCACGTCGCCACTCGCTGTGTTGGCAAAGTCATTTAGAGGACAGAGTGTAGTTCAGGGGCTTTGGCTCAGGCGTCAGCCAACTTCTGCCAGGTGTACCAGCAGGTCCTTGGACCAGGATGTAGTTGTAGCCCTGTATCTTAATTAAACACTAACGACCTGAGAATTTCTGATAGGGCACAAAGGGATAGTGCGAAAAAGTGATGGAGAAGGCGAGAAATGGACGGAGAGGGCAGCAAGGCCTCGTTGCTGGTCCCCCGTCTTCAGTGCATATGCTCGCTCACCGTGCACTTCCTGTGCAGTCTGCCGAGAACGTCAGTGATTCCCCGTGACAAAACGCATGCTGCTGCAACCCTGAGGTCACTTTTGTGCAAATATTTCTTAGCAAGCATAGTAGTAGTTGTAGTTCGAGCATCACTAGTAAGGATAAAGAGTAGTAGTTGGGTAGCATTGGTTTCGAGCATCACTAGTAAGGATAAAGAGTAGTAGTTGTGTAGAACGGGTTTCGAGCATCACTAGTAAGGATAAAGAGTAGTAGTTGGGTAGCATGGGTTTCGAGCATCACTAGTAAGGATAAAGAGATCAAATGTCAGTCTAGTCTGGTGCAATATTGTTTGTTTTTTCCTTTGGCTAATTACAGCACACCCCTACTTGTCCTCAAATTGGCTGTGGTGTGGGGATCAATGGAAGTCTTCAGAATGAATGACTTGGCACCTGCTAGACTTCTATTCTTTAGAGAAGCCATGTGACAGGGTTTACACTGTCACATGGTCTGCTGGAATCAAGCTGCTTATCCTTTTAGAATATTTAGAATGTATAAACACATGCCTGTATACAGTTGCGTTGGCAACATAGCCATTTAATCCTCCCATGACTTGCCAAACGTGTCACATGTCACAACATGAAAGCAGGCCTTTTAAGAGCACTGTCATTATCAGCCTAATAGCCGTTTAATGCCTTGCGTTAAAATCATTTCCTGAAATTGCAGTGATTAGGCCATTTAAAGCAGCTTTATACATCTGTAGTTTTTCTCCTTTGGAAGAAGTTAGAACTCTCTCAACACAGAATAAGTGTTATAATGTTCTGTATTGAAGAATTTCCACTTTTTGATCGAAATCCAGCTTTTCTAGAAGACTGGTCTGTGGTTTGATGATATTGAGTTTCAGGAGCAATATACAGGTAACTGCCAAAATAAAGAACCTAATTGGGCTTTGGGCTCCCACCAGCTTCCAGAACAGCTTCAATATGCATAGATTCTAGAAGTGTCTGGAACTATATTGGTGGGATGCAACACCATTCTTCCACGAGAAATTCCATCATTTTTTGTTTTTAATTTTAAGGGGTGGATCAGCTTAATATTGCGGAACGATTGTTGCTTCCATCAATGTAATTGTCTGCATCATTTCCAATCCCCCATATATTTTTGGGGTAAATACAGTGGGGCAAAAAAGTATTTAGTCAGCCACCAATTGTGCAAGTTCTCCCACTTAAAAAGATGAGAGAGGCCTGTAATTTTCATCATAGGCACACTTCAACTATGACAGACAAAATGAGAAAAAAAATCCAGAAAATCACATTGTAGGATTTTTAATGAATTTATTTCCATATAATTTAAAAAGCAGGTCACTAGGTGTAGGCAAAACCATAATCAAATAGGTAAACTGTGATATGACTAAAGAGATAATCAGGGCTATTTTTCCACAAATAGACAGGTATTTTCCTTTCCATGGTAGCAAGATCTTATCTATTTTTGCTAACTTTCTATAAAAATTTATTGGAGTGAGATCAGTTCTTTCTTTTGGGATTTGTATACCGAGTATGCCCACATCTCCGTCAGACCATTTAATTGGTAAACTACAAGGTAATGTAAAATTGGCTTTTTTTAGTGATCCAATACGTATTATCATAATTTGGTTTTAATCCAGAGAGGATAGCAAAAGTATCTAGATCCTCTATGAGGCTGTGGAGAGATTATAATTATGGTTTTAAAAGAAACCATGAATCATCAGCGTACAATGACACCTTAGTTTTTAAGCCACGGATATCTAATCCCTTAATATTATTATTTCATCTAATTTTAATAGCTAACATTTCGGTGGCAATAAATAGATATGACGATAGTGGACAACCTTGTTTTACTCCTCTAGACAGTTTAAAACTTTCTGAGATGTAGCCATTAATTACTATTTTACACCTAGGGTTACAATACATAACTTTAACCCATTTTATAAGAGATTCCCCAACATTTAAATATTCTAAGCATTTATATGTAAACTCCAGACGTACTTTATCAAAAGCCTTTTCAAAATCATCTATGAAAACCAGGCCTGGTGTCCCCGATATTTCATAATATTCTATTGTTTCCAGTACTTGTCTTATATTATCTCCAATGTATCGTCCATGTAAAAAACCTGTCTGATGAGGATGAATAATATCTGACAATACTTTTTAAATTCTATGCGCCAAGCATTTTGCTAGGATTTTTGCATCACAACACTGAAGTGTAAGAGGTCTCCAATTTTTTTAATGGACTGGATCTTTATACACTGCTCAAAAAAATAAAGGGAACACTTAAACAACACAATGTAACTCCAAGTCAATCACACTTCTGTGAAATCAAACTGTCCACTTGGGAGGCAAGACTGATTGACAATAAATTTCACATGCTGTTGTGCAAATGGAATAGACAACAGGTGGAAATTATAGGCAATTAGCAAGACACCCCCAATAAAGGAGTGGTTCTGCAGGTGGGGACCACAGACCACTTCTCAGTTCCTATGCTTCCTGGCTGATGTTTTGGTCACTTTTGAATGCTGGCGGTGCTTTCACTCTAGTGGTAGCATGAGACGGAGTCTACAACCCACACAAGTGGCTCAGGTAGTGCAGCTCATCCAGGATGGCACATCAATGCGAGCTGTGGCAAGAAGGTTTGCTGTGTCTGTCAGCGTAGTGTCCAGAGCATGGAGGTGCTACCAGGAGACAGGCCAGTACATCAGGAGACATGGAGGAGGCCGTAGTAGGGCAACAACCCAGCAGCAGGACCGCTACCTCCGCCTTTGTGCAAGGAGGAGCAGGAGGAGCACTTCCAGAGCCCTGCAAAATGACCTCCAGCAGGCCACAAATGTGCATGTGTCTGCTCAAACGGTTAGAAACAGACTCCATGAGGGTGGTATGAGATCCCGACGTCCACAGGTGGGGGTTGTGCTTACAGCTCAACACCGTGCAGGACATTTGGCATTTGCCAGAGAACACCATGATTGGCAAATTCTCCACTGGCGCCCTGTGCTCTTCACAGATGAAAGCAGGTTCACACGGGGCACATGTGAAAGACATGACAGAGTCTGGAGACGCCGTTCTGCTGCCTGCAACATCCTCCAGCATGACCGGTTTGGCGGTGGGTCAGTCATGGTGTGGGGTGGCATTTCTTTGGCCTTCACATGAGTCTTTCTGTACATATGTTAATTTTACATTATTATTAGGAAAAAATCCATACAATTAGTTTCAGTTAGTGGAGATAGAGGAGACTGAAACGAAAACATATTCTTCATGTACTTTACTTTCTCTTTCAAAATATCATTCTGTGTATCATTCATGACTCCATCATTTGTAACAAGTTTTAAAATATTGTTTATGGTACACACACAAACACGGGCCGTGTCCGAATACTCATACTTGTGTCTGAAATAGTAGGCCAAAGTGCTTCAAAAGCAAATGAGTAGTCTATCTATAGCTGGCTAGATCAACCAATAGAGGCCAAGTCTTTGAGTGCATGCATCCTCTAAAGATGGAGAGTGAGGGCTACAGGCGATGCTTTCCGGTTAATATGTGAAGCCGTAACTGATGGTGCATTGAAGACAACAACTCCCCCAAAAACTGGGAATTACAAGTCAGAAACTCGGGTGTCATCCTAGAGCTCTGACTTCAACCTGAAGATCACAAAGTCATGATTTTTCCCAGTGTGAGCTAATTTTGTTTTCGAATCCCCAGTTGTCTTGAACGTACCAAAAGTAATCGGCCATGGCATACTTCATTTTTACTATACAGTATGTCCTAAATAGTATGTAGTGCAATTAGTACACAACCTTCCCACAATAAATTGGGTGAATTTTGGCCCATTCCTCCTGACAGAGCTGGTGTAACTGAGTCAGGTTTGTAGGCCTCTTTGCTCGCTTTTTTTTTTTTTGTGGGCAGAACTTTTTCAGTTCTGCCCACAAATATTCTATAGGATTGAGGTCAGGGCTTTTTGATGGCCACTCTAATACCTTGACTTTGTTGTCCTTAAGCCGTTTTGCCACAACTTTGGAAGTATGCTTGAGGTCATTGTCCATTTGGAAGACACATTTGCGACCAAGCCTTAACTTCCTTACTGATGTCTTGAGATGTTGCTTCAATATATCCACATCATTTTCCTCCCTCATGATACCATCAATTTTGTGAAGTGCACCAGTCCGTCCTGTAGCAAAGCACCCCCACAACATGAAGCTGCCACTCTTGTGCTTCACGGTTGGGATGGTGTTCTCCAAAAAGTACGATCTTTGTCCCCCATGTGCAAATGCAAACCGTAGTCTGGCTTTTTTATGTTGGTTTTGGAGCAGTGGTTTCTTCCTTGCTGAGCGGCCTTTCAGGTTATGCCAATATAGGACTTGTTTTACTGTGAATACAGATACTTTTCTACCGGTTTGCTCCAGCATCTTCACACGGTGCTTTGCTGTTATTCTGGGACTGATTTGCACTTTTCGCACCAAAGTACGTTCATCTCTAGGAGACAGAACGCATCTCCTTCCTAAGAGGTATGAAAGCTGCGTGGTCCCATGGTGTTTACACTTGCATACTATTGTTTGTACAGATGAACGCGGTACCTTCAGGGGTTTGGCTCCCACGGATGAACCAGACTTGTGGAGGTCTACAATTTTTTTTATGAGGTCTTGGCTGATTTCTTTTGATTTTCCCATGATGTCAAGCAAAGAGGCACTGAGTTTGAAGGTAGGCCTTGAAATACATCCACAGGTACACCTCCAATTGACTCAAATGATGTCCATTAGCCTATCAGAAGCTTCTAAAGCCATTATATAATTTTCGGGAATTTTCTAAGCTGTTTAAAGGCACAGTCAACTTAGTGTATGTCAACTTCTGACCCACTGAAATTGTGATACAGTGAATTACGAGTGACACACACACACACACACACACACACACACACACACACACACACACACACACACACACACACACACACACACACACACACACACACACACACACACACACACACACACACACACACTCAGAGGCTGAGGGGGAGGGGGAGGGGGAAAAGAAACAACAACAACCAGGATCATTTTTTCCAACAAAATAGGGGAAGAAAAAACCTAAATGACACAACAGTGAGGCGAACAAGGTTGTTAGTGTCTGAGGGCTGAGGGGTTTGCGGCTGTGACCTCATGAAGCAGTACTCAGGGCTCCCACACTAATACGACACGACACACTAAACCCGCTCTATTTTTACTCCCCTCAAAACTCCAGCTTATCCGCCAGTTGCTGTTGCTTTTTTTTCTTATTTGTTTTCATTCAACGTTAACGGTACGGGGCTTCAGGCATTTTAACCCCCCTCTGAAGCACACACTCATACACAGACACACACAACCAAGCCCCTGTGGGTGTAAGCCGCTGTACACTCTGTGCAGCTCTACCTCCATGTCATTGTAGGTTTACCTGACAGGTTGGCTGGTTTAGGGATGATGGTGTAAAGCTACTGGTTCCTTTCATGGTATATAATACACAGCCAACGGCACAGGGATTAACACAGGGGGAGAGGTGTCTCACCTTAATTCTTCCCTTGGCAGCAGAATAGCATACAAGTGACTCCAGAAAGGGACACAATGTCTTGTATAACTTGCCTAAATGTGTACATTTAATTAAAACAGAGAGGTTGGGCGAGGTTCAAAGTTATTGAAGTGATTAGAGTGGGGTAACTCAACGCATTCTATTAATCTGTGCTCTTCTATTCCAGCATATTTTACAGCCACATTATGATGGGGTCTATTACACTGCTATTACAATGTGTACAATGTAATTACCTGGAATCACACTTGTCTTTACAGCATGATAAAGTAGGGAGGAGATGCTTGTACAGCAGATACTTACAGATTCTCATTGTTGTTTTGTTTGTTTTAACTTGGTTTAGGGGTTTGGCCACTGGATAACAGAGCTCTTACTGTATCTGAACAAAGGAGGACATTGTTGAGGTCTCTGGGGGTACCAGGTAGATATTCTGACCCATATAACTCATTATGGACCTACAGGTTGAGTGGATACCATGTCAAAGGAAAAGATTACAGGTATTTGTAAGGTATTTTGACCTCTATACCACTAACCGCATTCTTCTCTCTCTCTCTCTCTCTCTCTCTCTCTCTCTCTCTCTCTCTCTCCCCCACCTTTGTCTCCTCCCCCTTCTCGCAGCAGATACGGCAGCAAGAGACTACTACAAGGGCTACCCCATGGTGGACTACTCCCGCCATCACTCCTCGCCCCCCACCTTCCAGCCCATCGCCTTTCACAAGGACAAGCCCTTCCTGCCCCCTCCAGACATCCACGCCCCACTGGCCATAACCATCACTGCCGCCCAGCTCCCCAAGCCCAAGGTCTCCAAGACTAACACCCACCCGCTTACCTCCAGCTCAGCCTTCAAAGTCTGGGACCCTAGTAAGGGCCATGTCCAGCATCCAACGGCCTCCCACATCGGGCAGACACAGCTGCAGCATCCGCAGCATTCGCAGCATCCTCAGCATCAGCAGCATCAGCAGCATCCGCAACATCAACAACATCAACAACATCAACAGCAGTTACATCAACAGCAGTTACATCAACAGCCCAACAGCCGCCGGCAGGCCTACTCCAACAAGCGGCAGTTCAGCATTGAGACACTCCCGGAACTCTTCTCCCAGCCTCTGGGCTATGGACAGTCGCCCCACATGCACCCCAAAAACAAAGGGCTGCCCACCAACAGCAAGACAGAGGTCACAGTCTGAGCATGAACGTTTGGAGAGTAGGAAAGCAAGAAAAGAGTCTATAGGACTGGGAGTAAGGCCTGGGAGCGAGAGCTTTTTGTACGAATCAATGTCGTGTTGATGGCTGTGGGGAATGGACAGGGACAGGCAATCTTCTATTGCAGGTTTTCTTTGTTGTTGATAATGTAACACCCAAAAGGGAAGGTAATGATCACATGAAGTGACTCGCTCTCTCTAAACCTGGTTCTTTTAAATTCCCTCTCTGTCCCAGCGTCCTCCCTGTTTTGTTTTGGTCAATCTCCTCTTTGCTCCCCCTGGCACCACTACTCTACAAATCCCCCCCCTCCACACACACACACACACTTACACACTCTCCTACTGTTTGCAGCCTGTCAGAGTGGTACACATGGGTAAAGCACCCCCAGGACCCTGAACAACAGCAGTGACAATGCCATTGTCTTGTCAGCTCCCATCACTCTCCATCCAGAACAGAGTGAGATACCATTCTGGAAAATCTGTACCAGTGAGAGAGAGAGAGAGAGAGGGAGAGGGAGAGAGAGAAACAGCGGGAAAGGAGGTGCTTGTTTATTCATCCTGAAGCGTAAGGGATGAGGAACCAAGCCGGACAGAGGTTTGGTGCGGCAAGCACCTCCTGTTCGTCACCTGCTGGAGAAGAGCCCTGAAGCTTCAGGCCCCCTGGTCGTCAGAACTGGGGAATCTCACACAGTGGTTGTGTCTGGAGACTCCCTGGGGATCGTCAGTGTCCACGTCTCTCAGCGTTGTGTTGTTTGCTGTTGTCTTAATCGGTGACGCATGCATCGGAAAGGGCAAACAGCACAGGTATCAGCGAGGTCACCACATTCGTGTTGAATGGAACCGTCTGTGTTAGTGAAGCTTCAGCAGAGGCCCGATGCAAATCGCAAGGGACAATAGGCGCCTGCAAGACGGCAGGACAGGTCACCGTGTCTGTCCTGGGTAATATGGTGCCAAAGGCAATACAACACTGGGAAGTTGTAGTTGTGAGGTAAAGGTCATTGCTTTTTTATTTTATCTTAGCTTTGGCTTGCTGTTGAAGAATTTACCCAAACATGAATGCACGAAGGTCAGGAAGGAAGGAAAATCATACAGAGTATTTTATTAAAGTATGTCTTCCAGACTGGCAGCAATTCATGTGATGCATGCATATATTATTGTAATATTAAAATAGGCTTTAATATGATCATTTTGTTGAATGCAGTTGTATGGTTCATCTATATGTATAATGAGTCACTGTAAATGCAGCTGGGTTGAAGCTAGTGGCTAAACATAGACATTACAGTAAGTCATTCCCAACCACAGGGATTATTTCCAATAGTCAAGCTACAGGAGAGCAAGAAACTCCTCTTGGCTCGTTATCATTTTACACTTGACCGCAAGGTACAATATTTGCATGGAAATCTGATACGTCTAAGTTCACACAAGCGCCGTCCTTCACCGTACGTTTCAGTGGACTCTCCTGCAATTTAGCCCAAGCCTCAAGCTTAATTTATTATCATAAGTAAACAAGTTACGCCGCAGTGCATACCTACGCCCAGGGTATTCCAGACAGGTGGAACCGTATCAACGGATGGCAGCCAGTCAGTCGTGTTTACTAGAGTCATTCACCATTTGCTGCTACTGTTGCTCCTCCCCACCAACCAGCTTCCAGCCTGTCCCTGAGCTCCACCAGACCCCCTTTCCTCTGCTCTTCCTTTCCCCAGTGGGCTTGACTTATGGTGGGAGCCTCCAGCATCCAACCCCTGCATGGTCTTCCAAGCTGTTCCCAGCCAGGGGACACCATGCCTCCTCATGGGGGGTGCAGCCATAACTAATGATACCCAATCGCCAGCATGGCAGGCCCTCACACACTCTCACACACTAGGCATGCATGGAGTGGAGCAGGGCTTTCACAGTGTTAAATGATTTGGAGATTCATTCGGCTGCTATTGTTGAGCCATTCTGTGTTATGGACAGACACCAAGTGGTTTCACTGTAGCCTATGCAGCATCATGATATGGAATATAGGACATTTGAATTGATTTAAACTACGTGCAGCCGATGGAGTCATTCGTGTTGGAATTGGAGACAATTATGGGTTAATGCTTATGTTACATTTCATTGGGGATTTGAATTATCTGTCCACGGTTCATACTTCAGGATTTCTAAAGCTGTTATGTAATCTACATAAGACCCACTTGGAGTTGTTGTTTTTATGATATGGTTGAATAAAAGTACATCAGAAATAGAGAAGTGTTGGGAAATGCACAGTACATGTATAAATATGCATCATGCACATCTGCACTCATAGCTGCCGTATGCAGCATGCACGGTACCCATTTAGCTTTCTCTAACTTCAATTCATAAAAGTGAGGCTGGGTTTTAGACACAATGATTCTTAGCTTAACAGCCCAGCCATATAAAGTATTCTATGGAGTCTCTCCTTTATCGTTCAGGATGCATTACTGGTTGTGAACAAGCAATGGATGTGTGCAAGTAACAAGCAATATGTTCTGTCTGCAAAGCAATAAGTACCCATCTATCTGCAAACCCTCTCTCTGGAGTCTGACTTTGGACCATTCCGGAGTCCTTTAAATGTGGGGAGCTGAGGTGGAAGCAGAGCTACATAGACCAAGATTTTTCAGGCTCTTCTGAAAGTTATTTTGGACTATTTTCTCAGAAACCAGACCACAGAGCTTTTCACAGAGCTTATTTTAATTTTCTCTTCTCTCTCCTCGTGCGCTTCTCTGGCAGAGGAAGTTGTATCAGCGAATCAGAACTCTGAGAACCCTTTCCACTCAGAAAAAAAGCTTGATTAGCTCTCCATGACCTTTTACTATTGGACGGATTCAAATGTTATTTTACAGACACAATTCCAGCAAGGCCATACTAAGAAAACACAAACCTACAAGCAGTTATCAGGGCTGGCCTGCAAGAGTGGACACCTCTGAAACCTCAGCTGAGCTCTACAGGCTGCAGGCACTAGGATAGTTTTGCTAATGCTAGCTGAACGATGCTGACGTTGTGACACATGGATCCTTCAGGCTCCAGGGAGTCTCCATGAGGAGGGTGAGTCTCTGTGAGGCCTCAAGGACAAACACAGCCTGGGGCCAAGCTGACAGCTAGCGAGGCACCAGGATGTTGCCAGGCTAGCGCCTTGGCTTGCCTCCTATAGTAGAACGAAGCACTGTAATTGGCTGAGATTCCACCTTAATGTCCCTCTTCTTCCCATCCTAGTGCTGAGCGAATGTTGACCCGCAGGTATATCTGACTCACGGGAGACAAACACTGCTGACTGTTCTAAACAGTGACACCCTACTTGAGTATAATTTACCCGGTGAAGGGCCTTTTTGGCCCACAGGTATGCCAGAGTCTTTTTGCCGCAGGCCTCTGTACAGTGAATCCTACACCAATACTGTCACAGTAAGCCCGATGGTTTTGGATTGCCTCAGTCTGTGTTGGACAGTCAAAAGTGAATTAAAGCTGTCGAAGGCTTACTGGCCCAAAGTTTTGCCTCAGTTTCTCAACACTGGACGAGGAGCAGGACAGAGCAGCCATGTATATTTCACAGTCGTCCATTCTGTGGTTGTAGGTGCTGGACCAAAATAATTCTTATCAGGAGAAATTGAGTACACGTAACTGATAGCACACAGTGGGAATGTCAGACTGTGGACCATCAGCTTAGTGTGCATACTCAATCTCTATGATTACACTGTATATACGGCACCCTAAAAGAGCTGAATGACTGTTCTTTGTAAAACTTCCTTAAACGCAACTATTCTACAACAGGTTATCTGAATGCAACCTGGTAGACATACTTGGGTTTCATCCGTAGCAATATATTGTGTATGATTTTTTTGTACGGTATTTGGATTGGAAGTTCTTTCAAAAAAAGCAGCGTTTGACTGACGAGAGATGAAGTGCTTTCAGATTCAAAACTGGCCACGCACAGAAAACGTCCTGTGTTTGAAGCTTGTGCTTTTTCGGATACTATGTATGGTACATACACTCATGTATTCATGTCAAAAAATGCATTGTATTCAAGTGCTTTTGGCAACACATTAGTTAACAATGACGATTGAAGATTTGTGATTCCTGTGCAACTTATATCTGCAAATCATGTGTTGTTCCATACTTTTGGTAGTCGACTACCTTTGATTGTTACGTACTTGTGTATATATATTGTACCACTTGTCTTCTGTAAAAATGGTTAAATACTTGTTTTATATAAGGGCTTTTTATAGACTTAAACAAGAAAAACATCTTTCTCTCGTTTTGCGTTGAGTGGAGAGCTACCAGTGTTTGGGTACCCAGATTGCGGTGTCCAAATGAATTTGTTCTGACATCTCCGATTTGGCTGAATCTGTTTCTTTGGGTTGTTAGCTGGCAGAAGCGTTTCAAACCCCTGGTGTATGTGAAGTTATCTGACAACATGCGAGGCTAAGGAGGGGAGGCCTACTCCTCATTCTATCAGCTAAAAGTCCCCCCTTCCCCCTACTCCACTCTGTAAAGCAGGGCAAATACTGGTACTCTTTTTAATCTTAACCTTACGAGGGGGCCCAGTATCAGCAAGATTTCTTTACCATTAAGCCGCCATACCCACCTCTTCCCCAGCACCATGAAACAGTATCCGTGGGTGCGTAAACTCTAAGACAACAAGGAAGAAACCATAGGGAGGATTTTAAATGACGTCCTTAACCAAGCATCTATCAATTACCTTTGCAATGCCTGTAGACTTGGTCAATAAACTAGCCCAATTATAAATGTAAAATTTGATTGTTTTAAATGAAATTGTCATCTAATTTGATTTATATTGAAGGTTGTCCAAAATTGGTTTGGACACCTCTTAATATGCCCAGGCTGTCTAGATAGAATGGAGATACAAGGTAATTAAGGTGCTGGAACATTGCATGTTTTGACCAGAAATTATATTAATTTAGCTGACGGGCCTGTACTAATTATACTGCCCTGACATCTAAAAATAATCCTTGTTGTTGCAGGTGTTCTTATGTTCTCTGTTTACATGTGGTTTTGATTATGCAGTTCTTTATTCATAGTTAAAGGCCACGAGAAATGGAGCTAAAAATGTATATTTAATGTCTAGAAAAATGTGTAGGCCTACATGATGTGAATACATGTGTACACACAAACACACACTGACACAGTAAATACAATTCCAGAAGAACAGGCAAGACAAATGAAAAGCATATTTTATGTTAATTTGGAGGCTATCATTCACATTGTATAAGGAAGACAGGCACTGTCAACAGAAGAAAAAAAATTGAAGTCCAACCCTTTGGTCTGCTGGGCATGTTCTCCATGAGTTCAGCATTTATCTGGGCATCCCTTTCTCCTAGTGCCCTGCATTTGTTTTGTTCTGCCACCCCATCCCAAACGGAGACCCAGGCCAGCTGTCACTGATGTTTCACTTCATTTATATGTCTCCAGGGTCTGGACTGACTCCATCAGAGACAGCAAAGAGCCAAACGCCACAAACCACATCCCTCTCTTGCTCTCTCTCACATCCTCCCACTCCAGTAGTGGACAACCTGAGGCAATGTCCTGAATTAGGAATGTTAAATGTTCAGGTTAAAAGACTCTGAAATACATAGCAGCACACTCCTTTTATAGAGCGTTAATATAACTACACTAAAGGTTTACAGGCATTTGGGCAGCAGATCAGTTGATAGGAGTGTTCCAATGAGCTCCTTCCACAAAGACAGAGGACATTGATATGAGGGGAATTAAAAACCCCTCCAACCCAACCTTAACACTTCAGTCCTATGCAGATTCAATCGGTCTCATAAAGACACCCTCATAGCCTCAATAGGGTCCTTTCATTCCCTAGCTGTTTATTTACATTTTAAAAGAGGTTATCATTGAGGATGATGATGACAACAATGATGAAGATTGTTTCCATTTTTACAGCACTAATTACAATAATTTTTGAGGAAGAGTCAAGGTCAAAGTTATTGTCTGGCTTTTTAACCATCTCTTTTCAGAGGAAACCTTACTAAGTGTTCTTTGTATGAACTTGATAAAAAATTAAAATGGTCAGAGAAACCTTGTGTCTTGGCATGTTTGTGTGAGTGTCTGTCAGACAGGGAGTAAAAAAAAGAGAGAAAAAGGCTTTCTTATAGTTATTCCTAAACCAATACTGTGGTATAGTCCAAACGGTACAAAGTACATTTCTGCTTCCTGTTCTCAATAAGTTTCGCTATCAGCTGACATGGTGTAGACCAACCTGGTCTCGGAGCATTTCATATTATTCTGTATGTTAATCCGAGACACTCCATTTAGTATAATCATACAACACATTTCGTATGGTATGTATTAATTTGTGGATGTCCATCCATTTCATATGAAATGTTACAAATTACAATATGTTCCGAATTTGCAAAACGTATGATATGTTACCGATTCCACTTTGTCGTGGCTAAAGTTAGCTAGCTAGCTAAAGTTCGCTAGATTAGGTGTTCAAATCAAACCAAATTTGATTTTCCACATGCGCCGAATACAACACGTATCTTACAGTGAAATGCTTACTTACAAGCTCTTCACCAACCATGCAGTTCGGAAAAATACGTGTTAAGTAAAAAAAATACTAAATAAAAGTAACAAATAATTAAAGAGAAGCCGTAAAATAACAATAGCGAGGCTATATACAGGGGGGTACCGGTACAGAGTCAATGTGCGGGGGCACCGGTTAGTCAGGGTAATTGAGGTAATATGTACATGTAGGTAGAGTTAAAGTGACTATGCATAGATAGTAAACAGAGAATAGCAGCAGTGTAAAGGTGAGGGGGGGGGGGGGGGGGGGGGGGCAATGCAAATAGTCTGGGTTAGGGTTAAGGTTAGAAGTTAGGGGAAGGGTTAGCTAACATGCTAAATAGTGGCAAAGTATCTCAAAAGTAGTAAGCAGTTGCCAATTAGCTAAAATGCTAAAGTTGTCCATCATCAGATTCGAACACGTAACCTTTGGGTTGCTAGACGGTCGCATTATACTCCCACCCATCCACCCTTCCTCCTTTTGTTTCTTGTCTTATGTAAACATACCAAACGCAACATATCATACTCATTTCAGTCTCCAGGCTTTACATTTACTATGTTACCCATAGTCTGAGACCAGGCTGTGTAGATAAGGGAGACCATGAACACTAAAAGGGAATGCAGTCAATAATGAAGGAAATGAATAAATCATAACGCTATGGGAGAGGAAAAGAAAAAGCAAGAATAAGACAGCATGGGACAATGAAAGAAGGAGCAGGACGAACGGAAGTGGGGAAAAAAGGAATGTGACATTTCCAGAAGGAAAGAGGGAAGCAGAACCGAGGGAATTGAACAGGAGAGACAAAGACAGACAGCACTAGATTAAGAAACAGAGACAAGAGCGACAGCAAAACCGGAGAGAGCTGACTAAGAGAGAGATAAGCCCACCACATGAGGAACTAGCATTGTGATTGTAATACTGCTGATTGATTGTTAACTGTGCGGCAAGAATGGGTGGCCTTGAGGGGCGGCTGGGCCTGAGGGAAGGGAGCAGAATAGGGGGTTTGAGACAGGCAACAGTCTGGCACAACAGTAAGGGGTGCTTGGACTGCAGTCGGAGGATATCGAGCCTTTCAAACCTCCCTCTCCACACATATGCTCTCGCACACACACACACACACACTCATGCCATACACTCTGGCACTCAAACACACACACGCCCACACTGCAGGCCAGCGACAGCTCCATCAATCTCATTGGCTCAGTGTCTGCACACAGCAGCTGTCAGTGCACAGGCAGGAAGGTCCCAGGCTGCAACGACAGGCTTAAAAAAAGGGAGAGAGGGGGAAGTGTGTGGATGGAAAACAGAGAGGACAAAGAGAAATTGATAAGAGCAGACACGGGTCAAGCAACTGACATATGCAGGCGCCGTGCTCTGTGTGGTGTGGTGGTCCTGTAATGGTCAGTCACTCGGGCCGTAATAGTGTGTGGACGGCTGGACACCCTGTCTGTCCGCAGAGGGGCATCGACAGCGACCTCAGTATATTAGATGGATGGGCTCCATCGATCTTCCCATTCACCGTTTCATAAACTCAATTCAATTTGAGCACTCCTGAAGAGCTGCATAGCCCCCCTGCACTGCTATTCTCCCATTTGGAAGGAAATCAGGCACCCTTTACTTGAAGGTCACATCACACCCTGTTGGCCAGAAGAGGTAACACAGGAAAGAAAAAAGGATTTGGTTCCCTTCCAAGTCGGTACTGTACTTCTGTCAATCAACTCAATTTACAGCTCTACCTCTACAGTACTCCCCAATAATGTCAACCGGAGGATTGTAATTTGTCAAATTAATTCCAGAGAGAGATTGCTTCAATCCCCCAACAATGGCAGGTAGGTACCCCCACCACTTCATAAAACACTAGTGACCCTAATCAATATGTATGGTTTAAGAGGGGTGATCTGTGATGGAGTCGTGGGTGGGGTTGGGCAGCCCATAAAACCTGATGGACTATTTCAGTGCAGAAAATGAATTAAATGCGGAGGAATTCATTGCGATTGGATGCATCCGGAACGATTTAAGCAGGATGGGGTGGCGGGGGGGGGGGGGGGGGGGGGGGGGGGTCTCGAGTGACGTTTTCAATTAGTTGGCAGAAATAAAGTACCCTGCTCAATACTCAGAGACCTGCACACTATTGTTTAAGCTTAAATTATAGTCAGGAATAAAGTAGCAAGAGGAATTCAACTGAAAAGACGGGACAATCTTCACTGACAAAATAAAAGCTTAAAACAGATTAACTTTGGTAATTGGCCGGAAAATTAATTGGTGTTCCAGATTGGTTAATTAAACGAAAGTGACAATATGGGAGGGGCTAGAGGAGAGCTAGAGCTTTCAAAAAATCCTTTAATGGTTCCTTAAAACGTTTAAGGGGGTGGGGGGGGGGGGGGGATATTAACCGCTTATTGAAAGAGTTCAGTTTTGACAAGTGTCCAGAAGCCCCTTGGATCTTCATTGAAGAGGTAAGGGAAGAGGACGATGGCTGCTGTGACTGAGTCCTGTAAGGTTTTTGAGAAAGCATTAAATAAAACAATGTATACAAAGATGATACATGTGATCTACATAACATGTGGAAAACCGATACCAATAAATATACACCTTTGTGTTTCTCCTCATCAGAAAACCTGCAGACACACAGACAAAACAAAGTGAGCACATGAAAGTAGGCAGTTACAAAGCAGGGTCTATATCTATTGGTCAGTTGCAAAGCAGGGTCTATATCTATTGGTCAGTTGCAAAGCAGGGTCTATATCTATTGGTCAGTTGCAAAGCAGGGTCTATATCTATTGGTCAGTTGCAAAGCAGGGTCTATATCTATTGGCCAGTTGCAAAGCAGGGTCTATATCTATTGGCCAGTTGCAAAGCAGGGTCTATATCTATTGGCCAGTTGCAAAGCAGGGTCTATATCTATTGGTCAGTTGCAAAGCAGGGTCTATATCTATTGGCCAGTTGCAAAGCAGGGTCTATATCTATTGGCCAGTTGCAAAGCAGGGTCTATATCTATTGGCCAGTTGTAATACAGTAGTTTGGTCATTCTAGGGCAGGGATCATCAACTAGATTCAGCTGCAGACCAATTTTTTATTGAGTAGATGGTCAGGGGACTGGAACATATTTACAAATATTTGACAAAACAGATGTAATCATTTCAAACCTTGCATACATTTGTATATGAACACATACTGGATATCTCTTATGCATGGGAATTTTTTGGAACAGACTTCCAAAATTAAAATAACGAAGCAGATTTGCTCATGTTTTTAGTTTTTTATGTCCAAAAAATTTTATTTTATTTTGCGCAGAAAATTTGGTGGGCCAAATAAAATCACCCACTAGCCAAATTCGGGACACGGGCCACCAGTTGGAGAAACCTGCTCTAGGGGGATTCTGGTGCTAAATGATGACGTCACAGTATCCTCTTTTTAAAAATGTTCATCTCCAACCCTCATTCCATGCTGTGGCCCCCAAACATCCACGCTGTAAACCACAATTGATCAAATGTAACCAGTTTCCCTCCCCAGAGCAACCCCCAAATCCCTCAAGTGTTGACAACTTAAAATTGAGCATTTCAGAATCCCTAATACAGCAGATCGGGGCTGACTGGTCTACAATCCCTCTACCATGGAGGGTTTTCCATTCAACAGCACCAGTCAGGCCACCATAAGGGCAAAAAGTCAAAGAGGAGGATATACTGGACAGAAACTGCCTGTCCGCCCCCACCACAAACACACAAACAGGAGAAGTGAGAGAGAAGCAAATCTTGAATGTATGTTTGTGGTGATATGCAACAAACCATGAAAAGGATAATACATTCAAACAAGCAAGCGATGCTCAAAATTGAGCATGTGCACATGTGTGGGTGCAGTGTTGTGCGAGTCTGAGGCCGTGCAAATGCAGACTATCACATCCAGCCGTGATTGGGAGTCCCATAGGGCGGCACACAATTGGCCCAGCGTCGTCCGGGTTTGGCCGGGAAACAATTTGTTATTAAATGACTTGCCTAGTAAAATAAGGTTCAATAAAATACAAAATTGTTTTTCTAACTCCGGATACAGAGTTCACACTGTTGACAGAATTTGTCACAGTAAACCATGTACTTCGTAGTGCTCCGTTGCCTAAAATGGAAAAAACACTGTCAAGTCAAAAAAATAACTGCATTATAATACATTTTCAGTGTCTAAATTGGTATATTACAGCAAGAATTTATAGGGAGGACTTTATTAAAAAATGGTTTGGCAAAGGTACTGATACAGTACATATTAATAATAATACAGTCACGATGTTAAGGGGCACCCAAAATAACAACACAGCATTTGTGATTCACCAATGCGGCTCCTGGTTCAGTAGGCATCACTATAATTGATGGAGTGGACTACAGTATACACGAAACACGTCATCTCCGCATACTTAATTGCTTATATAGGTTCAAATGAAACAAACATTCCCATCTTTGCGATCTCTTAACCATAACTTACTTTAGCTACAGTACTGGCTGACATATAGTTCTGTGCGTCTATGAAAATGAACCTACGTCCAAGGGAGATCAAGTACACTACGTAGCAGCAATACCTCTGTTAAAAAAAGCAGGTTCTCCTTTTTATCAAATATATCAAATCCTATCACGTCTGTCATAATGTTCTATAGCAATATCATTAAAGCTAAGAGGGTAAGACCACGTGTTCTAAAACATGAAATCATGTTTCCTGGCATTTTCAAATATATTCCAAACTACACCCCATATTATGGGAAAAAATATATCATAGTCAAATGTCACTGTCTGTGTGTCTCTCCTCTGTACCGGGCTCCTGCTGCAGTTCTCCTACTCAGTCAGAGCTGCTGTCACCAGACTGCTACACTGGAGCCACGGTCTGACACCTGCATGCATTCATGCTAACAAATAGCTACTTGATTCTCCTTCACCTTGGCTTCCCTGATCATCTCCTCTAAAGTTCTCATGAAAATAAGTAGGTTGTGTTTTTTTTTTTTTTTTTTTTTACCCTAAAGCTGCTAGACAGATGTGATTATCGTCTTGTTCTCACATTACTGGTTCAACATTGTTACAATATCGCCATACTATTACTAATACTACTAAGGGCAATAATAAACGTAGACAATAGTCTAGATGGGTGGCTACGGTAAGCTGCTGACTGGCTCAGATGAAGGAGCATCATCAACTACAGTCCGCAGGGTTTGTTAACAAAGGTATTACTGTATGAGCTACGTGTGTAAGAGGGCCTGCCTTATAGAACGTATGGGTATACATAAGAAATCTATCAAAGTGTTATTCAGTAAGAGGGACTGAGTTCAGCGTGCAGTAGAGCCCGTGTGTTTTTGAGTCGTTGTACCGTACGTTGAGAAAAGAGAGAAAGAGTTTGACAACGTAACATCAGCATCCTGCCGTGTGGATGACACTAAAACTGTCCAGGGCTATAAGCAGGAGTCCCAGTGGAGCTGCAGGTCTGAACTGTCCAGAAAGTCTGCTGAGAAGACGCTGGGGGGAGTGTGGGGGCCCAGGGGACCCAGTGGGGCGAGCCCTGCAATCTCGTTGCTCGCCCCTCCCATGGTGATATCCAGCCAATCCATGCTGTCCAGGGCATGGTCTCCGAAGTCCAGGCCAGGGGGGTTGGCTGTGTAGCCCGACAGCTCATAGGTGTCCATGGGCGAGGATGTGTGGTCCAGGATGCTGGGGGTGCTTAGCATTTGATTGTGAAGGTCGTCAATCAGGGTCAGGGGCCCGCCAGGCTCCACCCCCAGGAGGGGTTTGCCCGTGGTGCTCTCCAGGAAGTCCTCCAGACGTCCACTTCCTGTGTTGCTTACGTCCTGATCATCGGTGGCTGGCGCCTGCAGCTCCTCCTCCTCCCCTTGGCCTGGCTGGGGGGTCTCGGGTTCGGGAGGGGTGGAGGGCGAGAAGTGGAGTTGCAGCTGGAGAGGGGAGGGGGCCTGAGAGTGGGAAGGGGAAGGGGTGTTGGGGCGCAGTCGTGCCAGGGAAGGGTCGGGCGCTGGTTTGAAGGTGGCTGAGATTTCTGGGAGAGGAGGAGAGAGAAGAAATGTCAACCAGTAGGAGACAAATATTGAATCAGGAAACCAGGAGGAGCTCTTCTTCTATCGCCATTCAACACTCACCTCCTGTCTGAATCAGGATGTCGAAGAGGTCGTCCATATGCTGGGTGGATCCATTATCCTGGGAGCAAGACACAGGGAGAAGAGTAAGTCCTGACACAGCCACTGAGTTGAGAGGTGAATTTCAGAAGAGCCTTGGCATGGTTGTCCATTATGAGACCTCTGAGACACAAACATAGAAACAGAGAGACAACCAGGCGGCGTGGGTTACCTTGTCATCCGGTGGGTTAGGGGAGGGCGTCTGTTTGGGAGAAGGAGGGCTGAACAGGGGTTCATGGTCAAGACCTGGACTCAAATCCTCCTGATGGAAATAGAACAATGTTCTCATGTCTTAAAAATGTATACTATTAACTTGTCCCTTTAGAGAACCGCAACTACAGTACAAGTTTTAACAAGTTCACAATTACCGTTTGAGCTGGAGGAGAGGGGGAGGTGTCTTTTTCAGAAGGGGAGGAGTCATCATTGGGGAAGAAAGGCTGGAGATTGGGCGGGGCAGAGAAGGAGAGAGCGACCCCTGGGGAGTGATTGGTTGACATCTGCAGCCCCGCCTTCTGTCCCTAAGCAAAATGGGAGATAAATCTTAATTAGCTGAGATGCAAATGAGCTGAAATCTTCATTCTGAGCTTAAAACATAAATCACAAAGATGAGAAATATCATTACAGCAATTACCAGAATAATAATCACTATTACATTGCATTAGTTATCAGCGCTTATATATATACATCAAGGATTCTGTCAGCGTATTACAGGGTTTATATTATTAATTCACATAACACAGCCAATTATTGGAGTCACCGAGGCATTTCTGAATGACTCTCTCACTTAATGGGACATTAGCAACAAGCCAGTCAGTTGATGTTCAACGGACATCCTACATATCAGGCTTTTAGAAACCTTCCCTTACCTTTCTGGTTGGCTGTTTCACGAGGCCTGGTTGAGTTTTCGGTTTTGATTGGGTGTCACTGCTGGACAACTGAAGAGGGGATTGGCTGGGCAGCTTGGTGGGAGTTGACTGCAGTCTCTGGTTAGACCAAGGAGAGAAATAGCGTGAGAAGAAAAGTAAGCAGCACAAGGAGTCCCTAAACAAAAACATTAGGTTTGAGTGAAAGAGGGATTTAAATGTTTACCTGCAGTATGATGCGATTGGATGTTTTGCCCTGTGGAGTGCCTTGTGGCATATCACTCCCTTGGCTCTCGGCACAGTGATTGGTTAGTGCGATGAGGAAATGGTTGCCGTTGCTGTCTGTCACCAGGGTAGGTGTGGAGTGTGTCTTGAGGAGATCCAAGGGGAAGGAAGTGGTGGAGCGTGACTGCTGATTGAGGAACATCTGAGACACCTGGAAGAGACCAAAGGCATTAGTCAGTGAGAGACTAACACAAGGTGACACACTGACTATTTTGACTGGGATCACAATTGTTTTGCTGTCACTGTCTGCAGCTCTTGTTGTGACAAGCCGTTGAGCTGTTTTGACTGCCACTGACCTGTTGTGACTTCAGCTGCTGTTGTTGTTGTTGTGCCTGCAATATCTGCTGTGGTTGTTGTTGTGCCTGCAATATCTGCTGTTGTTGATGCTTTGACTGTAACAGCTGTTGGTTCTTTGATTGTATCTGCTGTTGTTGTTGGGACAGTAGCTGTTGCTGCTGCTGCTTGAGCTGTTGCTTGTGGGACTTCTTCTTTCTCTGCTGTGAGCGGTGTTTCTGCAGATTCTGCTGGTTCTGCTGTAGGAGCAGCTGCTGCAAGGCCTGCTGCTGTGCCAGCTGCAGCGCATTGATCTGCTGCGTCTGCTGCACCTTCAGCTGCTCCAGCTGCTGTGCCTGGATCTTCTCCAACTGCACCTGCTGAGGTGGGGCTTCCAAGGACAGCTCCACGGCCTCTTCCACATCCCCGACCTCCTGCTTGATGGTCATCTTGGTGACCTCCATGTGGCACTGGGAAGGAGTCGGGGAGCGGGCAATGGGGCAAAATGTGGAGGGGATGCTGGGGATGTCTGGGGGCTCTTCCTTCACCCTGACAAGGCCCAGGGGTTCTGGGGGGGCGTCCCGGCCCCCTCTCTTGCCCTGTTCCAGCTGGACGCGCAGGGTCTCCACCAGCCGCTGTTTCTGTCTTAGCATGCACGTCAGCGCCTCGATCTGCTTGTCCTTCTCCTGCAGCATCTGGTCCTTGTTCACAGACGGGGGTGCTACTTGCAGGCGTTTCTGCAGAGCAGCCATGGAGAATTGGCAGGCTGTTGGGGCCGAGCCACTCAACTCCTCTTTGATAGTGCCACGGTGCTGTGGGGAGGGATGGAGGCTTAGCTGGGTGAGGGGAGAGCTTACCTATTTGGAAAGAGAAAAGTAGTCTCAAGATTCAAACCATACAACCTGATATCTGGGCACTATAAAAAAATAAATACATTTAAAAGCAAGGACACATCTGATATATAAAGGAGACCTACCATCTCCCCAAATGAGTCTCCATTACAGCTCGTCTCATCTGGACTCATCCCAGCTAGCGAGCGGTCCGAGGGGGCAGGAGAGACTGGTGGGGAGGAGCTAGTGCTGCCAAAGTGCATGATCTGCTGTGGAGCAGTGGTCATGAACGGGAAGGTTGCCAAGGTTACCACACCTGCTTCTCCTGATTGGTGGACCACAGACGACAGGGCCTGGTGTTGGGAAAGTTGTTGTTGCTGCTGTTTTAGTAGTTGTTTTTGTTGTGTTGGGTGGTTGGTTTTGGAAGCTCCGGCCCCAGACCCTGTGGCACCCCCTGCTGTTGTAGTTGTTGCACTACCACCACCCCGACTGTTCTGCTGAGCCTGGTAGTTCCTCAACCGCTCGATGAGGTCATTCTTGGTGCCTGATACAGGCAAGCTCCGCAGTTTGAGCTCATGCTTCAGTTCAGCCACCTGGAGGACAAAAGAAGGTGTCAGAATGTGAAATGTTTAGACACACAGTTGGTTTTGTCAACACAGTCAACTCTTGATAAATGCAACGGCTTTTACTGACCTTCAGGTCGTCCAGGTTAGGAGGCAAAGAACCTGGTGTGGCCCCTCCCACATGTGTGACATTCTGCCGGCTTGGTGCACTTTGACTGGAGGAGGATGTCGAGGAGGCGGGCACGGCCGGAGAAGGAGAGGGGCCATTGGTGGGAGGTGGTTGATCTGTTAGTGGTCTGGAGAGAAAAAAACGAGAGTCAAAACGATGATAGGATAAAGGCTGGAGTTGATGGGTATGTGAAGTTGTATACACACACACACACACACACACTCACTTGGGTGGTGCAGGAAGGATGGTGTGGTAGTTGTAGTGTTGCTGCTGCTGGTTGAGGATCTGCAGCTGGAGGAAGAGCTGCTGCTGGTGGAGGATCTTGGCGTAGGTGGAGTCCAGCTGAGGGGGCGGCTCGTGGTCGGCCTTCTGGTCCGGAGGGATGTACTGGTGGTACTTCAGCTTCCTCACCTTGGGCTTGTTGTCCTTGGGCTTCTTGGATCGCTGAGGGGGGCGCTCTGAGGTGGGCTTTGGCTGGGACTGCAGGGGGAAGAATCATTGAAACGTAGTGGATTAAACACTGGACTAGTCTACTGTTAACAACATAAGTAATGCTAAACTAATAATACAATGGACTTTGGTACAATACTCAGAATTAGCTGTGACAGCTGCCACTAACCTTGATCAGTGCAGGGGCGGTTCTCAGAACTGCTGTCCCATTGCTCAACTTCACTGGTTGGCAGGGCCCATAGAAGGGAGGAAGAGGAGGGGGTGGTGGAGGAACCTGAGTGAGAAACTGTGTGGGGGTGCTGTTGCAAGCTAGGACGTCGGGGGGAGAGGGCAGAGGGCCGTGGCCCAGCGGAGACTCCTGACCAATGGGCTGCTCAGGAGAGAGAGTATCACTACTGTCCTCATCAAAGGAGGATATCTCCCCAGCAACCTTGGGGAAGTCTGTCTCTGAGGGAGAGAAAGTGGGATGAAGAGAAGACGGAACAAAAGAGTGAAGAGGGGGGGAAAAAAAGAGGGAGATAAACAGTGAGAGAAAGTAGAATAACGAGCCACCAGTGACAGTTCAGTCATCGTTGTTGTGATAGTGAGAGTAGTGAGAGAGAGCCATGTAAAAAATGTGTCAAAATTAGCCATGCCATCATTCCTCTCAGCAGTCAGTCAGTCAGTCAGCATCAACAGAGATTCCTGCAGTGGCAGCAGGCAGGCAGCAGGAGGAGATGGAGGCCTGCTGGGCCCAGGGCTTTATCATCACATTGTATATGGCTGGTACATCCCCATGCCTTTGATAAAGACCAGGATGGATCTTTTATTTACAGGAGGCAGGCAGTTGGAGCGCTCAGCGAGCACCGTTGGCTATTCATTTCCCATCAGTGGGAGATGATGAATAACCAATATGGGGTTTAATTCATTCTCTACCTGAACCATGTGATGGCTTCCCCTTTGCACCACCGTGTGTGTGTGTGTGTGTGTGTCTCTAAGCGTGTGGAAAGCAGCACAGGTTGAGGTCATGTCCCTGTTCTCTGTGTGGATATGACTGCCTGTAATTTGATTGTTGTTATTGAGAACCAATGACAGCCGGGGCAATCCCCTGAGATTGAACCATGCTCATTCATCTCATTTATCTCACGGTTTAACAGCAGAGTAGAGACTACTTGTTATGTGAAGTCTGGTGTGGCAATACATTTACTTTACATCTAATCCAACCAACTGTGCCAAGTCATGTCTTGATGCGTGCACACACACACATCCACACAAACTGACACTCTCACATTTTATAGTGTCGTGTGAAATTGAAATCGACATGTTTCTGTGAACCGCGAACGCACAAATGCGAACAAACATTAGTATTATTAATATAATTTGCGCCCATGAGGGCCCCGCAGTGGGGAGGTGGGCAATGAGGTTGGCCCCTGCTCATCAGAGTCATGAATGTGTATAAATACATATCTAAGGTTAAGAATGATATCTCCATGGTTGGCAGCAGCTTAGAAGCATCTGAAGGCAGGCAATGCCCTTCTAGATGGGCATGGTGGGAGAACACCAACTTGAACATCAATATGTTCATTTTGACTGGAGGAGGAGATGGCCAGGAGGGACAAGCAAAGGTTCTCACGTTTAACACGCATACAGTGCATTCACAGTGTATTCGAGAAGTACTCAGACGCTTGACTTTTCCCACATTTTGTTACGTTTACAGCCTTATTCTAAAATGGATTCCATTTTTTTTATCTCAGCAATGAACACACAATACCCCATAATGACAAAGCAAAAACAGTTTTTTTAGAAATTCGGGGGAGAAGGGCCTTGGTCAGGGAGGTGACCAAGTACCCAATAGTTACTCTGACAGAGCTCCAGATTTCCTCTGTGGAGATGGGAGAACCTTCCAGAAGGACAACCATCTCCGCAGCACTCTACCAATCAGGCCTTTATGGTAGAGTGGACAGACTGAAGCCACTCCTCAGTAAAATGCACAAGACAGCACGCTTGGAGTTTGCCAAAAGGCACCTAAAGACTCTCAGACCATGAAAAACAAGGTTCTCTGGTCTGATGAAACCAAGATTGAACTCTTTGGCCTGAAGGCCAAGCGTTCTGTCTGGAAGAAACCTGGCACCATCCCTACAGTGAAGCATGGTGGTGGCAGCATCATGCTGTGGGGATTTTTTTCAGCGTCAGGGGTTGGGAGACTAGTCAGGATTGAGGGAAAGATGAACAGAGCAAAGCACAAAGAGATCCTTGATGAAAACCTGCTCCAGGGCGCTCAGGACCTCAGACTGATGAACATCTCTGGAGAAACCTGAAAATAGCTATGCAGCGACGCTCCCCATCCCACCTGACAGAGCTTGAGAGGATCTGCAGAGAAGAAGACTCAATGCTGTAACCGCTGCCAAAGGTGTTTCAACAAAGTACTGAGCAAAGGGTCTGAATACTTATATAAATGTGATATTGCAGTTTATTTTTAATAAATTCAGAAAACATTTCTAAAAACCTGTTTTTGCTGTCATTATGGGCCATTGTGTGTAGATTGGGGGGGGGGGGGGGGGGGGGGGACTATTGAATCCATTTTAGAATAAGGCTGTAACGTAACAAAATGTCAAGGGGTCTGAAAACGTTCCGAACGCACTGTACACTGAGACACACACATATGCACAGTATTTATATGATGTGTGACTGGGTCTGGTGTGAGCAGAGTTCATATGAGATTTTATTCAGTACCTGTTCCTGATGACCTTCATATAGTGTCACTGGGTGGACTATTTTTGCTTATTCAGCAGGTCGTCACGCCAGTGAGCGAATTAGTGAATTGTGGCAATTGGAAACATGGGGCTTGTGGAATGGAGGACTTGTTACAATAACCTGTTTGATGCTGTTGAAATGATAGAATAGTGTAGTGATCATGAAAGCTCATTTGCTAGTGTGGCTACATAATATGGAGTGGTACTGTGCCTGCTTGATGCTGCTGCTTTAGTTACCTATGATGGCCTGCTTGATGCTGCTGCTTTAGTTACCTATGATGGCCGGTTTGATGCTGCTGCTTTAGTTACCTATGATGGCCTGTTTGATGCTGCTGCTTTAGTTACCTATGATGGTCTGTTTGATGCTGCTGCTTTGGTTACCTATGATGGTCTGTTTGATGCTGCTGCTTTAGTTACCTATGATGGCCTGTTTGATGCTGCTGCTTTAGTTACCTATGATGGTCTGTTTGATGCTGCTGCTTTAGTTACCTATGATGGCCTGTTTGATGCTGCTGTGCACAGGCAGGATGTTCTTGTGAATGAGCTCCATGGGGCCAGGCCTGTGGGAGATCTTGTCGTTGAGGTCGTCAGCCAGACGGGCCCTCTTCAGCTGCAGTTGTTTGGCCTGGAGGGAGGGTTCCACCGACGTCTCTGAACACACAGCACACAGCGGGTTAGCCAGCCAACAACCATCAGGCACGTGATCTTTATCAGGGAACCAGGAAATCAAAGCTGTGAGTTTCAACATCAATGCTTATGTAATGATGCATATATGAAGGTACAAGCACACAGCACAGCTACCAGTTATGGCACTCAATATCAGCTAATGGAATGGAAGAGCAAACAATTGAGGGAATTTATTTTGTAGCCTACATTTTTCAGGTGCAGCACCCTATGGCTCAGGGAGGGGGCGCTGTCTGAGAAACTCACCCTCCAGAATGTGCATCCTGACCAGCTCCGACCTCTCCGGCCGACTTCGGATCTTCCTCTTTAGGTAGTCTTCAGTCTGGGAGAGGGGAGAAGAGGAAGAGAAAAGAGGAAGAGAGAAGGGGAGAAATTATTAACTTTTTAACCAGTTCACCGTTGAGGGTCAGTTTAAAAGTGTTCATCTGACAGACACCACAAAGAGTGAGAGGAGTATGAAGAGAAACTCACCCGCGCTCGCTCTAAACTTCGTCTCTGTTCGTGGAAGGCAGCTGGACTTTTCAGTGCTGGAGAGAGAGAGAAGACATTAACAGGGCAAAGTGTATGTTCATGCTGCTGTTAAAAAAACAAGTGGCTAGAAACTTATGTCCTCATGTACCAGGCAATGACTTCATAATGTACTTTACATTTTACACTTGACTACTCAAAATCAGTATGCCTCTAGTCATTCATGAGTCAAATAGCAGGTTTCTATTTTCATGGTCTGACATCGTCATAAGGTGGGAATGGAATGGAGACATCAAAGCATACTCCCTGAATGTGATTTTCCACTGTCTGAGAATTACTCCAGCCAATAGAGGTTGCGTCCCGGTCTATAGAGTAATGCATGTATTGTATATTGAGCTATCATATAGGTAGGTACCTGCAGTACCTTGTTTCTGTGGGGAGAAGTGACATGTAACCTGCTTCTGCGGTCAGAGGAGACACGAGACAGCGATAAAGAGAGTGCTAGCTAGATTGTCAGTCACGCATTAGCCCCCCCCTCACTCCCTCCCTGCAATGCAAAGTGTGTGTTCTGACCGGGCGGGTCAGGTCAGTTGGCCGCAGGTCAGCCTCATAGTACCGACACAAGCCTCAGTTCACCCCGTTGAGCATGGGCACATCACTGTTACCCCCACACCCCTAGGACTCGACCCCTGTGCCCCCTAGCCTCCTGGACGAGTACATGACCTCCTCGGGCGGTGCGGTTCCAGCGCGCCTGTCTGTCAGTGAGGAGAAAGGAGCAGGAGGGCGATGATGAGGTCAGAGCCAAAAGCCCCATTTATCTGCGTGAGCGCCCGCATCACTGGCCTCCAACCCCCTCGCTGCTGACACACTGCCCTGCTGTTAGGGTACAAGAGGGACTGCTACGTAGCAGTTATAACATCTAACGGCCCTGCTACGCTACAGCCATCTCAAACGTTTGTTTATTCTTCCTCGGGGGTTGATTTGAAAATCCAACTATTGTAATGGAAGGGGGGCGGCTCTCGGGGGCTGTGGGTGTTTAAGTGAGAAAGACACAGAGGAGAGCCAACCAGTAAAAAGCCCAGCCCCCTTCATTATCGAGGCATTGTGCTGACAACATCAAAAGAGCCATTCCAGGATCTGAAGTCAGGAGGTCTTTGAGAGTTAGGTGTTATCCTGAATTGTTCACATCTGGTTGAAGTCTGTTGTTGTATGTGTTTTTATAGTGGAGTTGAACGTGTTTAGCCTGATGCTGGGTGTTTGTCTGTGCAACTAACTGTACATGAACCCCACTTTCACTCTCTTTTTTCACTTCCTGTCTGGCTTCATGCCCTTCCTTCTAGTCACAACACCCCATTATGTAACCGAGACGTATGGGCTGAACAAAATGACCCTCATTACACCTTCTAATTTAATTTATGAAAGATAATAAAACAATAATTGCTGTTGCTCTCACATTCTCATAGCATAGCACCCTAATCTTCTTTAATGCAATGTTAATTAGGTATTCATTGTTGAAAGTGTTTCCTGAACCTTCCTTCACCAAATAATAAAGAAAAATATACCTGGCCTCTTGAGCAAACCACTGTACATCCTGACCACTCGCCACTGAAGAAATGCACATGGGGAAAGAATCCTTCTCAGTCCTTCCCTGTGCTCCTAAATGGACTGACTGTGTCTGTGGCTAAGCTGATGAACATCATGGACCGTGATGAATTTATGAATGCAGAATAACGAGAGTCACCTAAGTGCATCTGTGAGCGTGAGGACGAGTGTTTCATGCATGGTGGTGTGTGGATCACGTCTTCTCTGCAGTTCTACTAGTAGCAGTTCTACATGTAAGGTAGGATATCACCAGGTCTGCTTATTATAGCCCAGTTTCACACAGTGTGACACAAAACACACCCTTACACCACAGCCGGCTAACCATGCAAGCAGTCGCACAAGTATTGTTAAATGATTTCAACCATGATAAACATGGTTGTTATTTAATTCAATACACAGTATGTGATTTCACTCGCTATAACAGCCATCTAATAAAAACTAATCTGGGTTTTGTGGATGCCAGGAGAACGCTTCCTGCCCCAATGCATAGTGTCAATGGTAAAGTTTGGTGGAGGGTGAATGGCCGGGGGCTGTTGTTCATGGTTCGGGCTAGGCCCCTTAGTTCCAGTGAAGGGAAATCTTACCGCTATAATATACAATGACATTCCAGCCGATTCTGTGCTTCCAACTTTGTGGCAATGGTTTGGAAAAGGCCCTTTCCTGTTTCAGCATGCCCCCATGCACAAAGAGTTCCATACAGAAATGGTTTATCGAGATTGGTGTGGAAGAACTTGACTGGCCTGCACAGAGCCCTGACCTCAACCCCATTGAACACCTTTGGGATTAATTGGAATACCGACTGCGAGCCAGGCTTAATCGCCCAACATCCGTGCCCAACATCACTAATGCTCGTGGCTGAGTCCCCACATTAATTTTCCAACATCTAGTGGAAAATCTTCCCAGAAGATTGGAGGCTGTTACAGCAGCAAAAGGTGGACCAACTCCATTTTAATGCCCATGATTTTGGAAGGAGATGCTCAACAAGCAGGTGTCCACATACTTTTGGTCATATAGTGTACGCATCTCTGAGGCGGTGAGTAGAAAATGTTGCAGGCCTCCAATTGAACCAGTCCTCCGGTCAGCAGTGATCACTAACACTCATTTAGCTCTTCACTTTTTCTGTGGTTCAAACACAAACATTGGTTTTACATGAGACCACTTCCTCACTGCTCTCTGATTGGATGGAGTGGTGCCACCCTGGGATTGCATAAGACAGAGAGTGTGTCCCAAATGGCACCCTATTCCATTCAAAGTACACTACACCAAAAATGTAAGAGGGAATGGGGGGAAAGAGAAGTGGCTGTCTGCACACTGACAGTACCAGCAAGGAGGACCTATTTTGCAGTATGGTCTGATACTCAGACCTAGGAGGTTAAATATGTATTCAGGAGGGAAGCAAGAGAACGAGGGGGAGCGAAGGAAGTAGTCAGGGGACATGACTCACCTGCCGTCAGTGGTCGTTTAGCAGACCAATGCCTTTCCTGTGACATCTCCTCCTCTCACAGACAAAATGAGAAAAAAAATCCAGAAAATCACATTGTAGGATTTTTAATGAATTTATTTGCAAATTATGGTCAATAACAAACAAGCAAGATTTCTGGCTCTCACAGACCTGTAACTTCTTCTTTAAGAGGTTCCTCTGTCCTCCACTCGTTACCTGTATTAATGGCACCTGTTTGAACTTGTTATCAGTATAAAAGACACCTGTCCACAACCTGAAACAGTCACACTCCAAACTCCACTATGGCCAAGACCAAAGAGCTGTCAAAGGACACCAGAAACAAAATTGTAGACCTGCACCAGGCTGGGAAGACTGAATCTGCATAGGTAAGCAGCTTGGTTTGAAGAAATCAACTGTGGGAGCAATTATTAGGAAATGGAAGACATACAAGACCACTGATAATCTCCCTCGATCTGGGGCTCCACGCAAGATCTCACCCCGTGGGGTCAAAATGATCACAAGAACGGTGAGCAAAAATCTCAGAACCACACGGGGGAACATAGTGAATGACCTGCAGAGAGCTGGGACCAAAGTAACAAAGCCTACCATCAGTAACACACTACGCCGCCAGGGACTCAAATCCTGCAGTGCCAGACGTGTCCCCCTGCTTAAGCCAGTACATGTCCAGGCCCGTCTGAAGTTTGCTAGAGAGCATTTGGACGATCCAGAAGAAGAGTGGGAGAATGTCATATGGTCAGATGAAACCAAAATATAACTTTTTGGTAAAAACTCAACTCGTCGTGTTTGGAGGACAAAGAATGCAGAGTTGCATCCAAAGAACACCATACCTACTGTGAAGCATGGGGGTGGAAACATCATGCTTTGGGGCTGTTTTTCTGCAAAGGGACCAGGACGACTGATCCGTGTAAAGGAAAGAATGAATGGGGCCATGTATCGTGAGATTTTGATAACCTCCTTCCATCAGCATGGGCATTGAAGATGAAACGTGGCTGGGTCTTTCAGCTGACAATGATCCCAAACACACAGCCCGGGCAACGAAGGAGTGGCTTCGTAAGAAGCATTTCAAGGTCCTGGAGTGGCCTAGCCAGTCTGTAGATCTCAACCCCATAGAAAATCTTTGGAGGGAGTTGAAAGTCCGTGTTGCCCAGCAACAGCCCCAAAACATCATGGCTCTAGAGGAGATCTGCATGGAGGAATGGGCCAAAACACCAGCAACAGTGTGTGAAAACCTTGTGAAGACTTACAGAAAACGTTTGACCTCTGTCATTGCCAACAAAGGGTATATAACAAAGTATCGAGATAAACTTTTGTTATTGACCAAATACTTATTTTCCACCATAATTTGCAAATAAATTCATTAAAAGTCCTACAATGTGATTTTCTGGATTTTGTTTTCTCATTTTGTCCGTCATAGTTGAAGTGTAGATATGATCAACATTACAGGCCTCTCATCTTTTTAAGTGGGAGAACTTGCACAATTGGTGGCTGACTAAATACTTTTTTGCCCCACTGTATATATCAATATGTGATGCACCAATATTACATTTTTGGCCGATACCGATATCCAAAAAACGATACTGATTTAAATGTTTTTTGCTGCCTTTTAAGCATTTCAGTACAGTTAAATAGTTAACACACACACACACATGGACACAGCGGTCTAAGGCACAGCATCTCAGTGCAAGAGGCGTCACTACAGTCCCTGGTTTGAATCCAGGCTGTATCACATCCGGCTGTGATTGGGAATCCCATAGGGCGGGGCACAATTGGCCCAGCGTCATCCAGGCTGTCAATGTAAATAAGAATTTGTTTTTAACTGACTTGCCTAGTTAAAAAGGTTACACAAGTTATTTTGTTGGCATTTACGTGTATCCCCATTTACCAGTAAAACCTAATCCAAACCTATTTCTTTCACTTACGTGCTTTGCTGTTTCGTTGTTCATTTGTTCAGTCGTATCATTCCCAACCAGGATTTCTATGGAACGCCGTTTGGGTCTTTGCGTGTCAAAAAGATACATGTCAAATAACACAACAATCTGTTTCAGTAGCTATAGCTAGCTAACTATATAGCTAGGTGTCATCATCTAAAATAACTAATTTATAAGACAGTTCTTATATGATTAATGGTCGTCGGACCCATCTATGTGAAGCTAGCCACAATAAGGATTAGCCACAAAAGTGGACTTTGCGGTTAGCCTTCAAAATAAAAGGAATAATTCTACTACTTGTATTCATTTGCATCACTGTCAATGACATACTTTTATTTTGAAGGCAAACTGCAAATTCCACTATTATGCCTAATCCTTATTGTAGCTAGCTTCACAACACATAACCCGGTCCTGGTCAATCCTCACTAGCCAGATGAAGCTAGCTTGCTGCTTATAACGTTAGCTTTGGGCAACAGGGTTAAGTAGCTGGCTAGCTATTTATTTATTTCTAAGAACTGAAGTTCAATTTCAATAGGCGAACAACAAAGTGGCAACCTAGCTAATACTTACTCAGAAGGATTCCTAAATCATTGCTAAGAATAATGAAATTGATTGCAGTTTTTACTGGTCAGTTTTCAGGCTGGTTGAATTGGTGCTAGCTATTTACCAAGCTAAAGCTAGCTACCCAAGAAGTTGCAGTCAAACAAATGATGCTTTATTACCAACGCGGTATTGTAAATACATTGTTCGTGGTCAGGTGTTTGCTGACTGTTTTGTACAGCTTTGACGGTGCTACTATCTTTTTTGACATGCAAAGACCCAAATGGCGTTCCATAGTATGCATGTTGTGAAGCTAATAGCAGTGACGCTATTACGGTGTAACTCCGGTAGGGCAACATCTGAAAAATAGCGCACTTGGTAGTGTTAACCGGTGCTTGACTAGGCGGCGAAAGCCAACACACCCAAGACAGAGAACGGTTGATTGTCAAGGGCAATGAATTCCATTATCTTGGTTTGAATGGATTTCGCCTTCGATTTGTTACTCTTTCAAATGACTGCTTGACTGCTCGCTCCACACAGCAGACATTGTGGGTTAGTTTAGGAATGCCGTGTTGCATGTGTAGCGCCAAATTTCACGTGGCGTCATTACGTCATGTACCTTCGTTATATAGGTATGCACGTCAGCTTTGACATGGGTTTTGTACATCGGGCGTTAAACTAGACAGACATCGGCCAATACCGGCATTCTTAGCTAATATCGGCCGATTGCGATATGTTCACCGATATATCGTGCATCCCTAATATAAGGTCTAGGCAATCTATACAACTTTTAAAATCTGATAATTTGAACATATTTACATGACATAATTCATGAAATGTGTAAAAAAAACAGTAACCCCCTGTGTCCATAGTACAATACAGAAACAGCTGTAGTTCACAAACAATGAGTTGAATCATATATTTGGGCATAGAACAGGTCCTCTGTATTTACTATGTTGACACCAAATTTCATGCATTTTACAACAAACAGAATGTGTTCTGTGGCGCATTCTGATATTGTACTAAATATAGTTAGAGGATGTAAATTGGTAAAAAAAAAAAAAGGTTCCTGGAACTAACTCGTGTGAAACAGAGAGGAAGTCTATTTTAGCAATGTAAACATTAATCTACTGTGCAATGAACAGAACAAGTGTAACAGCTCAAAATTAAATGTGGCAATGAGTTAAACATTCAGACCCCAGTACACACTGAATGAGTTTAGAATTCAAAAGTCAGAAGCAGAGGAAGGAGCTCGATGCACTTTGCTTTGGAGACTGACAACGACATTTCTCAGAAAAAAGACGATTTAACCACATGTATAATCATCAGTATCTCTAGAACCTTAGAACATGAAGCAAAGCATTGAAAGCCATGTAAGACACTATACGGTTGTATATTAAGTGCCTGTTATGAAACAAGTGAGGTGACTACAATGGAGTAGCTTTACTGATTCTTATGGGTGTGAGGTTAGGTCAACAAATTATCCATTCACTTTGAAAAGCAAGCTAATGAGGTGAGGTAGCAGCTAGAGGAAGGGGAGATGGGGTTTGGGGATGAGGTAGTTTGACGGACGGGAGAGTTACTTACGTGGCATGATCCCCTGACTGACCAGCTCCTCACGGGTCCGTCTCTGCTGGAGTTTGAGCTGGAGCACTGCATAAGAGGGACACAGCAAGAGGTCAGGTGAGTACACTACAGACAGAACCAGCAAGGGCAACAACCAATAGTGAAAGCCCAAACGCCCTACAGTCAGTTTCCGCTCCGTGCTCTTCTCCTTGGGAGGAAATACAAGGCCGGTTACAGCCGTGTTGTAAATTAATATAGTGCATCTTTCTGGGAGGTTGAAGCCAAGAGTACCCTACTCACTGCTCTTCTGGCCCTCGCTCTCTCCTCTCTCCTCCCACAGAGTCGTCTGACAGCCGATACAGAGGTTATCATCAGAGGCAGGGAGGAGAAATAGCGGGCAGATGGTCCCTGTCACACACACGCGCTTCCTGTTTCTACACTCAAACAGCAGCCGGGTTGTCGCGTTTTGACAACTTCTACCACACAGAGAGAGATAGAGAGGACGACACTTCCGCATGGCTTGAACAATGCTAATGCACAGAGGACTTCTTGTAAAAACAGGAAGGCCCACATTCACCACTCACAATTCAAATAGAATGAGGTGTTATATTGAGAGGAGTATATGTACAGATAAATGGTAATACTTCTGTACTGACTAAATGTATATGACATGAATAAATGTGTCTTGCTAACAGCTGCCTAATCTCAGCTGGACCAAGCCTATAGAAGGAACACAGAAAGCTAGTGATGGAGAACATGTTCTCTGCATCACATCATCATTGCTATCCCGTGTTTACACTTCAGCCACAGCGAGCTGAGTGGACTCATGTAAGTGATTCCTGTCAGATGTGAGGTAAAGTAAACCGACATCTCAGTACATGCATAAGTGGTTTTCATGAAATTAGAGATGTGATACTGTACATGCCAGGGGAAGTTAAGCTGTTACAGTATACTACATAGCCATACAGTATGTGGCCTGGTGTTCATGTGTGAGAGTATGATTGTTGGACCAGTCCATTGTACTGTACACAAAGTGATGCTTGTGTGCACCTCCTGATGTAGTTGTGTTTGTAGCTGGTCTGCTGCCTGCATGTGAACCACAGGGAAGCATACTGACTAATAGGTCAGAGTGAGATCAGTGTGGGTGATGTGGGACTTCTTTCTCATGGTCTCAGTCTCTCCGAGCTCAGCCTCCACGGTTTTTCACATCTCTGACCAGCGTCAACATTTCTGACAGTCCTGGCTGTCGCCGCCTGGGCCAAATCATCCTCTTCTCTCATATATGGGCGCTTGACGTAGCACTCCCAATAGTCCCGGGGGGGGGGGGGGGGCACAATCACAGACACTCCTCCAGTGGCAGATGGTTTGCTGGTTGTGCCAAGGACTGACAGGGGAATGATGCCAGGTGCTTATACAGAATATTTTCTAGGCAAATGCTCACTCTGAAATACCACAATTGGAATTCATTACCGTTCTCTGTACCTTACTTAATGTGATGTAAACGAGAACATTACATTTTCCTACCACCTGTCCCTCTCCATAACTCCCTTTGTGCTCAATTTATGTATTGTTACCGTTCTCTGTGCGTCACTTCAAAACTTCCTGTGCACTTTTTCTACAATCGCCTATTCAATCGTTTACTTGTTTGAGAATATTTCCAAAACCTTCCCTTCCCTCCATCCCGACCCTGAGATGAAACCCATCCTCTCCCTGCTGGTTTCTATTTGTGAACCACACTGTAATATCTGGGAACTCTATCTCTCTGCCCGGCCCAGCCTGTTGAGTTACACGGAATATTACTGTAAATCACCCGACACTCAAACTGCTCCGAAGCAGAAATCTAAGGCCTGGGCTCGGCCTGGCTGAATGAGGGGACACATGTGAACAGACACCCTCCTCAATCAGGGCCAAGGTATGCTGTCCCACCTTTGAAACTCTGTGAAGTCAAACCGGCTGCCAAGGCAGGTGCCTTTGGGTTACCGCATCGTACAGTGTCTCTGAAAGACTGTACGTCTCGGTGCAAATAACCTCTTGGTAAATCACAGTCTGTCTCAATGGTTCCAAGTCCATCTCAGTGTCTCAAGCCTGTCCCTGTTTACCCCCCAGCGTCCATCTATGTCTTAGTATCTAAACCGGTCTCTGTGTGTCACACTAAACACCACAGTATCTTCATCAGTCTCAGTATTCCTCACCTTAACTCAGTGGTCCAGCGTATCTGCCTCACAGCACATTTATGTTTCTCTAAAAGTCAATGTGAGATTCTCAGTGTGTCACGACTAAGTCTGTTTAAGCTCTTCTTGCTCCAACTCAGTTGGTGTCACGGCCCTGGCAGCACCCACAGGTGCCTGAGCATTGTCCACTGGGCACAGAGTCCTGGCACTGCCCCATCTGTACCGGGGCCAGAAGGTCCACTTAGTACCTGACCAGCAGCCCAGAAGACACCAGACACCCACTCAGCCGGCCTGAGCAGCACAACGCAATACACACGATTCACTGAGAAAAACTCAACTGTAAAGCTGGGTGTGTTTTGTGGAGAGCTATGAAACGAAAGCCAAGTAAGGAAGAGTAAGGATAATAATTCTCCATAATGATGCTATATCAAAAAGATCTGTTGAAAAATATATACAAACAAAGATATCAACGAAACCATATCTTCCACATCTCATATTATAAAGATTTTGTGTGTATGTGTGCGTAATATGAATCCCACCTTCCCTCAGGCTCTGACAGGCCCGGCGTTCTAACTCCAATCGTATGCGTTGCTTATCCATGCTGTTGCTGATTGGAGGGTGCCCAAAAGAGGTGGGGTCTGTGTGAAGGGACGGGTTGGTGTCCAGCATGGTGATCAGGTTCAAAACAATAAATAGGTATTACTGAAAGACTGTGGTCCCATCAAATAATGTCCAAAAACATTAAAATGTAACAAAAATAGAATTCTCTGTTCAGTTCTGTCCAATACAGTCCAGTCAATATGGATTATCAGGTGTGTGATATCGCCTGGAAAAGTCACCGAGATTCTGCTAAATATATTAATGCAGGATGTCGCCCGACGGACCAAAATAAGAGCATTAGAATAGAAATGGTCCTTGTGCAAATGACAAAAATCATGAGAAGATTGAAGTTTTCCAAAAGTCCATATAAAGTGCTCTATACACAACTGTGTTCTCGCTGACCTCTCCTCTTTCTCTTGTTTTTTAGCAAACAAAGTTCCGAATAGTTCAGAAAAATGCCCAAATCTCATTGAAAAAACAAAACCAAATGAAAAAGATGGAAAAAAAGAAACGTAGAAGGTGGAAATGTACAGCTGCTATGAGTTTCAAGAGCCAGTATCTACTGCAGCCAGACGAGTGAGTGAGGTGAGTGTGTGGGTCTGTGAGTGTGTCAAATGCCTGTGAATCCTTGATCAAGCACCGTCACAGCTGTTGCTGCACCCACTCACTCCGCCATTGACAGACACCGACACACTTCAGCTAAACCTTTTCCTCCTAACCACAATCAAATACTTCCCCCTTGGCACCTGGGACCTCTGCTCATTAGTGCCAACATAAGAGAGCACACCTGTGAGCTTTGTGCACAATCTAGATGCCCCATATTCAACTGGTGGACTGCGGTCTGGATCCGGTCCCAGAACGGGGTCAATACAGGCCGTGGTCCAGACTACAAAATAAATTAATATAAACTCAGCAAAAAAAAAAGAAACGTCCTCTCACTGTCAACTGCATTTATTTTCAGCAAACTTAATGTGTAAATATTTGTATGAACATAAGATTCAACAAGACATAAACTGAACAAGTTCCACAGACGTGACTAACAGAAATTGAATAATGTGTCCCTGAACAAAAAGGGGGGGGTCAAAATCAAAAGTGACAGTCAGTATCTGGTGTGGCCACCAGCTGCATTAAGTACTACAGTGTATCTCCTCCTCATGAACTGCACCAGATTTGCCAGTTCTTGCTGTGAGATGTTACCCCACTATTCCACCAAGGCACCTGCAAGTTCCCGGACATTTCTGGGGGCAATGGTCCTAGTCCTCACCCTCCGATCCAACAGGTCCCAGATGTGCTCAATGGGATTGAGATCCGAGCTCTTCGCTGGCCATGGCAGAACACTGACATTCCTGTCTTGCAGGAAATCACTCACAGAACAAGCAGTATGGCTGGTGGCATTGTCATGCTGGAGGGTCATGTCAGGATGAGCCTGCAGGAAGGGTTCCAGATGAGGGAGGAGGATGTCTTCCCTGTAACGCACAGCGTTGAGATTGCCTGCAATGACGACAAGCTCAGTCCGATGATGCTGTGACACACCGCCCCAGACCATGACGGACCCACCACCTCCAAAATCGATCCTGCTCCAGCGTACAGGCCTCGGTGTAACGCTCATTCCTTTGACAAACGCGAATCTGACCATCACCCCTGGTGAGACAAAACCGCCACTCGTCAGTGAAGAAATTGTTTTGCCAGGCCTGTCTGGTCCAGCAACGGTGGGTTTGTGCCCACAGGGAACGTTGTTGCCGGTGATGTCTGGTGAGGACCTGCCTTACAACAGGCCTACAAGCCCTCAGTCCAGCCTCTCTCAGCCTATTGCAGACAGTCTGAGCACTGATGGAGGGATTGTTCATTCCTGGTGTATCTCGGGCAGTTGTTGCCATCCTGTACCTGTCCCGCAGGTGTGATGTTCGGATGTACCGATCCTGTGCAGGTGTTGTTACATGTGGTCTGCCACTGCGAGGACGATCAGCTGTCTCAGACATTGCAATTTATGGCCCTGGCCACATCTGCAGTCCTCATGTCTCCTTGCAGCATGCATTAGGCACGCAGATGAGCAGGGAACCTGGGCATCTTTCTTTTGGTGTTTTTCAGAGTTAGTAGAAAGGCCTCTTTAGCGCCCTAAGTTTTCATAACTGGGATCTTAATTGCCTACCGTCTAAACTGTTAGTGTCTTAACGACCGTTCCACAGGTGCTTGTTCATTAATTGTTTATGGTTCATTGATGGGAAACAGTGTTTAAACCCTTTACAATGAAGATCTGTGTAGTTATTTGGATTTTTACTAATTATCTTTGAAAGACAGGGTCCTGAAAAAGGGACGTTTCTTTTTTTGCTGAGTTTATTTTTTGGAAGTAGGTCAAGTTTTGACCCCTGATATCATATAAAACACACATAAGACATGGAAACATTTGTAGAATTGTAGAACATTTGCTTTAAACAGCAACAAAATAAAATGCTCTGCCCCATGCAAAATGTGTAGAATTGTGGGAAATTAGCTTTAAAACTGCAAGATTTTCTTTACGCCAACAAGAGGGTTGTGAACAAGAGGGTTGGGGTCACGTGGGTTGAGAGGTGGGGGTTTGTTACTACGCCGAGAAATTACAATATCCATCCGGACCTTTACCCACTAGGAGATTACCATTTCAAATAGTACTCGAGTACCCCTGATGTAGGCAGACAGCATAATGGCCCCACACAGTATCCCTGATGTAGGCAGACAGCATAATGGCCCCACACAGTACCCCTGATGTAGGCAGACAGCATAATGGCCCCACACAGTACCCTGATGTAGGCAGACAGCATAATGGCCCCACACAGTACCCTGATGTAGGCAGACAGCATAATGGCCCCACACAGTACCCTGATGTAGGCGGACAGCATAATGGCCCCACACAGTACCCCTGATGTAGGCGGACAGCATAATGGCCCCACACAGTACCCCTGATGTAGGCGGACAGCATAATGGCCCCACACAGTACCCTGATGTAGGCGGACAGCATAATGGCCCCACACAGTACCCTGATGTAGGCGGACAGCATAATGGCCCCACACAGTACCCCGATGTAGGCGGACAGCATAATGGCCCCACACAGTACCCTGATGTAGGCGGACAGCATAATGGCCCCACACAGTACCCTGATGTAGGCGGACAGCATAATGGCCCCACACAGTACCCTGATGTAGGCGGACAGCATAATGGCCCCACACAGTACCCTGATGTAGGCGGACAGCATAATGGCCCCACACAGTACCCCTGATGTAGGCAGACAGCATAATGGCCCCACACAGTACCCCTGATGTAGGCAGACACCATATGGCCCCACACAGTACCCCTGATGTAGGCAGACACCATAATGGCCCCAGAGAAGAAACTGCCACCACACAGATCCCCAAACAGAAACATGTGTTGTCCCAAAGCCAAGACTGGGTCTTTGACGGTTTCGGTCTTCACCGTTCGACTTTCGTAAGCAAAACATTTGCTAGACAGTGACAGAGAGTTAGAACATTAAAATGTGAAACACGTTTTGCTCTGCCACTTCTCATTAAAACATCAATGCTAATCAAAGCCTTAAAATCATTTTCTAAAGATGAAGTACAAACACCTGCCAAAACAGACATTTAAAAACAGAAATGTATCCTACAGCTGTGTGTACTGCCAAAGTTACCATTTGTATTCAATTAAATGGTGGATCAGGTGAGCTAAAATAAAGTTGGGAAGTAGCCTGGGGGTCATAACAAAGAACTATGTGAGGTAGAGGAAATCCCCAGGGAAGCGCTTGTTGATTATTATTGGCATTCACTTTGTGTTTTAGAACAGATTTGTGTAATGGCCTAGCTTCATAGAGCCGGCCACAATAAAGGTGAACATAAGAGACTATTTACAGATGCCCACAAACTGTGTGTGTGTGTGCGTGTGTGTGTGACACTGGAATCAGGGTGCACAATCCTCAGGCAAAGTTCACTTTGACAAAGAAGGGGAAAATGAATCAAGACTGATCCCCCTTGCTGCAGATAAGGCACCAACCATATGCTTGCAGGGATAATCCTTATTTTGTGTGTGTGTGTGTGTGTTTATGTCAGCCATAAATACTGTTGATATGAAAAGCTAATAACTCACAGGGGCTCTAAGCATATCCAAAATACCTAAAGTTGCATTCTGCTGTTTTAGTGAAAGTGGTAATAATCCATGTTTATCAGACTGAAATAGAGCTCCCTGTGGGCATCCTCTGACTACTAGATCAGTGATGTTTATGTTCGGAAATATACATGGTCAAGGTCAAATTAACTGTAAGTTAAGAATCTAGGGTCAAAATCAGCCCATAGCCCGGTACTAAATGCAAACCAATTCCCGCTATTGCCAAACTATCCAATCAATTCCTTGCTGATATAGCTAGAGAAAAACACAAAATAGCTAGAGAAAAAAAACTCTGAGGCTACTTGCCGATCCTACTGTACATGGTTATAAAGTACTGAAGCCTTATGACTTCTGAAAGGAGGAAACTGTATATAGAGTTGACCTCTGGTAGTCCCAGCAGGGGTAGTTCACCTACCAGCTGTTTCATAACCAACCCCAGAAGATGCATTTAGCCTGCAGGTTTGGTGTGACCAAGCACCCTCAGACAGGGAGTAAAATAATCACATCTCCTAGAAGCAGTCTTGGGGGGGGGGGGGGGGGGGGGTCTTTAAATGGAAGTGCTAGGACATCGCTGAGGAGAAATTATGATCTTCAGAGCCAGAGGTAACAGACACTGACAATTGTCATCATTCACTGCGTGTAATCAGGGTACCTCCTATTCCAAGACCAAGAGGAAACCACTAGGGTGATACCGGCCTGATACCGGCCTGGGTCCGGTTTCCTGATAGCGATGGAAATTAGACTAATGAGTGTTTTAACGATGAATCTCTACAACGGCAGAAGATCTAACATGAGTCTCCCAAAACACCACAGTGAGAGAACATTCGCTAAGTGTGTCGTTGGAGCATGTGGCATACTGATAGGATTGAAAGAACGGCAGCGCTGCTCTCAGATCAGCTTTCTCCATTCAAATCTTACCTTAACATTCTAATTATTTCACAATACTGACAATGGGTCAGCTCCTAGAGAGATTTATTACCACATTATGGCCGCAAATAATGAGGCGGCTTATTCTAATGCTAACCCGATAACAATGCACTAAATCAGTTTGGGCATATAATTGCGCACATTGTTACACATCAAAATATGTTGAGTCAAAAATGACAGAAAGTAGCCTACAATTAGCTACTGTAAATAGAACTCAATACGATTTCAATATTTAGCCCTAGAGCCTTTACTGTATGCATCTCAGTGTTCATTTGAAGCATTGTTTTATCCTTCACTTGTTTGTAACAATTACAAAAACACTGGCAACTTTGTGTTTGTAGTCAACTTTGTTCCGATGTTATCTGCGGTCACAGAGACAGATAAACATATTTTTTCTATGTTTAGCGGAGATCTGTGTATAAAGTGAAGCAGAAGGGCAACAAATGTATCTAACGACGCAATTAGCTGTTAAGAGTGGTATGAGGCAGTCGGTAAATAAAGAGGTGCAACTTTAGTAGCAAGGCTTTTGGGAAACAGCTTGGAAATCTAACCAGGCTACTACGAAGATTCTAACCATGAACTTAATATGCTTTTGGGAAACTGGGCCCCGGCGTCTCAGTATCTGGTGGGCCTTCTGTGCTTGAAACAAGATGGAGTCCACATTCAAACAGTTACTGCTGCTGCCTTCACACCTCTTCATCGAGGTCTTACTCAGGAGGAAGGGTGTGGGGTAAACAAGTCTCAAATTAAATCCTTCTCTCTGGGCCTGGGCTCCAGAATGTGAGCACCCCCTCACCAAGCCTTCCCCTCGGGCTGACTGTTTTAAATAGTAGGCCAGCTGGCTATGGGGGCTATATCCAGCTACCCTTCACTGGTGCAGACGGCGGCTAGGGTTACTCACAGATATCCCTGCACACACACAACCTGACTCCACACATATCTTGTGTTAAAGATCTAGAACCTGTTCAATATCCTCAGTGCATTTGAACACATAAAAACCCAAGTTTACACTGAAAAAGACATTTCGATTACATTAAGAGAAATCCAAGCTTTGAAAATGAACCTCATCTCCTGATACATAGGACATGTTGCATACATGCAAATGTCCATGTACATGTGATGTGCCATAGTACTTCAGTTCCCTGTCCTTCCTCTAATGCTGTATGGCCAGTTAAAGTGTTTCTGTCAGCCACAAGATGGCAGCGTGTATCATCCCAAACAACACTGATAGTTTTAGTGGTCCACAATGTTCAATCCAGCTGCTGTGTACATCTGGCAGCATGTGTTCAGGGCCAGAGATGGAAGAGCAAGTAGGGTTCATAGGACTTCAGGGTGATTAAACTCTTATGAACTCTTCGTGCAGTCATCCTTACTGTCACGTGCGTCACGTCCCTTATTCCTGGTCAATCACATTCACGGTACATGAGGTCAGCTATATGGTTCAGGTGTCAAGGTTTTCCACTAATGTTTCACAGTTGGAAAAAACAACACATTTAGACTCATAGCAGCGGACTTTAAATGCCTCTTGATCTCATCTCTCTTTGCTGCCCCTCGTTCATAATCTGTTTCCTCCCTTCCAGTCATCCCCTTCAATTAATCTCTGTTCCTCCTTCTCTCGTTTGACAGCCTTGATATGTGTCAACATATCAAAATATGAACAGAGAAGGAATTGAGGATACATCTACGTCGAGAACATAACTGTCGGCTGCAATTATCCAACACCCACACTCACACAATTATAGAAAAACACACATCAATCAATCGCTTAATTATTCTCTGCTACGTAAGGCTCCTCGAGCATGAGTGTTTCAGATAAACGCCAGGAAGACATTTCTGTTTCCATGGAAACAGACGTCTTGGCCTAGTGGGAGATCTATCAACGTGCCTGTGAGCAGGGCATTGACCCTGGATACTTCTGTGTGTCGCTCTGAATGGGAGTCTGTTGGATGACTGGTATGATGTAGTTGTTGAGCGGCTTCAATGCAAGTATATTGTAGGTTTCGGGTATTCAATAATAAATAAAAAACAGACGTCCAGTGTCTATGCTGAGAATCAACTCCGTGCGGAACAGTGTCAGGAGGAGACAAACCATTTTTAAACGTGGAGGAACTAGCTGAACTAGTTCATTAAGAGCACAGATGTCTGCCTCCCATTAGGAAAGGTTTATCTGTGGTGTGCCGTGACCTATTAAACACGACCCAGGCATCTCATCACACCTGACTCCCTACAGACACTTCACACTCCTCCCCTCACCTATCAGAACACCAGACTAAACGTGCAGAGCATGCTCACTCATAATGGAGCCTGTGTGTGCTTGCTTATCGGCAAACGTACACCGACACCCATACAATTATGATCCATTGGTGAACATTCAGTCACAGAGCAAGATGGAGATCAGAGTGGAGTAGAGCACAGTGTCAGGGCAGCAGTGTCGAGCCCTGCTGTGTTTTGAATTACAACTGCGGTCTGGGTGTGAGTGCAGTACCTCGACAACCACTACACACTTGATCTCTCAGGCCTCTTCCTTAGCAAAGTGGTTGGACCCGGGCCAACTTTGTCAATAAACAGTCATGTTGAGCTGCCTGCACTTCAGTGAAATATTGGGACAAGTATGTAACCTCTAAAATCGTAAAATAACTGAGCATGTGCAGTGTTGGGGAAGCTACTCTGAAAATATAGTTTACCAAGCTACCAATTGGTAAACTGGTAGAAAAAGCTTGTGATAAATAATCATATCTAAATCTGAAATATCAGATGACAAATTGCAAGAAGTTAACAGAATGTTTTGAGCCTATTAAACACACAAACTGTGTTTCAAGTGAGAATTAGACAGGTCTGATGCCCAAAAACAAAAAGGAAATGGCCTACTTCAGGGTAGCCTAGTGGTTAGAGCATTGGACTAGTAACCGAAAGGTTGCAAGTTCAAATCCCCGAGCTGACAAGGTACAAATCTGTCGTTCTGCCCCTGAACAGGCAGTTAACCCACTGAAAATAAGAATTTGTTCTTAACTGACTTGCCTAGTTAAATAAAATAAAAAAATATATCTTTTAGCTGAAAAAGTAATGTAGCTAGGCAAAAAAAGTTATGAATTGCGTTCAACTACCACCAAGCTACTGCAAAATAGAGTTAAATGACTAGTTGAACTACATGCAGTTCACTACTACAACACTGAGCATGGGTGTGTACGCTCGGGGATAACACAAAGTTAGAGCTGCAGTTTGCTGCTTTGGCTGCGGTAATAAAATGTTAACTATGTAAACTCACACAGCATCTGATGACCGCATGAGTGGAAAGGGTGAGATGAGTGGAAAAAGTGAACACGATTAACTCAGACTTGTATTGCTCATGAGAGCATGCTGCTCTTTTTAACATTAGCTTGTCTCACAGCTCCCCTTCGCTGAGATGCTTCTGGTTTAGGATGCTAGTGTGATTTGGTGGAACAAAGTGCTTTTCAATGTTTCCAGTGCTGCTGACTGTGTTGCTCAGAATTGTAATCCGTGAACCAAAAGGCTTCTCAACAGCTTTTACCCCCAAGTCATCCAAGTCATAAGACTTCTGAACAGGTAATGAAATGGCACCCCCCAACCCCTCTTTTACGCTGTGCTACTCTCTGTTTATCAAATATGCATAGTCACTTTAACTATACATTAATGTACTGTACCTCAATTAGCCCGACTAACCGGTACCCCCGCACATTGGCTACCCGGACTATCTGCATTGTGTCCCGCCACCCACCTCCCACCAACCCCTCTTTTATGCTACTGCTACTCTCTGTTTATCATATATTAATAGCCACTTTAACCATGCCTACACGTACATACTACCTCAATTAGCCCGACAAACCGGTGCCTGTATATATCCTCGCTACTGTATATAGCCTCGCTACTGTTATTATTCACTGTCTTTATACTGTTGTTTTTTATTTCCTTATCTACTGTTCACCTAATACCTATTTTTTACTTAAAAATTGCACTGTTGGTAAAGGGCCTGTAAGTAAGCACTTCACTGTCAGGTTGCACTCTGCGCACGTGACAAATAAACTTTGATTTGAAAAGGAGAGAGTAGCCCCCACGTTTAAACTTTATTGCCTACACACACACCCACACACACATTCCTATTTTCCTCATATCTGTAAAAATAATTTCATACACAAGCTCTTCCTCCTCATGACTTAATGAGAGAAGCTCAAGTTCAGCTGGGTTTTATTCCTGCACACCAGCTTCTACTCCTCTTCCTCAAGTGCACTTTTGCAAACTTCATTCCAGGTACCCTTTGACCCAGAGTGCACATGGGTAAGATACAACTCTCATCCCCCTCATTGAGCTCCCTCCTTGATCAGAGACCACTGTGGATACTGTGCCAAGTGAGAGGATTTAAGAGAGCAAACTGTAACAGTTCTACAGTTCTACCTACATTATACAAGTGTTTACACAACACAGAGCCTCAGACTGAGTAACCTGTCCATACTTCATAGCTGCAGTCTTGGTTTTCATTTTCTAAAGTTCATACCAGTAGCTTTCTGATGAAAGTGGATGGTCTTCGCGCCATATAGCATCAGTCCGCCTGGGTTTTAATCTCATCAGTGGGCTTGATAGCAGTTGCCTGGAATCAGAACGGGCACTCACCGTTTTTCCTGTCTCTCAGGGGCAGCAGGTTGGGGGCGGGCTGCAGCGACAGCTCTTGCAGCTCATTGGTCACTGCCTCGCTATGTGGGCTGGGGGCGGAGTCAGACGATGCAGGAGCCGAACCACTTGGGCCTGGCTCCTCGCCTGCTTGGGCCTCCATGATCGCAGGGGGGACAGAGGGTGGCTGATGGACAGACCTGAGAGATAAACAAAATAACACATTCATCAAAAATGCCTAGAAGTCTCTCGCCATCTTACTAAACTGGCTAGAACATCCCTCCTTTACTTGTATCCCCAACTGCTTACTGCCTTACATCACCTGCCTGACACATTCCCAGGGCTCCCCTCCAATTCACTAGCCTGACAGAGTGTATGAGCCCTAATCCAATAGGTTAATGGGTCTTGCTGCAGAACGACCAGCCCATCCCCATGGCAACCCACCATAACAGGCAGGACCGCAGATGAAACACTGGGCCCAGCCAATACTGCGGAGGACCAGCTCCTTGCCATGGCAACGCCTTACATAAACACCACCCAATGCAGAGAAATGTACAACATCACACGCGAACGGATTCAGAGGAGCAGCCTAAAACAGACATAGCCTTGGAATGAGCGCTCAACTTGCTACTGATGGGCCACAAAGGTGCTCTTGCAAACCTCCAGCTATTCTGTCACTTAGCAGTGTGTACCGATACGGTCTCCTACACTAAATAGCAATGTGACTTGATGGAATGCAGTCTGTATCCACATGCCATTTTTGCATTAGTCATGTGGTGAGCTTTACTCATAATGCATTCACTGTCAAACTTATTTGCAGTTTTCTCAGCAGGTAAAACAGCAGCATAGCTAAATAGCTGTGTTTTACAGAATTTGGTGCAGCAGTTAATTTTGCTGCTGTGCAATCTACTGTAATATAACGCTTTGCATAGTGTTACACTGCCATCCATTGTCTTCTTGTTTAGTGCCTCACCCCATGGTTAAAGGCCCAGTGCAGTCAAAAAGGTGATATCCCTGTGTTTTATATATACACAAAAATATAGAACGCAACGTAATGTAAAGTGTTGGTCCCATGTTTCATGAGCTGAAATAAAAGATCCCAGAAGGTACAAAAGGTTTATTCCTCTCAAATCCCTGTTAGTGAGCATTTCTCCTTTGCCAAGATAATTCATCCACCTGACAGGTGTGGCATATCAAGAAGTTGATTAAACAGCATAATCATTACACAGGTGCACCTTGTGCTGGGGACTATAAAAGGCCACAAAAAAATGTGCAGTTGTCACAACACAATGCCACAGATGTCTCAAGTTAAGGGAGCATGCAATTGGCATGCTGACTGCAGGAATGTCAACCAGAGCTGTTGCCAGAGAATTGAATGTTAATTTCTCTACAAAAAGCCACCTCCAACGTGGTTTTATGGAATTTGGCAGTACGTCCAACAGGCCTCACAACCGCAGACCACGTGTAACCACGTCAGTCCAGGACCTCCACATACAGCTTCTTCTCCTGCGGCATTGTCTGAGACCAGCCACCCGGACAGCTGATGAAACTGTGGGTTTGCACAACCGAAGAATTTCGGCAAAAACGGTCAGAAACTGTTTCATGGAAGCTCATCTGCATGCTCGTCGTCCTCACCAGGGTCTTAATCTGACTGCAGTTTGGTGTCGTAAACCCACTTCAATGGGGAAATGCTCACCTTCGATATCCACTGGCACGCTGGAGAAGTATGCTCTTCACAGATGAATCCCGGTTTTAACTATACCGGGCCGCATGACGTGTGGGTGAGAGGTTTGCTGATGTCAACATTGTGAACATGGTGACAGTGGGGTTATGGTATGGGCAGGCATAAGCTAAGGACACAATTGCATTTTATCAATGGCTGTTTGAATGCAATTTAAAAGGTTGCAAACAGTGAAAATGTGATGATATTTGGATGAAACCAGTTAATAGTAGGTTGACCCAATGATGAAAAATGACGAGCTGGTACGTCGACAAAGTTGAACATAAAGTTACTGCCCCCCCCCCCATGTCAAACACGTGGATCCAGGAGGCAGGATTTACTACCAGCTTTATACAACAGGGATTTGAGAGGAATAAACTTTTTGTACATATGGAACATTTCTGGGATCTTTTAAGGCTGGAAATGTCAAACACCTATGGTAGTCTTATAATCCTAACTCATTTAAATATGTAGAACCTGAACAGTCATCATATGAGCGCATCATACGGCTTTGTTTACAAACTGTAAAATAGCTGAAGCAGAATGATACATAATCCTTGTCAACTGTGACTTTTAGCAAGCAAGCTACTTACCAGCATGCTGGAAAAAGCACACTGTGTTGTGGCTGGATGCCAGTGTTAATTTACCGTTACACTATTCTCAGAAGAATGAAGACAGCTGACAGCAGTGGTTGCTTTTCATTTCAGGGGGACAGGCTGCACCGAAAATTACAGTCAAGTTGCTTTATCAATTGGGGAGAACATTGGATGGGTCTTGCCAGGAAGCTAATCCTGAAGACGGCTGCTGTACCATCATGGACAGTGGATCAGTGGATGTTACAAACTCTGACCATAATGTACGTAACAGAGTCTGATTAGGGGGGGGGGGGGGTATTATTTCCATCTCCTTTTATCTTTCCACTCATCGAGCTGTAATAAGACACTGGAGAAACTCCAACATCTACTCTGTCTGCATTGCTTCCCAGGCAACCACCGCAGCAGGAATGCTGTGATACTAAATCAGCTTTAGTAAGAAAAAGAAAGGAGGATATGCCGTAGGAAGGGGGATGTACCGTAGGAAGGGGAATATGCCGTAGGAAGGGGAATATGCCGTAGGAAGGGGAATATGCCGTAGGAAGGGGGATGTGCCGTAGGAAGGGGGATGTGCCGTAGGAAGGGGGATGTGCCGTAGGAAGGGGAATATGCCGTAGGAAGGGGAATGTGCCGTAGGAAGGGGGATGTGCCGTAGGAAGGGGAATATGCCGTAGGAAGGGGAATATGCCGTAGGAAGGGGAATGTGCCGTAGGAAGGGGGATGTGCCGTAGGAAGGGGGATGTGCCGTAGGAAGGGGGATGTGCCGTAGGAAGGGGGATGTGCCGTAGGAAGGGGGATGTGCCGTAGGAAGGGGGATGTGCCGTAGGAAGGGGAATATGCCGTAGGAAGGGGAATGTGCCGTAGGAAGGGGGATGTGCCGTAGGAAGGGGGATGTGCCGTAGGAAGGGGGATGTGCCGTAGGAAGGGGGATGTGCCGTAGGAAGGGGAATGTGCCGTAGGAAGGGGGATGTGCCGTAGGAAGGGGAATATGCCGTAGGAAGGGGAATGTGCCGTAGGAAGGGGAATGTGCCGTAGGAAGGGGGATGTGCCGTAGGAAGGGGGATGTGCCGTAGGAAGGGGGATGTGCCGTAGGAAGGGGGATGTGCCGTAGGAAGGGGGATGTGCCGTAGGAAGGGGAATATGCCGTAGGAAGGGGAATGTGCCGTAGGAAGGGGGATGTGCCGTAGGAAGGGGGATGTGCCGTAGGAAGGGGGATGTGCCGTAGGAAGGGGGATGTGCCGTAGGAAGGGGGATGTGCCGTAGGAAGGGGGATGTGCCGTAGGAAGGGGAATGTGCCGTAGGAAGGGGAATGTGCCGTAGGAAGGGGAATGTGCCGTAGGAAGGGGAATGTGCCGTAGGAAGGGGAATGTGCCGTAGGAAGGGGAATGTGCCGTAGGAAGGGGAATGTGCCGTAGGAAGAAGAATGTGCCGTAGGAAGGGGAATGTGCCGTAGGAAGGGGAATGTGCCGTAGGAAGGGGAATGTGCCGTAGGAAGGGGAATGTGCCGTAGGAAGGGGGATGTGCCGTAGGAAGGGGGATGTGCCGTAGGAAGGGGGATGTGCCGTAGGAAGGGGGATGTGCCGTAGGAAGGGGGATGTGCCGTAGGAAGGGGGATGTGCCGTAGGAAGGGGGATGTGCCGTAGGAAGGGGGATGTGCCGTAGGAAGGGGGATGTGCCGTAGGAAGGGGGATATGCTGTGAAGCCAGACCCAAGTCATAGTTATTCATTTCAAATATAGAGCATTTCAGGCACACAAAAATTCCAAATACAAACATTGAAAAGTTTCACTACAAAGTGCACGGCCAAACCCGTCTGCCCGGTCAAATGACTTCTAACCATTTATTTCTCATGAGTATTCATGTTGATCGATATTTCAGCTATGCTGGCCTATTGCAAATAATCAAATAAACATCTGATCAATACATACAATTCTGAACATATTATCCTTTATAATGCTAATGCAAGGGCACCAATAAATTGTACAGTATACTTATTGTATGCTGTTTTCATGTACATTCCCCTTATGTCTAAGGTGACTCAGGCTTTAATTCTGGTGAAGAAGCGTATCAGTGAACTGTAATCTGTAATTAGTTACAGAACATGTGGTCCATTGTTTACTTGGTCATCAATAACTTGTGGCCCATTGTTTACCTTGTTACCTGGCAATGTACACAAGGATGTTTGAAAGAGCTGTCAGTCAAGGAGAACACATGAATGTAAACTTCCCGCCCACTCAGCCAGTTCTTTCGGGCTTACTGATCGTTATAGATGAGAGAAGGTAAAATGTATTAAATTCTGAGCATGTATTAGTCATTTTTACTTGGGAAATAGGATGACTGTGCGAGACCTTTAAGTCAACATGGCAGAAACCTGAGCCCGATGGGCGGATTAACATAGCTGCCCTCTGTGAACCAAAATCACAACAATAGCTTCCTGCCACTCGAGCCAAGTTCCAGAGGCTTCCACCCTTACAATCTAGCTACAACTGTTGGAACACATACAAAAACATATTATGCTGTCAGGACAAGCGAACGCCACCACTCCACACTTTTCAAGCTGAAGGAGAGGTCACCAGAGAAGCATTGCATGGGAAGCCTGAGTTCACACAACCTTTGAACTCCACTGGTCTTGACTGGTGACCTTCCCCAAGGCTTTTCAATCCTTCAAGAAAACAGGTTATTTTCAAACCTTCAAACCTTTTTAAAAACAGGTTCATAATATACTATGTCATTTTCCATGGCAACCCATCCCCTTTCGTCGAACCTGCTCCGCTGCCCTCATCCACCTCTGGCCGTAGATAGATGTAGGCCTAGGCTATGTGCTGAAAGGGTGCTGCTTATTAGTAGCGAGCAGAAAATGAGTTATCCATCTTTAACAAACTGTCACACTTTTGGTTCAATTTAAGTGCTTTAATCAAATACACTTATGATAATTCAGTTCTACCAAAAGCATCAACCCAGTACATAATTAAATGGAAATAGTTTCGCTAATATTTAACTAAGCCAAAAGATGCCGCAGGGACTGTCCAGGAAGCTCTAGTGAAAGTGACATGGTAACCTGAAGGGTTGTTGTAAACTTGTGATAGATACAATGATACCCGATAACAGAAGACAACAGAACGATAGCTAGAAGAGCCATAAGAATGATAAGACACTGGACTGTTGTCCAGGTAAACCATGTTGACTTGACAACCAGTTAGGAAACAGTCAGTCATCCCAGAGAGGAAGTCCTGAGACAAAACAGCTGACAGAAATGTTTAAACAAACCCAGAATTATTCAAAACAACATACCCAGAGATCCTAGACACACTTTAATCCTGTACTTTCAGAGACCCGTTTTACTTATTATAAATGATCTGGATCATGTGCTGTTGGAGAGTTTTTTACTTTCCCTTAGAATGACAGCATGCCACACCTGTAGCATGTGCTGAGCACTAACAGAATGTATCGCCATGTTGCACAATGAGTTACAGCATCCCTCAACAGGACCACATGTGACTTATTTCATCATATTAGGCTAGCTATGTGTTATTGTGCTTCTGTATCTTGTTCATATAATTTCTCCCAATATATACCCAACTTTGTAGTCTTTCACCTGGAACCCAGGTAAATCCCTTCATTTGATAGACACTGATCTCAAGACCCAGAGCTTACACTGTAATGCTCTCCTGTTATCAGAACTCTCGCCATCTGAACACTTTTTAATACCTGGGATTCTGGCTTTGGTCTTAATGGTATAGACCTACAGTAGTGTATCCCCTGCCAGGTTAATACTCAGTAGCCTAATGTTCATTCTAGCATTAAGAACTCTAGAAGGATCATCCTAGATCTTTAGATTGGTTCTTGAGTTGCAAAGCAAATGCAACAGACAGAGCTAATCTTTCAAGACCTTTATTACCAATACAACTTTTGGAGATAAAGGCCATCATTTCAGGAGACCGAAACCAACTCCACACGGGCATCTACCTGCCTACCTACGAAATACAAATAAACACTGTTGGCCTGGGGGTAGGTTTATGATACCTCTTCCCCCCCTTTTCCTCTCTCTCTTCCCTACTGATGTTACATTTGCAAACCCCTTGGTTAACATAGAGATTCTGGGAACATCAGAAGGTGGGGGGAAATTAACTATATTCTAGTAATCCGACCAATTGAGCATATGCAGTGGTACTTAATGAATATGATGTCAGTTTGGTTGTCATCTGAGACATTCTCATCAATGATATGATGACATAAACTCTACAGTGTAAAGTCTACACATCAGAGTTATCGGATTCACATGGAATTGCTGATCAATTTCAATGTTTGAATATGAAATTATTTGTGATGGGATGAAATGTGATTTTAGCTTCTAAAACGTGAGAATTGGGTTTTCATGAGTGAATTAGGCCCGACTCAGTGGCCCGCCCACGTGAAGAGACAAAGGTTGTAAACTATGAAACACACCACTTTTCTCCCTTCCTATATAAAGCCTTGACGACAATATAACCTCCTGTTCCGAGGATGTAGGACGACGGTCCGATGTCAGAATGGTTCAGATAATAACTACAGAACGAAACCAACATCAGTGTGAGCTTTGGTTACGAATGGTATGAACTTTGTACTCTTATTCATTACAGAAGTGATACCTCCTAGCCGTTGAGTTAGCAACAGCAGCTGCAAACGCAGGTTAGGAAGGAACCGACAGAGTATCCCGTCTACCACACAACAACGTTACTACAACGTATCCAATTTACCAGCAGATACATTCTTCAAAGGACAAAGGACTCGGAAGGCCGTGTTGCCCAACCATCTACCACCAACCTACCGAAGCGCAATTCAGAGTAAATATTTATCGCATTTTCCTTTTCCAATTTAGAATGCATAAGATACTGTATTTACGATAGCACAGCTTCTCCCTGTGTCCCTCAGTCTTCCCGCTCTTTCACTCAAACCCAGCCCCTTTTGTTGTGTGTAACAAGCGGTCATATCTGTTCCGCCCGCTAGGGGCGTTTTCCTTTATGACATAATTTGTAATTTTCCTTTATGACGTAATTTGTCATTTTCCTTTATGACGTAATGTGTAATCAAGTTATGATTAATTATGTGTATTTCTGTGTGATTAGTTAGGTATTTAGTAAATAAATAATTAAACCCAATTTTGTATTGCTGATTCAACTTGTTAGCCAGGGTTTGTGAAGATAACCAAGAATTTACAACTTTCAGATGAGACTGAATTAAGGTGAAGATTAATATTGACTGCTTTTGATGTAAAATATTACTACAGTGCCTTGCAAAAGTATTCGGCCCCCTTGAACTTTGCGACCTTTTGCCACATTTCAGGCTTCAAACATAAAGATATAAAACTGTATTTTTTGTGAAGAATCAACAACAAGTGGGACACAATCATGAAGTGGAACGACATATTTGATATTTCAAACTTTTTTAACAAATCAAAAACTGAAAAATTGGGTGTGCAAAATTATTCAGCCCCTTTACTTTCAGTGCAGCAAACTCTCTCCAGAAGTTCAGTGAGGATCTCTGAATGATGCAATGTTGACCTAAATGACTAATGACGATAAATACAATCCACCTGTGTGTAATCAAGTCTCCGTATAAATGCACCTGCACTGTGATAGTCTCAGAGGTCCGTTAAAAGCGCAGAGAGCATCGTGAAGAACAAGGAACACACCAGGCAGGTCCGAGATACTGTTGTGAAGAAGTTTAAAGCCGGATTTGGATACAAAAATATTTCCCAAGCTTTAAACATCCCAAGGAGCACTGTGCAAGCGATAATATTGAAATGGAAGGAGTATCAGACCACTGCAAATCTACCAAGACCTGGCCGTCCCTCTAAACTTTCAGCTCATACAAGGAGAAGACTGATCAGAGATGCAGCCAAGAGGCCCATGATCACTCTGGATGAACTGCAGAGATCTACAGCTGAGGTGGGAGACTCTGTCCATAGGACAACAATCAGTCGTATATTGCACAAATCTGGCCTTTATGGAAGAGTGGCAAGAAGAAAGCCATTTCTTAAAGATATCCATAAAAAGTGTTGTTTAAAGTTTGCCACAAGCCACCTGGGAGACACACCAAACATGTGGAAGAAGGTGCTCTGGTCAGATGAAACTTTTTGGCAACAATGCAAAACTTTATGTTTGGCGTAAAAGCAACACAGCTGAACACACCATCCCCACTGTCAAACATGGTGGTGGCAGCATCATGGTTTGGGCCTGCTTTTCTTCAGCAGGGACAGGGAAGATGGTTAAAATTGATGGGAAGATGGATGGAGCCAAATACAGGACCATTCTGGAAGAAAACCTGATGGAGTCTGCAAAAGACCTGAGACTGGGACGGAGATTTGTCTTCCAACAAGACAATGATCCAAAACATAAAGCAAAATCTACAATGGAATGGTTCAAAAATAAACATATCCAGGTGTTAGAATGGCCAAGTCAAAGTCCAGACCTGAATCCAATCGAGAATCTGTGGAAAGAACTGAAAACTGCTGTTCACAAATGCTCTCCATCCAACCTCACTGAGCTCGAGCAGTTTTGCAAGGAGGAATGGGAAAAAATGTCAGTCTCTCGATGTGCAAAACTGATAGAGACATACCCCAAGCGACTTACAGCTGTAATCGCAGCAAAAGGTGGCGCTACAAAGTATTAACTTAAGGGGGCTGAATAATTTTGCACGCCCAATTTTTCAGTTTTTGATTTGTCAAAAAAGTTTGAAATATCCAATAAATGTCGTTCCACTTCATGATTGTGTCCCACTTGTTGTTGATTCTTCACAAAAAAATACAGTTTTATATCTTTATGTTTGAAGCCTGAAATGTGGCAAAAGGTGGCAAAGTTCAAGGGGGCCGAATACTTTCGCAAGGCACTGTAGGTCATTAAGAGTTTATTTGGAAGATAACAGCTTTAGAAATATTATTTTGTGGTGCCCCGACTCTCTAGTTAATTACAATTACATGATTAGCTCAATCAGGTAATATCAATTACGGAGAAATTATTTTATAGAATAGCATGTCATATCACTTAATCCGGCATAGCCAAAGACACAACACCCCGGCTCTCACTTTCTATTTCAAACAAGCTTCATATTCTGTGAGGAAGTGTAGGGTCAGATTTTTGGGGTGAGACAAAAAACTGATGTAAAAGCTGTGCGAATCTGACTGGCACAAAAAGACTAGCCTAACAACACCCAAAGTCTCCATGTCCCCTACTTTACACAACACTGCCTAACTGTGAATTCTCCTATCCCAATTCCTCACCATGGACAGTTTTTTCAACGATTCATTACAGTCGGCACCTAGAACAAGCTGGACTGAATTTGAAGTGCACGATCTGATCACAATGCCTTAATCATTTCCCCTGCCAAAGCAATGACATCATAGCCCGGGCCTCTCTGCATCCCTCATGTTCTGCGTCACCACCACGTGATCCGCACTTATTTTCCTTCACAGTCGAGAAATAATTCAAATCAGGTTTTAGGGTTCACTGTTTGTTGTGATGCATGGGACCATTGGGGCAGCATGTAGACAGCATGGCAGTCTAAAGCCATTCCTCCTAGGCCCCTGTTGGGAGTAGCCGGAGGACTTCCTGTCTCTGATGATGTCACTGGGTCACAATGCCACGGAGTCTGCCCGACATCTTAATTACACGTGTGTAATCCCTGCCTGATGGTCCAGTTCCACTACTGACAGAACTGTCAATCATATCTACAACCAACACACTGATCATTGACATGGCATTAGCAAACCAAAACTAGCCCAGTACATGCTGTGTTTACGTACCAAGTTGTACATAACAGTGTGTGTGGAACAGTAACTAATTAAGAAAGTGGGTTCTTATTAGCATTAATGTTATTATGGTGCAAACACAGTACAAGGTGTACAGTGCAATATATCAATCAAACTGTTACAAGTTTCAGCCCCAGTAATGAAACATTAGGATTCAAAGAGATTGACACTTCTATGCCAAGATTCAGATTGTATTTCAACTACCTATAATCTTGTCCACTTTGAAGTGAGATATGAACTGAACATGGATGAGCTAAATTAACTCAAGCCATGATTCAAAGAAAGTGGAGCTGAAAGATGAAAAACTAGAGGAAAACAAAATAACAAGACCTTCATGGTTGAAGAAAAGGGATTCACAGCAAAAGCACAGCAACATGATGATGACAGCAGTAACATAGAGCATAACACTTCAACCAATAGGAGTGGGTAATCGTGAGATTACGAGAGGCGTTTGTGCATAGCATACCTGGTCTATTTCCTGTTTAACAAGGTCCTGGGTGTTTCCATTTCAGTGGGGCTGCTCTCATTGTGAAAAAGTGAAAGGAGAAGGGAGGGGTAGTGAGGGTAAAAGAGAGAAAGAGATACATTTGTTACAACAAGTAAACAGATTACATAAGTATCTTAATCTCTAAACCATAAGATTTATTTTAGATCCTAATTCATGTCCAAGGAGCAGGCCAACTGTTTCCAGGTCTCCTATTTCCACAAAGCTCAAGCTTGATAGAGATCAGATGCTAGGTAGACCCACCCCACGTAAGTATAATACAGCATTTAGATAATCCACCTGTTCATAGGCAGTGACAATAGAAAAAGTAGGCCAAGTGCAGAGGATCAGCCTGAATAGGGTTCTGTGAGCCAAATAAATATGAAGCACTTATGTCATGGCAGGCAAATAAAATCTAGAGATATGATGCAAGGATATCTTTATATTTTTAGCCAAATCGACACAAATCTAAGCCTTGAGAAAGATAAGAGGCAGGATGCGAATCCACAACACTTGCCCGCTCCACTTTTTACAGGCAGTATTAATGCTAATTTATAAACTGGGTGGTTCAAGCCCTGAATGCTGACTGGATGACAGCCGTGGTATATCAGACCGTATACCACAGGTATGACAAAACATGTATTTTTACTTCTCTAATTACATTGGTAACCAGTTTATAATAGCAATAAGGCACCTCGGGGGTTTGTGGTACATGGCCAATATACCACAGCTAAGGGCTGTGTCCAGGCACTCTGCAATGTGTTGTGCATAAGAACAGCCCTTAGCTGTGGTATATTGGCCATATACCACACCCCCCCGTGCCTTATTCCTTAACTAACCCAGTTCAGTTGAGAAGGGTGAAATTGCATTCTGCAATTCCTGCATATGGGCATTCCTGCATCTGCAGGAGGCGGCAGCGCTCCAGTACAGTAGGTGGCGTTAATGCACAATAACGTTGGATGCTCGCCTCCGTCCTCCCAACGAAGGGGCTGGGGCGACAACAGTAATAATACTGGTAAACAGTGTAAACAGTGCATCAAACTGGTCGACTCTGATCTTCAGTGCGTAAAAAAAAAAAAAAACGTTTTGCAGGCCATCTAATAATTTAGGTAAAAATGTAATGGACGTGCATTTCACATTATGGTAGCCTACCCTTTTGGCTTTACATTGAAGATTCACTTTTTTTCATGGTTCTAGGTCAATTTAAGTATTTTGAACGAAGAGCCATTTGGGGGCCAAATGAGCCGGCTCTTTAACATGAACCGAGCTCAATGCCCATCACTACTCGACACCATGCAGAATATGTGATTAGCTAGAAGGAGCTGTGCGGTCACATACAAGTTCAAATCAGACATTCACACTTGCCATAGAGTTGAAATATTTATACTTAGCTAGCCACACATCTACCTCTAGTGCACCCGCTGTCTCGACCTCTGAATGCTCGACTATGAAAAACCAACTAACCCTTTACTTGTTGCATCCTCTATAACCACTGTGATCATTTGACCGTGCTGGTCATATGGCTATGCAAATCTTTAAAAACGCTAAGGCCAGATGTCAAAATGTCTTACCTAGCAAGTCACGTTAGCAGCGGTGAGTTTTTAGGCTACCATTGTGATTGACAACTAGATAGATAGCCCAAACTGCACACTAACGTAAACTCAACCCATCCCGTACAAATGTGCGCAACCGGCAACATTCAAAAGAGGCTACAAAGAAAATGAATGGGACTGTAGCGACTGTGTTGACTTCAAAATCGGGGGTGTGAACTAGGTTTTTATTCAAGCGTTGATCGACATGGTAATGGATCTATAGTATTGGAGAAAAGTTGAAAACGGACCCTCTGTTACACCTAGACGTGTCATGTCGTAACGTACAGCACGCATAATGCAACTATTTCTGTCTTACAATCTTTCTCCACCAGGTGTAGCACTTCTCTCATCCTTTAAAAACAAGAAATGGACAGTGATGGGGGTAAGGGGGATACCTAGTCATTTTGTTCGTCATCATTGTATGCGATCATTCTCAAAGCCGGTTTACTTCTAAGATCCCTTTAGCACCGCCCTAAAAACCTGATTCAAATTCGACACAAACCTTCAAATAGGTATGTAATGACACATTATATAAACTCTTTATATTGTTTTATTTACATTTTAGAGGCGATAAGGTGATAAGTTGGACAGATCAAGTGAAAAAAAAGCTATTTTCCCACACAACATTCTCCTTCTCACTATCACGCATTGGTTACGCTTCCCCACCCGCCATTTTTAAAAAAGACCTGACGGGGCTCATTGTCTTCTTAAATTATGCAGAAACGGGCAGCGTTCAGGTCATGTAATTGATTATGTTGGAAAGGGGAGAAATTGTGCTTTACAATGGTATTGACATTACAGTTGATCTGGAAGTATTACGTTTTGGGGCGCTAAAAAAGGTCAATTGTACGGACCAAGGCGATGTACGAGTTTACGTTAGTTCCCTAAAGTTAGCCATCTAACCATTGTGGTAATTGTGCTGTAACTATTACGTAATGCGCTCGCTAGATGCTAGCTACATAGACTCATGGCTCGTGCAAGTGCAGCAGTCATAAACCAGATTTTAGCCCCGCGTAGCCAGATGTGGGTGCACTGTTTCTAAACGGACTAATCACTAACCAGCTCCCTAGTCTGATTGCGATTATCTGATAGCTAACCTAGTTGCTAACATTAGCGGTTCAACTCACCTCGCAAGAGGCACACGCTGCTGCAGTGCTGGTGGTATGGAACCGAGACCGCAAGCATTCGAGTGGTGACAGCAGAAAAGTTATGGTCGACATGTTCGTCGCATTTCCATTGGTCTTCAATCAAATCGATACTTTACTGACCGTTGTTAAAGCTAGCTAGCTAATTACATTCCCTCACAAACTGCTCACGCAAACGAATGTCAAACCAGCAAGAATAACAATCCTTCAGAATAAAAGTTATGTCCTGTAGTCTTAGTGTAAATGATTAAATAAGCAAAACAATTATGGACAATCTCTTAATCATCGATATATCTTACAGCAGTTAAATACAATAATTATATATTTGTTTGCATTCAATTGTTTTTCCCAAATTATAAAACAAAATTGTGCTTGTTCTTATATGAACTATTTCGAATGCGTGTCAAAATAAAAGTCCTATACATATTACACATCCCATTCCAGGCCTACAATATCAATTGTCTCTACACCAACATCAGTACAGAATTAGGGTTGAAAGCAGTTAAAATACCTCTTAAATCCCGATGTCTTCTGCTCAAGCAAAGATCATACAGCTCTAACCAATGATTCTCACTTTAATGGCCAGATGTTTGGGGAAACCATATTTAATAAGTGTTCCAACCTGCACTTGATCTACTTCCATTATTAGGATGACACCTTTGGTGTTTGGCACCACAGTAAAAATACTACGTTTATTCACATTTTTAACACAAACCATCCCCACATAAATACACCATACACTGATTCTATTGATTTTCTGGACATTACGTTCTCTTTTTTCCCACTAGATGGAGACGTAACCTTAAATCAACAGATACACACTTGGAGAAGTATGCCCTCTCCTCGACTCTTCCAGAGATACTTTTGAGGAGATGGGAAACTCCATTGGAATCGGATTTAACGCCCATTGTTTGCGTAGTCCCCGTGTCGTCAATGGGAAGCGCATTCTGGGCGATTCGGGGACAAGGAAAGCTCTTCAAGGAATCGGATGTAATTGGGAGCTAACCCAGATGCCTGTGTGGAGTTGTCCTACTAAGTACTAAACTAACATATGGAATTGTTTTAAGATGGTCATTCCACGGATCATTTAGCTATTTGATTTGGAATTTTAGGACCCCTGAGGTATAAAACAAATTATAAAAAATGACAAAAAAAATAATTTGGACTACTACTATAGCCTATAGAAACACAACATAACACGTTCATAAATGGCAACAACAAAAAAAAAGAGTCATAAAATGTATCATAAGGAACAAGGCTTTGAAGTGTCTGTCCTACATCTAGGAGATACTGTATAAGAAAGCTCAGGAGATATGTTTTTTTGGAGACATTTAACCCCTTATTTTTGTTGCCACAAAACTACCTCCATACTTCCATTTGTTTTTATGTGTAACCATCAAACAAGTCCCGTGACACTTGTGTGGGTGGTAGAGCAAAACAGAGAACACCGATGTTTGTGAGTCTCTCCCCTTTCCATAGTGTAGGATGTCTCAGGGTCTGACAAACACTGCTGTAGCTCAGCCACCTTCCAATGCAGATATGGAAGGCTGACATAGGCGGATGCAGTGATATCTGTAGTTTAAAAACGGACAGATTTTTATGCAGATTTTTTATTATGTTACCTAGATTGAGGCATGGGTTAACTACTGGGGGGCAAGGAGAACCCCAGCTCCGCTAAAACCATTGATAACTATGTGCCGTTTTCAAGGGATTGTTAAATAAATGTTAAATAACCATTTGGTATGTAGTTAGCTAGCTAAACATCAGCTATCTGAGCAGCTAACCGATCGCTGCAGCTGTACATAGTCCAATTGTAAATAGTGCACCCAATCACCTACCTCATCCCCATATTGTTTATTTACTTTGCTTCTGTTTTGCACACCAGTATCACTACTTACACACCATCATCTGCTCATTAATCACTCCTGTGTTAATCTGCTAAATTGTAATTACTTTGCTACTATGGCCTATTTATTGCCTTAACTCCTCATGCCATTTGCACACAATGTATATAGACTTTTTCTATTGTGTTATTGACTGTACGCTTGTTTATTCCATGTGTAACTGTGTTGTTGTTTGTGTCGCACTGCTTTGCTTTATCTTGGCCAGGTCGCAGTTGTAAATGAGATAATCATTCTCAACTAGCTTACCTGGTTAAATAAAAGGTGAAATAAAAATAATAAAAAAATAAGCAAACATGTCATTTAACTTGCATCATCAGAGATTAGGCTTTTGAAAAGAGCTTGACATTACCAGGACGAGGACCTGCCAAAGTTATCAGTCGGACTACTGTCATCACTTACTTATAGGCAAGCAAATCAAACAATATTTGGATATAGCCATCTACTGTAGCTTATCCCCTGAATGTTAATAAATCCTCTTAAGTATTAGCCCCTTTTTTTCAATTTTCGCCCTAAATGACTTACCCAAATCTAACTGCCTGTAGCTCAGGCCCTGAAGCAAATATATGCATATTCTTGGTACCATTTGAAAGGAAACATTTTGAAGTTTATGGAAATGTGAAAGGAATGTAGTAGAATAAAACACAATAGATCTGGTAAAAGATAATACAAAGAAAAAAAGACATATCATTGGTTAGACTTAGAACCAAATTCAGTCTGGTCCATTTGCAGTTCCTGTGACAGATTCATATTTCTCTAGGACAAAATGGTCCCACTAAACTAAATACAACTTATAAAGGCTTCATAAGCACTACATAAAGCCTTAACAAATCTGTACACATTTGTCATACTCTATAAAGGGTGTATAAACATACATAGTGCATTATGTAACAATTGTAAATTAACCCTACAGAGGAAATGGCTATGTCACCCTTAATACACCATTTATAGAGTATGACATAGTTACAGATTATTTGTGAAGCATTTATGTAGTCCTTATGAAGCCTTTATGTATGCTCAGTGGTGTAAAGTACTTAAGTCAAAATACTTTAAAGTACTACTTAAGTAGTTTTTGGGGGTATCTGTACTTTACTATTCATATTTTTGACAACTTTTACTTCACTACATTTCTAAATAAGATATTGTACTTTTTACTCCATACATTTCCCCTGACATCCCAAAGTACTCATTACGTTTTGAATGCTTAGCAGGACAGGGAAATCATGAAATTTAAACACTTATGAAAAGAACACATGGTCATCCCTACTGCCTATGGTCTGGCGGACTCACTTGCTGTGCCCCTGACTATCCATACATTTTTAAAACCAGAAAATGGTGCCGTCTGCTTTGCTTAATATAAGGAATTTGAAATGATATATACTTTTACTTCTACTTGATACTTAAGTATATTTTAGCAATTACATTTACTTTTAATAATTAAGTATATTTAAAACCAAATACTTTTAGACTTTTACTCAAGTACTATTTTCCTGGGTGACTTTCACTTTAGTAGCTTTCTATTAAAAGGTATCTATACTTTTACTCAAGTATGACAATTCTGTACTTTTTCCACCACTGTGTATGCTCTACCTAATACATTTGGGACCGACAAAATCATCTCAAATGGTGGATTTGGCGCCCCTATCTGTCAACAGTTTCCACAAAATGTAATTTAAATAGTTCCATGCAACGTGTGCCAGAATTGGGGAAACCAGAAATGCCCTCCTGGCTAATCTTCAACAGCACATTAGATCCATTACCAAGAATGACAAAGACAACATTACTAATACATTTTTAATAATAGGAAAATGCATTAGGAAGCTTAAAGGAATAGTTCACCAAAATTGGTTTCCTTACCCTTTAAGCAGTCTATGGACAAGGTACGATGCTTTGGTTTTACTGGCCACTGATTCAAATGCTAATTCTATAGTATTTGTGGCACAAATCCAATGCAAGTCAATGGTTCCTCTATTAGCATTTCCACACTTTATGTCCAAATCATCCTATAGTATCTGAAAATGTATTGTGTAACTCAAGTTACTTACAGATTATTTGGGTTGTGGACCAGGATGCGGACATGAAGCTACAGTTATGATTCTGTTTAGAGTTGTGGGTTAGGGTTGAACTGGGATGTGGACATGAATCTAGGGTTAGGGTTGTGGTTGAGGCTAGGTTAAGTTTGAACTGGGGTGTTGAAGGTATGAAGCTAAGGAAATCCTCTGGGTTGATTATGAATACTTTATCATAAAATCCCATACTATTTTCTCTTGGCTAAATTAGAGAGGTTTCTTTGGAGACAATGGCATCTAGTTTCTGTTGTGCAATATGAGCGAATGGAATTTATTCATGTAATTTATAATACCTTCTTCTGTCCTGTGTTTAAGATGAGCTAGTTTGTATTAACACGCCCTACGTCAATCTCATCTGTCTGCACTGGGTTCTGACAACTAAAACATTGTAATACTGGTGGTAGTAGACGGTTATTATGCCACTGTTATATCATATCATTGTTATCTGATAATAGCTTTGGTCACATGGGTGGCTGGCCCATATCGCCATTGCTGAGTCGCTTCTCCTTATCCAGATCCATTGATAAGGCTCCTGAGCAGAAACAGCATCAGTACTGATACAGGTTCAATTTCTGGACATTATCCTCCTCTTAGATAAGGTCTGCCCAGGGGATTTGAGCTGAGTGGCTGTCTGTTTTCTACCCGTGGCAGTCGGTTTCCTCCTCTAGTTTTTAATCATAGCCGTAATCTGCTGCTGTTACTCTGGAGGCCAGGCCCATATGCCACATTCTCCCTGTGACCTGGATTCAAGCCTTTTAAACCCTGCAGCAATTTGTTTCTGGGCAAAGACCGGTGTCAGAATATGAAATCCTTTATGTCCTTTATTGGAGTCTAATGCAAAACCGTGCACTTCCTAAAATGAAGTACTTCAAAGTGTTTCATCTGTGCTCTATTTCAATATCACCAAACCCACAGGAATATGATGTGGTTGTGGCCGAGGTCCGGCTTCTCCAGGCTGGAGGCCAAACCCACAAGCAAAACGTATGGTTACCAAATGCACATTGTCATCTAAAAGGGGAGAACATTTTGTCACATCATGGCAGACCGAGATAGATTGAAACCGTCTTTAATCTGTGTGTGAACTGGAATAGAGGTGATTCATTGGTGAATAATCTGAGATGTTGATCATCTAAGGGAGTGTTTAACTCTAGTGCAGTGCATGGAACAGGGAAAGTGGAGACCCCTATACTCAAATCTGGCAAAGATTTAATCCAGGTACATCACAAGGTAGAGTCAAAAAAAAGAGTCATACTTTATTACCATCTGTATACAATACATTCACTATCAAACCTATGCATGTGTTAGAAGATAATCATTCATGAGACAAAAATAACTACTGTACTTTGAGTATAGGCCTACATTTGAAACATGATACCCATGTTCTCAACAGTGTGCAGAAATGGAATAGACATTGAAGAGAAAATGTTGAACAGAAAAATAAACACTGTACTGTACTTTTAAGAAAGAAATTAACAGGATAAATTGTAGGCAGTCATACACTTCGGGTAGTTAAATGATACACCGAAAAATAATGATGTCCCTTCCTCAAGTTCCACAAGTCACAGACTTCTAGATATATCATACAAAACTGCTCATACTCTAAAATATTGTTTCTCAGGCTTGGAACCAGAATAGGCCATACGTTATGACCATGATGAAGTAGAAGAGAGAAGGAGTGCCACAAGTTCAACTGAATGTTAAGGAGCAGTCTGAGCCTGAGGTGTGTTATGAACTCTCACAGTCAGTTTGCTGCAGATGGGAAATGGCCCTGTTCTTTTTTTCTTCTTCTTCAAACATAAAATGACCAGGGAGCATGGTGTAAAATGTGATCCTAGATCGGTGAGGGAAAATGCATCTATGGAACTTATTACTCACTCAGTGTCCCTCCCTCATGACAGTCACCTCTCCTGGGTCTGCGACTCAGCATCCCAGCTCTTGCCGCCATGTTGGTTCTTCTTGCGGGTGTGCTCGGCCATGACCACAGCTGCCAACACGGTCACCAGCACCGTTACGGTGATGACCAGCACGGTGGCCGTCTCTGCCATGCACAACTGATTGTCCACCCACGCCAGCGAGGCGCCCGCCAGCTGCAGAGGCTCGTGGCACGTCACGTTGTGGTAGTCGTCAACGTGAAGGTGGCGCACACTCAGCAGCTTGCTGAAGACCCGGTGCAGGTCGCAGTCGCAGTTCCACGGGTTGCCAGCTAGCTGCAGGTGGGTGCCGGCCGTGTGGAGGCTCAGGAAGGTCTTGAACTTAAGGTGCTGCAGCTGGTTTCCCTCCAGGCCCAGAAGGGTGAGACTGTGCAGGGGAGCCAGAGCCTCCGTGTCGATGTGAGTGATGTTGTTCTGGCCCAGCTGCAGGGCCTCCAGGACGGGCAGCATGGACAGGGAACCATGGCGCACAGCTCGCAGCTGGTTGGCATGGAGGTAGAGGTGGCGTAGGCGAGACAGGCCCCGGAAGGCTCCTGGCTGCAGGAAGGTGATGTGGTTGTGGCTGAGGTCCAGCTTCTCCAGGCTCTCCAGGTGCTCCAGGCTGGAGACTTCTAGCCACTCAAGGGTGTTGTGGTCCAGCCGGAGCTCCCGGACCGAGGACAGACTGTGGGAGAAGTCCAACGGCAGCCGGCGCAGTTTGTTACGGCTCATGTCCAGCTTCTCCAGAAAGGAGAGGGAGTAGAAGGCCTGGGAGAGGAGGAGGGTACACTAAATTATGAACATGAAAAAGTAAAATCGGTATCAAACCCTCATATCCACCATCAAATCCTTATGCTAAACTATGCCACTAATGTTATCTAATGCATAGGCTATTGCAGTGTTTCTCAATCCATTACTAGTGCTGGGCTGGACCAAACATATACACAGTAGGTCCTCCATGGGTATATGACATTATATGGGTTTCGCATGTGTTACCTCGGGCTGCAGCAGCTGGATTCCACTGTCAGACAGCACCAGGACCCGCAGTGACCAAAGTCCGGCAAAGGCACGGCTCCGCACTTCCATCAGCAAGTTGCCACCCAGGTCCAGCAGCCAGGTGCCATGGGACAGGCCATGGGGCACTTGGAGGAACCCGCGCGCTCGGCAGTCCACCAAATCCGAGTGTTCGTAGCAGAGGCAGTGGTGAGGGCACTCTTTTGAACTTAACACCGAAGACAGCGCCAGCAGCAGCAGAGCAGGAAATAACATATTACTTGCAAAAATGTGCACCTAAAGTGCTTTATCACGACAAGGCTTGAGGACGTTTGGAGTGGAGTATCAGAATCCAGATAGGAATATCTGAGGAATATCTGCAAAATAAGGCACACAACCATTAGATTTATGGTTTGGAGATACAGTATCAAACGCTGTCGCTGAGTAGTGAGTATTCGGTACGATAGAGGAACATGTACATTTAATAGCTCTGTAAACTGTAGGCTTTTAATAGCTTGAACTAGTCGACATCTCTAAAAGACAAGATGGAAAACACTCAGAATCCTTTACTGTACACAATACCAGCAGTGAGACGGTTGCACGTAATGTTTTACGCATAGCCTACTTTAGCGGTATTAAATTATACGAGCTGTGGGTATTGTTGGTAATTGCAGAAATACACAATTACCTTTTTAAAGACGTTACAATGTAAATAAAGGTTACTTTTTTAAACCGACAAAACAGCAAGCCTATTCAATGAACGGTAACAGCAACGGCAAATAACTCGTAAGTAATTAAATTAAACAATACTTTACCTACAATATTTATATCAAATCAACGATGAAAAGCGCGGGTGCCGCATCAGTAAACTAACTCCTGTGTCCTCATCACGCTCCCTCTCGCTTTTTCCGTAGAGATTAAATCCACAAATCATCTGCCCTACAGATGTTCCCATCTAATAATGGAGTTTTTTTAGTACTCCTTAGTCCCCCCCTTTCATTTCACCAAAATGTATCCAGCGTCCCCTTATTAGCCAGAGTAAAATAAACATCCCAGTTACCAATTGAAGACCCCTCGTTTATCGAATATGAAAAACTGACGATGGAACATCTGCCCTGCAATCCCCCAATTGTAATATTACACAATGTAGTTTTCGTGAATTTCTTCTGAACAAATGTCATTGCGTCGTATAAAATCACATTTACGCAGAGGTTACATGGTGCATCCATCAAACTGTCCAAAAGTTATATACAGTGAATTGAGGAAAGTATTCGGACCACTCCACATTGTTACGTTAGTCTTATTCTAAAATGGATTTAATACGTCTTCAATCTACACACAATACTCCAATGACAAAATAAAATACATTTTTGCAAATGTATTACATAAAGTTAAGACCCTTTGCTATGAGACTCGAAATTGAACTCAGGTGCATCCTGTTTCCATTGATCATCCTTGAGATGTTTCTACAACTTGATTGAAATCTACCTGTGGTAAATGCAATTGATTGGACATGATTTGGAAAGGCACATACCAGTCTATATAATGTCCCCACAGTTGATAGTGCATGTCAGATCAAAAACCTAGCCATGAGGTCAAAGGAATTGTCTGTAGAGCTGGCTTCAATCAGTGGCCTCAATCATTCTTAAATAGAAGAAGTTTGGATCCACGAAGACTCTTCCTAGATGGCCGCCTGGCCAAACTGAGCAATCGGGCTGAGCAATCAGGGGATTAGGGCCTTGGTCAGGGAGGTAACCAAATACCCGATGGGCACTCTGACAGAGCTCCAGAGTTCCTCTGTGGAGATGGGAGAAACTTCCAGAAGGACAACAATCTCTGCAGAACTCCAACAAAAGCAGGCCTTTATGGTGGAGCGGCCTCAGTAAAAGGCACATGACAGCCCGCTTGGAGTTTGCCAAAAGGCACCTAAAGATTCTCTGGTCTAATTAAACTAAGATTGAACTCTGGCCTGAATTCCAAGCTTCACTTCTGGAGGAATCCTGGCACCATCCCTACGGTGAAGCATGGTGGTGGCAGCATCATGCGGTGGGGATGTTTTTCAGCGGCAGGGACTGGGAGACTTGTCAGGATCAAAGGAAAGATGAACAGCGCAAAGCACAGAGATCCTTGATGAAAACCTGTTCCAGAGCGCTCAGGACCTCAGACTGGGGCGAAGGTTCACCAACAGGACAACAATCCTAAGAGCCCGGACTTCAACCCAATCGAACATCTCTGGAGACCTGAAAGTAGCTGTGCAGCGACACTCCACATCCAACCTGACAGAGCTTGAGAGGATCTGCAGAGAAGAATGGGAGAAACATGCCAAATACAGGTGTAAAGCTTGTAGCATCATACCCAAGAAGACTCGAGGCAGGAATTGCTGAAAAAAGGTGCTTAAAAAAGTACTGAGTAAAGGATCTGAATACTTATGTATACATATTTAAAATTAAAATATATATACACTGCTCAAAAAAAATCAAGTGAACACTTAAAACACAATTTAACTCCAAGTCAATCACACTTCTGTGAAATCAGACTGTCCACTTAGGAAGCAACACTGATTGACAAATTTCACAACAGGTGGAAATTATAAGCAATTAGCAAGACACCCCCAATAAAGGAGTGGTTCTGCAGGTGGTACCACAGACCACTTCTCAGTTCCTATGCTTCCTGGCTGTTTTGGTCACTTTTGAATGCTGGCGGTGCTTTCACTCTAGTGGTAGCATGAGTCTACAACCCACACAAGTGGCTCAGGTAGTGCAGCTCATCCAGGATGGCACATCAATGTGAGCTGTGGCAAGAAGGTTTGCTGTGTCTGTCAGCGTAGTGTCCAGAGCGTGGAGGCGCTACCAGGAGACAGGCCAGTACATCAGGAGACGTGGAGGAGGCCGTAAGAGGGCAACAACCCAGCAGCAGGACTGCTACCTCCGCCTTTGTGCAGGAGGAGCACTGCCAGAGCCCTACAAAATGACCTCCAGCAGGCCACAAATGTGCATGTGTCTGCTCAAACGGTCAGAAACAGACTCCATGAGGGCCCGACGTCCACAGGTGGGGGTTGTGCTTACAGCCCAACACCGTGCAGGACGTTTGGCATTTGCCAGAGAACACCAAGATTGGCAAATTCGCCACTGGCGCCCTGTGCTCTTCACAGATGAAAGCAGGTTCACACTGAGCATGTGACAGACGTGACAGAGTCTGAAGACGCCGTGAGGACGTTCTGCTGCCTGCAACATCCTCCAGCATGACCGGTTTGGCGGTGGGTCAGTCATGGTGTGGGGTGGCATTTCTTTGGGGGGCCGCACAGCCTTCCATGTGCTCGCCAGAGGTAGCCTGACTGCCATTAGGTACCGAGATGAGATCCTCAGACCCCTTGTGAGACCATATGCTGGTGCGGTTGGCCCTGGGTTCCTCCTAATGCAAGACAATGCTAGACTTCATGTGGCTGGAGTGTGTCAGCAGTTCCTGCAAGAGGAAGGCATTGATGCTATGGACTGGCCCACCCGTTCCCCAGACCTGAATCCAATTGAGCACATCTGGGACATCATGTCTCGCTCCATCCACCAACGCCACGTTGCACCACAGACTGTCCAGGAGTTGGCGGATGCTTTAGTCCAGGTCTGGGAGGAGATCCCTCAGGAGACCATCCGCCACCTCATCAGGAGCATACCCAGGCGTTGTAGGGAGGTCATACAGGCACGTGGAGGCCACACACACTACTGAGCCTCATTTTGACTTGTTTTAAGGACATTACATCAAAGTTGGATCAGCCTGTAGTGTGGTTTTCCACTTTAATTTTGAGTGTGACTCCAACTCCAGACCTCCATGGGTTGATAAATTTAATTTCCATTGATAATGTGTGTGATTTTGTTGTCAGCACATTCAACTATGTAAAGAAAAAAGTATTTATTAAGAATATTTCATTCATTCAGATCTAGGATGTGTTATGAGTGTTTCCTTCCCTTTTCCCTTTTTTGAGCAGTTATATATATATATATATATATATATACACATACATACAGTGCCTTGCGAAAGTATTCGGCCCCCTTGAACTTTGCGA